>NC_142811.1:6753365-7126270 GCF_049724085.1 Artemia sp. Qi Xiang Cuo
CGAAACCCCTTACGGAATTAGCTAAAGGGAACTCCCATAATGTTACCTGGTCCCAGGAAGTTCAAACTTCCCAAGACCATCTAGAGAAGGCACTCACTTCTGAACCAATAATGGTACTCCCTGATTTCAAAAACGGAAGATTTATGGCTACATCGAAAGCTAGTTCAAAAGCCATAGGCGAGATTCTTTCGCAAATAACCCCAGTAGAAAACCTAATCCTCTAGAGAGAATGCCTAAACAAAAAACAATTGAAAAAGTTATATGCTATTCGAGTAAAACCTTATGAAAAGACGAAAGTAGTTATTCCGCCAAAAACTTTGAATTACTATCTATTACCTACCGCTTGGAAAAATTTACACACTATTAAATTGGTAGAAAATTTATACTACGATCAGACCATAAAAGCTTGCAGTACCTGCGCACATTTAAAAACCCCACGGGCATTCTAGCTAGATGGATTATGAAAATCCAAGACCTAGATTACGAATTTGAACATTTAAAGGGAAAACAAAACGCAGCTTGCGACTTTTTAAGTAGATACCCAGAAAATATTCCGTCGGGATCTGAAGAAAATGAAGTTAACGCCATAACTGCTAAGAGCAAACATGGATGTACGAAAAACAAAGTCAAAGACGCAGTAAAAGAAAACGAGATTAACTATTGTCCCTTGTCTTTGGAAAATATAAAAACAAAGCAAAAAAAGGACGAAATCTGTGTAGCACTAATTGATTATTTTGTGGATGATGATGCGTTACCGGATAAATTCAAAACTCTTAGAAAAGAGAAAGATAATTTTTACTATGATCTTGATGAAGAGATACTGTGTAGAATGAAAGAGTTACTCTGGTGTCCTCACTGAAGTAACTCTATTTTAGCATCTTTTCCCTACGTGTATTTGTTTGCGCCGATTGTACCTTTTTTTTTTTTTTTTGGTGGTGGTTTTATTGGTTTTTTGTTTTATTTTGTTTTGTTTTTTTGTGTCTTTCGTGCTGAAGACGCATTGTTTTTATACAAGCAAAATATCCGCGATGTTTTGTTTCTGTTCCTTTCCTTTTCTCTCAACTGGCCACAGTCTCGTGTTGTTGTATTTTTTAGAGATTTTTTCTCTTTGTTGGTTTTCTGTGTAGAATCGTGACTTCTGAGACAAACAGAAACCAAACCTCAATAATACCTGTGCTACCACAAAACTTAATAGGGCCTGCATTTAAATGTTTTCATTCAGATACTGGTGGACATTTAGGGGTAATGAAAACGTTCCATAAATTGAAACAATACTTTCACATGCCTTCTGCACTGACAAAACTTAAAGAATTTATAAGTACATGCGAAGCATGTAACCTAAGAAAAATCCCCCTAACTTACCCGAATCCTCCAATGGGGAGGATCCCGGTAGCAAAGTACCCCTTCGACATTATCTCATTTGACCTATACGGGACAAATGGAGGCTTACCTGTTTCTAGCAGAGGCTATACTTGTATTCTTTCGGTTATAGATCATTTTTCAGGATTTACTTTTGCAAAAGCATTGAAAAATCAAGGTGCTCATGCCACAAGTAAGGCGTTAGCAAAATTATTTTTACAATTTGGCATTCCTAATAAAATTTTGAGCGACAACGGGAGCAATTTTGTTTCGAAAGTAACAAAAGACTTGATGAGTTTTCTTAATATAGAGAAAATGGTGACAGCCCCGTACCACCCACAAGCTAATGGTAAAATAGAAAACAGGCATAAAATATTTTCGAACGTATTAAGTATTTATACAAAAGACAATAGGAGCGATTGGGATAAATTCTTACCTTATTTGACTAACGTAATCAACACTGCTTATTCCGAAACAACCAAAGACAATCCATTTTATTTACTTTTTGGTCGTCATTTTAGAATCCAGTATGATGAGATTATTGAATCTTAGGCAGTATTATAACAACTCAGAAGATTATAAACAAGAATTCATAAATAGAATGAGAAAAACTTATAAAATAGTTAGGTAAGAGTTAGAAAAATTTAAAATAAACCAAGAGCCAAGAATGCAACCCAAAGTTAAGGGGAGTATAGATTTCAAAGTAATAGACTTTGTTTACCTAAAGAACGAGGAAAAAACGGAAGTAAAAAAACTTACCAACAAATATTCTGGGCCGTACAGAATAGTCAAAAAGTATGATAACGACTATACTTTTAAAATGGAAAACCTTGATAGCGGAAGAACTTACAAGGCATATGTTAGCCGTGTGCAAACGAAGAGCAATCTGAGTTTTGTGATGAATTTGAAGAAAAATGCGAACGAAAGACGATTAAAGAAAGATCATAAAATCTACTAGTAAAACGATTGAAAGATAAACTAGTTGGTCAAAAGGATGCAAAAGATGCTGTCACTAAAGAAATTCGAAGAAAAGAAGGACATTGGCAGCAAGATAAACCTTTACTCTTTTTTTTGGGAGGCTCTTCAGGAATTGGTAAGACCGAGATGGATTACAGGGCAACTAGCCAAATCCCCTCTCAAGCCCATCATTCCCCCAAACCCATCCAATCAAAATTTTGAGATAGCCATTTTGTTCAGCGTAGTTGATTTTTAGATAGAAAATATGTTTTTGAGGAGGACACTTCCCCAAAACCCTCAGGGCAAGGGTTTTAAGTTATGCCCTGGGGGCATATAAGGTTTTTATAGAAAGTGTTGTCGTAGAAACTTCAAAAAAGGCTCATTCGACTGGAAATTCACAGGCCTGTCGCCCTTTTTAATGGTCGACAACTATTGGAAAGCAAATAACCCCACTATCACGCCCAGCTATTCCCCAAACACATCCAATAAAAATTTTGAGATACCCATTTTATTAAACGTAGTTTTAATCTCTGGAAATTAGGTCTTTGGGGATGACAACTCCCCCACTGCCCTCAGGGCAAGGGTTGTAAGTTATGCCCTGGGGGCATATAAGGTTTTGTATAGACAACTTGTCATAGAAACTTCAGAAAGGGATCATTCGATTGGAAATTTAAATGTCTAGATCCCTTTTTAATAGTCGAAAGTGATTCTAAGGCAACTGACATCCCTTCCACGACCATCATTTCGCCAAACACATCCAATCAAAATTTTGATATAGCCATTTTGTTCAACGTTGTTGACAGTTCTGGAAATTATATGCTTGAGAAGGACACGCCCCCCCCACAGTCTTCAGGGGCAAGGGTTAGAAGTTATGCCCTGGAGGCATATATGGTTTTTATGGAAGGAATGCCCGAATAAACTTCAGAGAAGGCTCATTTGATTGGAAAATAGAAGTTCTAGATCATTTTTTAAGCATCAAAAAATATCAAAGGTTAACATTCCTCTCTCCCCCCAAACCCTTTTTTCCCAAATGTATCCAATAAAAATTTTAAGATAGCTATTTTGTTAAAAATAGTTCAAAGATCATATTAAAAAAATTCCGGTGTCGACAAAACCCACCAGGGCCCAGGGGCAGGCGTTGTAAGTTATGCCCTGGGGGTATATATGAGTCTTATGGAAGGTATGCTCGTATTAACTTCAGAGAGGGATCATCTGATTGGAAATTGAATGTTCTAGTTCACTTTTTAGGAGTTAAAAGAGATATGAGAACTCCTATCCCCCCCCCCCCCTCCAAGCCCTTTTTTCCTCAAACCCATCCGATAACAACTTTGAGATAGTTTTTTTTCGAATAGCTCAAAGACCATATAATGAAAACTCAGGGGTCAACACAGCCTCCCAGGGCCCGAAGACAGGTGCTGTAAATTATGCCCTGGGGGAATATACGGTTCTTATTGAAGGGACGCTCGTAAAAAATTCAGAGATGGCTCATTTGAATGGAAATTGAAAGTTTTAGTTCAGTTTTTTAGAGTCAAAACAGATTGGAGGGCAATTAGCCCTCACGCGCCCCTTTTTCACCAAATGCATCCAATAAAAATTTTGAATTAGCCATTAAGTTAAAAATTGCTCAAAAGTCAGATAACAAAAACTCGTCACAACCCCCCAGGGCCCGGGGGCAGGCGTTGTAAGTTATGCCCTGGGGCATATATTGTTCGTATGAAAGGGAAGCTCCTATAAACTTCAGATAGAGCTCATTTGATTAGATATTGATAGTTCGAGCTCACTTTTTAATAGTCAAGAGAGATCCGAAGGCAGCTAGCCCCCCCCCCCCCCACCCACGCCTTCTTTTTCAAAACCCATCTGATGAAAATTTTGAGATAGACATTTTGTTAAAAATAGTTCAAAGGTCAGATAAGAAAAAATTGGGTGTCAATACAACCCCCCAGGGCACAGGGGAAGGCGTTCTAAGTTATGCCCTAAGGGCATGTATGGTTTTTATGAAAGGGATGCTCGTATACACTTCATAGAGGGCTCATTTGATTGGAAATTGAAAGTTCTAACTCACTTTTTAAGAGTCAAGAGAGTTAAACTAGCCCCCCCCCCAAGCTCTTTTTTCTCCATTCCCGTCCGCTACAAATTTTGAGATAGCCAGTGATTTAGAATTTGTTCAAAAATTAGATAACAAAAACGCCCCCCAGAGCCCGGGGGATAGGCGTTGTAAGTGTTGTCCTGGGGGTGTATATGGTTCTTATGAAAGGGATGCTCGTATAAACTACAGAGGGGGCTCATTTGACTGGAAATTGAAAGTTCTTGTCCAATATTTAAGAGTCAAAAAGTATCCAAGGGCAACTAGCCCCCACGCACACACACACCCTTTTTTCCCCAAGCCCATCCGATAATTTTTTTATAATAGCAATTTCATTAAAAATAGTTCAAAGGTCAGATAAGAGAAATTCCTGTGTCAACGGAACCTGCCAGGGCCCGGAGGCAGGCGTTATGAGTAATGCTCTAGGGGATATATAAATCTTATGGAAGGGATGATCGGATGATCGAGCTCTCTTCGGAGAGGGCTCATTTGATTGGAAATTGAAAGTTCTTGTTCACTTTTTAAGAGTCAAAAGAGATCGGACGACAACTAGCCCCCCCCCCCCCCCCTCCTCCACGCCCTAAATGCATCAAATAAAAGTTTTGAGATAGACATTTTGTTAAAAATAGTTCAAAGTTCTGATAACAAAAAGCTCCGGTGTCGACACAGCCCCCCAGGGCCCGGGGGTAGGCGTTGTAAGTTATGCCCAGGGGGCATATATGGTTGTTATGGAACAGATGCTCGTATAAACTTCCTAGAGGACTCATTTGATTGGAAATTGAAAGTTGTAATGCACTTTTTAAGAGTCAAAAGTGATTGGAGGGCAGCTAGCCTCCCCCACACTCCATTTTTTCCCAGAGGCACTTCATATAGAAGCAGTCGTCGTATAAACTTCAAAGGGGACTAATTCGATTCGAAATCGAGAGTTCTAGTGCCCTTTTTAAGAGTCAAAAGTGACCAGAGGGCAACTGCACTCCCCTCTCCCAAGCCCTTTTTCCCCAAATAAATCTGATAAAAAGATTTGAGGTAGCCATTTTTTTTAAATAATTCAAAGGTCAGATAAGAAAAGTTCCTGTGTCGACACAAGTCCCCCGCCCCCCCCCCCGGAACGGGCAGGCGTTATAAGTATTGCTCTGGGGGCATATGTGGTTCTTATGGAAAGTATGCTCGTATAAACTTCAGAGAGGGTTTCATTTGAATGGAAATTAAAAGTTGTAGTTCATTTTCTCAGAGTGAAAAAAGATGGGAGGGTAACTAGCCCCTCCCACCCTCCGCGCCTTTGGGTGTATCGGATGTATAAACTCATCCGATAAAAATTTCAGGTGACTATTTTGTTACAAATAGTTCAACCATCAAATATTAAAACTCCAGGGTCAACACAACCCCCCAAGGCCCAGGGACAGGCGTTGTAAGTTATACTCTGGGGATATATATGGTTCTTATAGAAGGGATACTCATATAAACTTCAGAGAGGGCTCATTCGATTGAAAATAGAAAGTTCTAGTTCACTTTTAAAGAGTCAAAAGAGACCGAAGCTTAATCTAGTCCCCCCACGTTCTTTTTCCTCAAACCCATCCGATAAAAATTTTGAGATAGCACTGTTGTTAAAAATCGTTGAAACATTAGATAATAAAAACTCCGAGGTAGACACAAACCCATTTTTTCACTTTGATATTGTTACTTTGATATTAGTTTTGATACTTTGATGAATATTTGAGTTTTTTTAAGTTTGATTTTGATATAATGAATTTTTAAAAACTTGAAATTTTCTGCAATCAAAAACGAACAAAAATTAATTTAAAAAAAAAACTTTCCGAAAAATAAGTTTTTCAGAGAAAAATAAAGTAAAGTAAACTTAAGCTCAGTAGTTACAAATACCCTTTAAAATTCAAACTCAAAACGACAAGAAATTACTATTAAAGAATAAACGAAACCCAAAACGAACAGAAATTAAATAGAAATCATAGCAAAAAACATGCAACAAGTAATAATATAAATGAATAAATAGATCTTAAAGCGAGTAATGCTTAGATTGAATATGAATATCAAGCTTAAAATAAAAAAAAATCCTATTTAAATATAAATGAAAGTCAAAACGAACAAAAATTAAATAAACAATCAATGCAAACAAACATACAATAGAAATTAACGTAAATTAATAAATAAATCTTAAAACGAGTGAAACTTAAATTAAATACGCAAATCAAGCTTGAAACGAAGAATAATCGCCACAAACAAGAGTTTGGGTATGACCTCCTTCTCTCACTGAAAAGTCTAAAACCTACTGCGTCATTCACGCTTTACTGAAAACTATATGTGTCTTGAACAATCTTGGAAGGTATAAACATCAAATTGAATATTTGATTCGTAATGATATTAATTGTTGAAAGATCCATCAGTTCAAGAATTTATTTCACTGTAATTGTATTTTTATTTTCAATGCTGTAAGAACTGGAAAAGAAAATATTTGTAATATAATACGTTTTCAGTTAAGCGCCAATGACGGAGTAGGATTTTGGTTTTATTTACAGTTAAAAACGAGGCAGTATCCAAACACTTGTTTGTAGGGAAACTATATTCGTCTTTAACAACTTCAAAAAGAGCTAATAAATTAAACTGAACATTTGATGTATAATGATATTAATTGCTGAGAGCTCATCACTTCAAAATGTTACTATAATTTTAATTTTTATTTTCAATTTTAAGTACAAAAGAAAATACTTGTCATAAAACTGATTTTCAGTAAAGCGCCAATGACGCAGTAGGTTTTAGACTTTTACAGTGAGAGAAGGAGGAAACACCCAAACTCTTGTTTGTAGTGATTTTTGTTCGTTTCAAGCTTGATTTGCATATTCAGTTTAAGTTTCACTCGTTTTAAGATTTATTTATTAATTTACATTAATATCTATTATACGTTTGTTTGCATTGATTGTTTACTTAATTTCTGTTCGTTTTAAGTTTCATTTATACTTCAATGGGAAAATATTTTTTTTTCGTTTTAAGCTTGATTTTCACATTCAATCTAAGCATTACTCGCTTTAAGATCTATTTGTTCATTTATATTATTATTTGTTGTGTGTTTTTGCTATGATTGACTATTCAATTTCTGTTTGTTTTTGGTTTCATTTATTCTTTAATAGTAATTTCTGGTCGTTTTGAATTTGAATTTTAAAAGGTATTTGTATCTGCTGAGCTTAAGTTTCAAATGTCCTTTATTTTTCTTTGAAAAACTTATTTTTCGGAAAGTTTGTTTTTAATTGATTTTTGTTCGTTTTTTATAGCAAAAAGTTTCAAGCTTTTAAAAATTCCTTATTTCAAAATCAAACTTAAAAAAAAAATCAAATATTCATCAAAGTATCAAACTGATATCAAACTAACAATATCAAAGTGAAAAAATGGGTTTGTGTCAGCCTCTGAATTTTTATTATCTGATGTTTGAACTATTTTGAACAAAATTGCTATCTCAAAATTTTTATGGGATGGGTTTGGGGGAAAAGTGCGTGGGGGACTAGATTAAGCTTCGGTCTCTTTTGACTGTTTAAAAATGAACTAGAACTTTCTATTTCCAATCAAATGAGCCCTCTCTGAAGTTTATACGAGTATCCCTTCTATAAGAACCATATATATCCCCAGAGCATTAATTACAACGCATGTCCCTGGGCCCTGGGGGGTTGTGTTGACCCTGGTCTTTTAATATCTGATGGTTGAACTATTTTTAACAAAATGGTCACCTGAAATTTTTATCGGATGGGTTTATCCATCTGATACACCCAAAGGCGTGGAGGGCGGGAGGGGATAGTTGCCCTCCGATCTTTTTTCACTCTGAGGAAATGAAGTATAACTTTTAATTTTAATTTCCATTCAAATGAACCCTCTCTGAACGTTATACGAGAATACCTTCCATTAGGACCATGTATGCCCCCAGAGCAATACTTACAACGCCTGGCCCTGGGGGATGGGGTGGGGTTGTGTCGACACAGGAGTTTTTCTTATCTGACCTTTGAACTATTTTTAACAAAATGGCTACACTCAAATTTTTTTATCAGATGTATTTGGGGAAAAAGGGCTTGTGTGGGCCAGTTTCCCTCTGGTCAATTTTGACTCTTAAAAAGAGCACTAGATCTCTCGATTTCCAATCGAATTAGCCTCCTTTGAAGTTTATACGACGACCCCTTCTATATGAAGTGCCTCTGGAAAAAAAGGAGTGTGGGGGGAGGCTAGCTGCCCTCCAATCACTTTTGACTCTTAAAAAGTGAATTACAACTTTCAATTTCCCATCAAATGAGCCCTCTAGGAGGTTTATATGAGCATCCCTTCCATAACAACCATATATGCCTCCTGGGCATAACTTACAACGCCTACCCCCGGGCCCTGGGGGCCTGTATCGACACTGGAGTTATCGTTATCAGAAATTTGAACTATTTTTAACAAAATGTCTGTCTCAAAATTTTTATCTGATGCATTTAGGGCGTGGAGGAGGGGGGGCTAGTTGCCCTCCGATCTCTTTTGACTCTTAAAAAGTGAACAAGAAATTTCAATTTCCAATCAAATGAGCCTTCTCCGAAGTTTATACGAGCATCCCCTCCATAAGAACTATGTATGCCCCGAGAGCATTACTCATAACGGACTTTCAATTTCCAATCAAATGAGCCCCCTCTGAAGTTTATACGAGCATCCCTTTCATAAGAACCATATACGCCCCCAAGAAAACACTTACAACGCCTATTCCCCGGGTTCTGGGGGGGGGGTGGTTTTGTTATCTAATTTTTGAACAATTTCCAAAACACTGGCTATCTAAAAATTTGCAGCAGACGGGAATGGAGAAAAAAGCGTGGGGGGGGGGGCTAGTTTAACTCTCTTGACTTTGAAAAAGTGAACTAGAAATTTCAAGTTCCAATCCAGTGAGCCCTCTATGAACTTTATACGAGCATCCCTTTCATAAGAACGATACATGCCCTTAGGGCATAACTTAGAACGCCTTCCCCTGTGCCCTGGGGGGTTCTATTGACACTGGATTTTTATTATCTGACCTTTGAACTATTTTTAACAAAATGTCTATCTCAAAATTTTCATCAGATGGGTTTTGAAAAAGAAGGCCGGGAGGGGGGGGGGGGCTAGCTGCCCTCGGATCTCTTTTGACTATTAAAAAGTGAGCTCGAACTTTCAATATCCAATTAAATGGGCCCTATCGGAAGTTTATACGAGTATCCCTTTCATGCGAACAATATATGCCCCAGGGCATAACTTACAACGCCAACCCCCGGGCCCTGAGGGGTTGTGACTAATTTTTGTTATCTGACTTTTGAGCAATTTTTAACTTAATGGCTATTTAAAAATTTTTATTGGATGCATTTGGGAAAAAAGGGGCGTGGTGGGGCTATTTGCCCTCCAATCTCTTTTGACTCTAAAACTCTGAACTAGAACTTTCAATTTCCAATCAAATGAGCCATCTCTGAATTTTTTTACGAGTATCCCTTCAATAAGAACCATATATTCCCCAAGGGCTTAACTTAAAACACCTGCCCTCGGGCCCTGGGGGGCTGTATTGACCCCTGAGTTTTCATTATATGGTCTTTGAACTATTTCGTATCGGATGGGTTTGAGGAAAAAAGGGCGTGGAGGGGGGGTGCTAGGTGCTCTCCCATCTCTTTTGACTCTTAAGAAGAGAAGTAGAACTTTCAATTTCAAATCAAATGATCCATCTTTAAAGTTAATACCAGTATCCCTTCCATAAGACCCATATATACCCCCAGGGCATAACTTACAACGCCTGCCCCCGGGCCCTGGTGGGTCACACCCGAATTTTTGTTATATGACCTTTGAACTATTTTTAACAAAATAGGTATCTTAAAATTTTTATTTGATGCATTTGGAAGAAAAGGGTTGGGGGGGGGGGGGGGGAAGCTGGTTACCCACCAATATATTTCGACGCTTAAAAAGTGAACTAGAACTTTCAATTTCCAATCAAATGAGCCCTCTCTGAAGTTTATGTGAGCATTCCTTCCATAAGAACTGTATTTGCCCCAAGGGCATAACTTATAACCCTTGCCCCTGAAGACTGTGGGACGGAGTGTCCTGCTCAAACTTATAATTTCCAGAACTTTCAACAACGTTGAACAAAATGGCTGTATCAAAATTTTGATTGGATGTGTTTGGGGAAATAGTGGGCGTGGAAGGGATGTCAGTTGCCTTAGAATCACTTTTGGCTATTAAAAAAGGAACTAGCCATTTAAATTTCCAATCGAATGAGCTTTTTCTGAAGGTTTTACGACAACGTTGTCTATACAAAACCTTATATGCCCCAAGGGCATAACTTAAAACCCTTGCCCTGAGGGCTGTGGTGGAGTTGTTATCCTCAAAGACACAATTTCTATAACTAAAAACTACATTGAATAAAATAACTATCTCAAAATTTTGATTGTATGTGTTTGAGGAAAAGGTGGGCATGAGAGGGGGTTAGTTGCCCTCAAATCATTTTACTATTAAAAATAGCACTAGCCCTTTGAATTTCCAACCGAATGAGCCTGTTTTGAGGTTTCTACGGCAACACCTTCTATAAAAACCTTATATGCCCCCAGGGCATAACTTAAAAGCCTTGCCTTGAGGGTTGTGGGGGAGTGTCCTCCTCAAAACATATTTTATATGTGGAAATCAACTACGCTGAACAAAATGGCTATCTCAAAGTTTTTATTGGATGTGTTTGGGGGAATGATGGGTGTGGGAGGGGGGGGGGCTAGTTGCCCTACAATCACTTTTGACTGTTAAAAAGGGCACCAGCCCTTTGAATTTCCAATCGAATGAGCCTTTTTTGAAGTTTCTACGACAACGTTTTCTATAAAAACCTTATCTGCCCCCGGGGCATAACTTAAAACCCTTGCCCTAACGGTTGTAGGGGAGTGTCCTCCTCAAAAACATATTTTCTATGTGGAAATCAACTACGCTGAACAAAATGACCATCTTAAAATTTTGATTGGATGTGTTTGGGAGAATGATGAGCGGGGGGGGGCTAGTTGCCCTCCAGTCACTTTCGACTATTAAAAAGGGCGCTACAACTCTCGGTTTCCAATCGAATGTGCCCCCTTTGAAGTTTCTACGACGACCCCTTCTATATGAAGTGCCTCTGGGGAAAAAATAAATAACAATAAAACATTGGAGCTGTTTGGCCTTTACTATAGGCAACACTATAGCGTTGCCTCTGATTGGCAATGACTCGGACCCTAGTGGTTTAATACGAGCTAACGTTGGCATACAATTCAGTCGAAATATAGGGGAGATTCGGGTAAACAGTCTTTCACTAGTTGTTGACCTATGACAACCTGAATCTAAAAATGCCAAACACTCAATGTCCCCAACAGGGTTGCCACCAGACCAAAAAACTTCGTAACGTCCAACTTTTAAAAACGTAACTTTTTCGTAAGTTTTGATAGGAAAGTCTCTTTTCAAGGCAGGGTGTCTTAATTTCACTACCAAGAGAAGTACTTAAAGAGGGGAGGGGATATTTGTTACCTTATAATTTCAAAAATATATTTTACGGAATCTCATTAAAAATCGTCCCTCCATTTTTTAAAAGGTGCCTAAAAATTATACAATAATACAAAGTCATGCTTCTTTACCTTCCAGAAATTCCTATTTATTCAGCTATAAGTGTTGCTTCCAGTTTACCGGTACAACAGTAAGACACCCCCTCCCCCCCCCGATGCGTGTATAAAACCCCAGGCTAGTAGGGATGACCCTAGTACTCCCACGATTACATAATTTATGCATGTTTTTATGGTTTTTGTCACTGAGAATGAAAAAACAGGATTTTTCTCACTTTGATGTATTTTCATGGTCGATTTATTTGTTGTTTCCAAGTGTATTGTCTCCGGGGCGAAGTTTGCACATGCGCATTAACGGTAGGGAAGAGATATTTTGACCTTAAAGATGAAGAGATTAACGCGGGAAATGGTTTCCTAGGAATTTCAAATGTGACAGCGCAGGGATGTCAAAACAAAAGGAACACGGAGAAATTACGTTTAGAGATTATTTAGGCGAAACCATTTTGAGACATTTTAGAAGATGATTTGAGCGAAACAATTTGATGCATTTTAGAAGATGATTTGAGGGTGAAACTCTGTGGTCGTAATAATACACAAGTTCCATTTGAACATTGTTGTGAGGTCCCCTACCCCAACAACCCCCCTACCCCAACCCCAAAGGGCTCCGACACCCCTACACCAACCCCAAAGGACCCCCTGGCCCCCGAGGCCCCCAAAGAGCCCCCAGGGCCCCCCAACTTTTTTGCTCCCCATTTTTTAATACTTTTTAATTTGCGCATTTTGAGACACAGAAGGGCCCCATCCCCCCAACTTTTGACTCCTCATCCTACCATTAGTGTTTTGTCGTGGTTTACCATGTCAAAGTTACATTTTCTTGATTTTTCAAAGTTCATTTTGGATTTCTGTCGTTGAAATGCAAGAGTTGGAATATTTTAGTAGTGTTTTGTTATGGTTTACCTTTTTACAGTTACATTCTCTAGATTTTTCAAAGATCAATTTAGATGTCTTTCCTTGAAATGCAAGAGTTGGAATATTTCAGTAGTTTTTTGTCGTGGTTTATCTTGTCACAGTTACATTTTCCTGATTTTTCTAAGTTCATTTTGAATTTCTTTAATTGAAATGCAAGAGCTAGGATAATTCAGTAGTGTCTTGTCATGGTTTACCTTGTCCGAGTTACACTCGCTTTATTTTTAAAAGTTCATTTTTAATTTCTTCCGTTGAAATTTAAGAGTTGGAATATTTCTGTATTGTTTTGTCGTGATTTACCATGTCAGAATTATAATATCTTGATTTGTCAAAGTTCATTTGGAATTTCTTTCCTTGAAATGAATGAATTGGAAAATTTCAACAGTTAGTTGCCGTGATTTATAATATCATATTTACATTCTCATGATTTTTCAAAGTTCATTTTGAATTTCTTTCATAGAAATGCAAGAGTTGGAATATTTCAGTAGTGCTTTGTTGTGGTTTGCCTTGTCACAGTTACATTCTCTTGATTTTTCAAAGTTTAGTTTGGATTTCTTGTATTGAAATGCAAGAGTTGGAATATGTCAGTACTGTCTTGTCGTGGTTTACCCTGTCATAGTTACATTCTCTTGATTTTTCAAAGTTCATTTTGGATTTCTTTCGTTGAAATGTGTTTTGTCGTGGTTTACCTTGTCACATTTACAGTCTCTTGATTTTTCAAAACTCATTTTATATTTCTTTCATTGAAATGCAAGAGTTGAAATATTTCAGTACTGTTTTGTTCTGGTTTACCGTGTCACAGTTACATTCTCTTAATTTTTCAAAGTTTCTTTTGAATTTCTTTCATTGAAATGCAAGAGTTGGAATATTTCAGTACAGTGTTTTGTCATGGTTTACCTTGTCACAATTACATTCTCTCGATTTTTAAAGGTTCATTGTGGATTTCTTTCGTTGAAATGTGTTTTGTTATGCTTTACCTTGTCACAGTTACTTTCTCTTGATTTTTCAAAGTTCATTTTTGAATTTTTTTCATTGAAATGCAAGAGTTGGATTATTTCAGTAGTGTTTTGTCGTGGTTTACCTTGTCACAGTTACATTTTCTTGATTTTTCAAAGTTCATTTTGAATTTCTTTCATTGAAATGCAAGAGTTGGAATATTTCAGTTGTGTTTTCTCATGGTTTACCTTGTCACAGTTACATTCTCTTAATATTTCAAAGTGCATTTTGAATTTCTTTCATTGAAATGCAAGAGTTGGAATATTTCAGTAGTGTTTTGTCGTGGTTTACCTTGTCACAGTTACATTCTCTTAATTTTTCAAAGTGCATTTTAAATTTCTTTCATTGAAATTCAAGAGTTGAAAAATTTCAGGAGTGTTTTGTCATGGTTTACCTTGTCACAGTTACATTCTTTTGATTTTTCAAACTTCATTTTGGATTTCTTTCATTGAAATGCAAGAGTTGGAATATTTCAGTAGTGTTTTGTTGTGGTTTTTCCTTGTCACTGTTACATTCTCTTGATTTTTCAAAGTTCATTTTGGATTTCTTTCGTTGAAAAGCAAGAGTTGGAATATTTCAGTATTGTTTTGTCGTGATTTACCTTGTCACACTTACATTCTCTCGATTTTTCAAAGCTCTTTTTGGATTTCTTTCGTTGAAATGCAAGAGTTAGAATATTTCAGTAGTGTTTTGATGTTGTTTACCTTCTCAAACTTACATTTTCTTGATTTTTCAAAGTTCATTTTGGATTTCTTTCTTTGAAATGCAAGAGCTGGAATATTTCAGTAGTGTTTTGTCGTGGTTTACCTCGTCACACTTACATTCTCTTGATTTTTCAAGGTTCATTTTCAAATTATGTTGAAAGAATTCAAGAGTTGGAATATTTCAGTAGTTTTTTCTTGATCTCTACAAAGTTGATCCTGAATGCTCATAGATATTTAAAGGTTATTTTGGAATACTGTCAGGTTATAGAACAAGTTAGTTTCATTCAGGCGTGTATGGTCCATCTATACAGAATCTTTGCTAAATTTTCATGTTCAGGTCTTGTTCATTTTGGATTTCTGTAGTTGAAATGCAAGAGTTGGAATATTTCAGTAGTGTTTTCTCGTGGTTTACCTTGTCAAAGTTACAATCTCTTGATTTTTCAAAGTTCATTTTGGATTACTTTCGTAGAAATTCAAGAGTTAAAATATTTCAGTAGTGATTTGCTGTGGTTTACCTTGTCACACTTACATTTTCTTGCTTTTTCAAAGTTCATTGTAGATTTATTTCATTGAAAAGCAAGAGTTGGAATTTTTCAGTAGTGTTTTGTTGTGGTTAACCTTGTCACAGTTACATTCTCTTGATTTTTCAAAGTTCATTTTGGATTTTTTTCATTGAAATGCAAGAGTTGGAATATTTCAGTAGTGTTATGTTGTGGTTTACCATGTCATACTTACGTTTTCTTGATTTTTAAAAGTTCATTTTGGATTTCTTTCGTTGAAATGCAAGAGTTGGAATATTTCAGTAGTGTCTTGACGTGGTTTACCTGGTCACAGTTGCATTCTCTTGATTTTTTAAAGTTCATTTTGGATTTCTTTTGTTGAAATGCAAGAGTTGGAATATTTCAGTAGTCTTTTGTTGTGGTTTACCTTGTCACAGTTACATTCTCTTAATTTTTCAAAGTTCATTTTGAATTTCTTTCATTGAAATGCAAGAGTTGGAATATTTCAGTAGTGTTTTGTCGTGGTTTACCTTGTCACAGTTACATTCTCTTAATTTTTTAAAGTTCATTTGAATTTCTATTGTTGAAATGCAAGAGTTGGAATATTTCAGTAGTGTTTTGTTGTCGTTTACCTTGTCACACTTACATTTTCTTGATTTTACAAAGTTCATTTTAGATTTCTTTCCTTGAAAATCAAGAGTTGGATTATTACAGTAGTGGCCTGACGTGGGTCACCATGTCAATCATACAATCCACTGAGATTTAGCTGTTCATTTTTGTTATCTTCCGTTGCAATGCCGGCTTTGTAAATATGCTATTGAGTTTCGTTGTGGTTTACCTTGCAGCTGTTACAGTCGCATGATTAGTCTATTTTCCTTCATGTTTTCTTTATTTGAAAATCAGTAGTTTGAATATTTCAGTAGTGTTTTGTTATGGTTTACCTTGTCACAGTTAAATTCTCTTGATTTTTCAAAGTTCATTTTGAATTTCGTTCATTGAAATGCAAGAGTTGGATTATTTCATTAGTGATTAGTTGTTGTTTACCTTATCACAGTTACAATATCTTGATTTTTCAAAGTTCATTTTGAATTTCTTTCGTTGAAATGTAAGAGATGGAATATTTCAGTAGTGTATTGTCATGGTTTACCATATCACAGTTACATTCTCTTGATTTTTCAAAGTTCATTTTGTATTTCTTTCATTGAAATGCAAGAGATGAAATATTTCAGTAGTGTTTTGTCATAATTTACAATGCATTGAAATGCAAGAGTTGAAATATTTCAGTAGTGTTTTGTCAAGGTTACTGAAATATTCCAACTCATGCATTTCAATGAAAGAAATTCAAAATGAAATTTGAAAAAGCAAGAGAATGTAACTGTGACAAGGTAAACCATAACCAAACACCACTGAAATATTCCAACTCTTGCATTTAAATGAAAGAAATTAAAAATAAACTTTGAAAAATCAAGAGAATGTAAGTCTTATATGGTGAATCACGACAAAACACTACTTAAATATTCAAACTGTTGCATTTCAACTATAGAAATTCAAAATGAACTTTAAAAAATTTGGAGAATATAAGTCTCAAAAGGTGAACCACGACGAAACGCAAACTAAATATTACAAATCCCGCATTTTAATGTAGGGAATTGAAAATGAACTTTTAAACATTAAGAAACTGTAACTGTGACAAGCTAAACAATGATAAAACACTACTGAAATATTAAAACTCTTACATTTCAAGAAAAGAAATTCAAAATGAACTTAGAAAAATCAAGAGAATGTAACTATGACAAGGTAAACCATGACAAAACACTACTGCAATATTCAAACTCTTGTATTTAAACTAAAGAAATCCAAAGTAAAATTAGAAAAATCAAGAGAATGTAAATTTGACATGGTAAACCACAACAAAACAGTACTTAAATATTCCAGCTCTTGCATTTCAATGAAAGAAATTCAAAATGAATTTTGAAAAATCAAGAAAATGTAAGTGTAACAAGGTAAACCACAACAAAACACTACTGAAATATTCCAACTCTTGCATTTCAATGAAAGAAATCAATAATGAACTTTGAAAAATCAAGAGAATGTAACTGTGACAAAGTAAACCACGACTAAACACTACTGAAATATTCCAACTCTTGCAATTCAACGAAAGAAATCCAAAATGAACTTTGAAAAATCAAGAGAATGTAACTGTGACAAGGTAAACCACGACAAAACACTACTGAAATATTCCAACTTTTGCATTTCAACGAAAGAAATTCAAAATTAACATTGAAAAATCAATCAAATGCAAGAGTGGCATGGTAAACCATAACAAAATGATACTCAAATATTCCAAGTCTTGCATTTCAACAAAAGAAATTAACAATGAACTTTAAAAAATCAAAACAAGGTAACTTTAAAAAGGTGTAAAATGATAAAAAACTACTGAAATATTCAACTCTTGCATTTCAATGAAAGAAATTCAAAATGAACTTTGAAAAATCAAGAAAATGTAAGTGTAACAAGGTAAACCACAACAAAACACTACTGAAATATTCCAACTCTTGCATTTCAGTGAAAGAAATCAATAATGAACTTTGAAAAATCAAGAGAATGTAACTGTGACAAAGTAAACCACGACAAAACACTACTGAAATATTCCAACTCTTGCATTTCAACTAAAGAAATCAAAAATGAAGTTTGAAAAATCAAGAGAATGTAACTGTGACAAGCTAAACCACAACAAAACACTACTGAAATATTCCAACTCTTGTATTTCAATGAAGGAAAACCGAAATGAACTTTGAGAAATCAAGAGAATGTAACTGTGACAAGGTAAACCACAACAAAACACTACTGAAATATTCCAACTCTTGCATTTCAAGGAAAGAAATTCAAAGTGAACTTTGAAAATCAATAAAATGTAAGTGTGACAAGGTAAACCACGACAAAACACTACTAAAATATTCCAACTCTTGCATTTCAATAAAAGAAATTCAAAATGAAATTTGAAAAATCAAGATAATGTAACTGTGACAATGTCAACCACAACAAAAAACTACTTAAATATTACAACTCTTTCATTTAAATTAAATAAATTCAAAATGAACATTGAAAAATCAAGAGAATGTAACTGTGAAATGATAAACCATGACAAAATACTTTTGAAATAATCTAAATCCTTCATTTAAAATAAATAAATTCAAAATTAACTTTGAAAAATAAAGAGAATGTAATTGTAGTATGGTAAACCAAGACAGAACCCTACTAAAATATTCCAACTCTTGTATTTCATTGAAAGAAATTCAAAATGAACTTTGAAAAATTAAGAGAATGTAAGTACGACAAGGTAAAGCACGACAAAAGACTACTTAAATATTCATACTCTTGCATTTCAACAAATGAAACTCAAAATGAACTTTTAAAAATTTAGAGAGTGTAAGTGACACAAGGTGAACCATGTCTAAACACTAATGAAATATTCCAACTCTTGCATTTAAAGGAAAGAAATCAAAAATGAATTTTCAAAAATCAAGAGAATGAAATGTGACAAGGTAAACCACGACAAAACACTACTGAAAAAATTCCAACTCTTGCATTTCAATCAAAGAAATTCAAAATGAACTATGGAAAATCAACAAAATGTAAGTGTGACAAGGTAAACCACAATAAAACACTACTGAAATATTCCAACTCTTGCATTTCAATGAAAGAAATCCGAAATAAACTTTGAAAAATCAAGAAAATATAAGTGTGATATGGTAAACCACAACAAAACACTACTGAAATATTCCAACTCTTGCAATTCAACGAATGAAATTCAAAATAAACTTTGAAAAATCAAGAGAATGTAACTGTGACACGGTAAACCACGACAAAACACTACTGAAATATTCCAACTCTTGCTTTTCAACGAAAGAAATTCAAAATGAACTTTGAAAAAACAAGAGAATGTAAGTATGAAAAGGTAAACCACGACAAAACACTACTGAAATATTCCAACTCTTGCATTTCAACGAAAGAAATCCAAAATGAACTTTGAAAAATCAAGAGAATGAAAGTTTGACAAGGTAAACCACAACAAAACACTACTTAAATATTCCGACTCTTGCATTTCAACGAAAGAAATCCAAAATGTACTTTGAAAAATCAAGAGAATGTGACTGTGACAGGGTAAACCACAACAAAACACAACTGAAACATTCCAACTCTTGCTTTTCAAAGAAAAAAATCCAAAATGAACTTTGAAAAATCAAGAGAATGTAACTGTGACAAGGTAAACCACGTCAAAACACTACTGAAATAATCCAACTCAAGAATTACAACGGATAAAATCCAAGGTGATCTATAAAAAATCATGAGAATGTAACTGTGGGAAGGTAATCAACAAAAAAACACTAAAGAAATAATCAAACCCTTGCATTTCAGTGTAAGAAATCAAAATGAACTTTGAAAAATCAAGAAAATGTAAGTGTGACAATTTAAAGCAAGACAAAACACTACCGAAATTTTCCAACTCTTACATTTCAAATAAGTAAAACTGGAATAAACTTTAAAATATCAAGAGAATGTAATTGTGACTAGGTAAACCATAAAAATAGATCACTGAAGTATTCAAGCTCTTTCTATTCAAGGAAAAAAATCTAAAATGAACTTTGAAAAATTAAGAGAATGTAACTGTGACCAGGTAAAGTACTACAAAACACTACTGAAATAATCCAACTCTAGCATTTCAACAAAAGAAATCAAAAAAAAACTTTGAAAAATCAATAGAATGTAATTGTGACAAGTTAAAGCACAACAAAACACTATTTAAATATTACAACTCTTGCATTTCAATGAAAGAAATTCAAAATGAACTTTGAAAAATCGAGAGAATATAACTGTGACATGATAAACCACGACAAAACACTACTGAAATATTCCAACTCTTGCATTTCAATTAAAGAAATTCAAAATGAACTTTGAAAAATAAAGAGAATGTAACTGTGACAATGTAAATCACGAAAAAACACTACTGAAATATTTAAACTCTTTCATTTCAAAGAAGGAAATTCAAGATGAACTTTGAAAAACCAAGAAAATGTAAGTGTGACAAGGTAAACCACAACAAAACACTACTGAAATATTCCAACTCTTGCATTTCAACGAAAGAAACCCAAAATGAACTTTGAAAAATCAAGAGAATGTAACTGTGACAAGGTAAACCACGTCAAAACACTACTGAAATATTCCAACTCTTGGATTTAAACGAAACAAATCCAAAATGAACTTTGAAAAATCATGAGAATGTAACTGTGACAAGGTAAACCACGACAAAACACTACTCAAATATTCCAACTCTTGTATTTCAATAAAAGAAATTCAAAATGAACTTTGAAAAATCAAGAAAATGTAAGTGTGACAAGGTAAACCACAATAAAACACTACTGAAAAATTCCAACTCTTGCATTTCAATGAAAGAAATCCGAAATAAACTTTGAAAAATCAAGAAAATATAAGTGTGATATGGTAAACCACAACAAAACACTACTGAAATATTCCAACTCTTGCATTTCAAGAAATGAAAATCAAAATAAACTATTAAAAATCAAGAGAATTTAAGAGTGACACGGTAAACCACGACAAAACAGTACTGAAATATACCAACTCTTGCATTTCAAGGAAAAAAATCCAAAATGAACTTTTAAAATTCATGAGAATGTAACTGTGACAGGGTAAACCACGACAAAACACTACTGAAATAATCCAACTCTTGCATTTCAACGAAAGAAATTCAAAATGAACTTTAAAAAATCAAGAAAATGTAACTGTGACAAGGTAAACCACGACAAAACACTACTGAAATATTCCAACTCTTGCATTTCAATGAAAGAAATCCAAAATGAACTTTGAAAAATCAAGAGAATGAAAGTGTGACAAGGTAAACCACGACAAAACGCTAGTGAAATATTTCAACTCTTAAATTTCAATGGTGGAAACTGAAAATTAATTTTAAAAAATCAAGAGAATGTACCTGTGACTAGGTAAACCACGACAAAACACTTTTGAAAATATCCAATTCTTGCATTTCAACTAATGAAATCCAAAATAAACTTAGAAAAATCCTGAGAATATAACTGTAACAAGGTAAACCACGACAAAACCCTAATGAAATATTTCAACCCTTGCATTTCAACAAAAGAAATCCAAAATGAACTTTGAAAAATCAAGAGAATGTAACGGTGATATTGTAAACCACGACAAAACACTACTGAAATATTCCAACTCTTCCTCTTCAATGAAAGAAATCCAAAATGAGCTTTGAAAAATCATGAGAATGTAAGTGTGACAAGGTAAACCACAACAAAACACTACTGAAATATTCCAACTTTTACATTTCAATGAAAGAAATCCAAAATGAGCTTTTAAAAATCGAGAGAATGTGACTGTGACAAGGTAAAGCACAAAAAAAACTACTGAAATATTCCAACTCTTGCATTTCAATGAAAGAAATTCAAAATGAACTTATAAAAATCAAGAGAATGTAACTGTGACAAGGTAAACCATGACAAAACACTACTGAAATATTCCAACTCTTGCATTTTAATTAAAGAAATTCAAAATGAACTTTGAAAAATCAAGAGAATATAACTATGACAGGATAAACCACGACAAAACACTACTGAAATATTCCAACTCTTGCATTTCAATAAAAGAAATCCAAAATGAACTTTGAAAAATCAAGAGAATGTAACTGTGACAAGGTAAAACACGAGAAAACACAACTGATATATTCCAACTCTTGCATTTCAACGAAAGAAATCTTAAATGAACTTTCAAAAATCAAGAGAATGTAACTGTGACAAGGTAAACCATGACAAAACACTACTGAAATATTCCAACTCTTGCATTTCAGTAAAAGAAATTCAAAATAAACTTTGAAAAATCAAAAGAATGTAACTGTGACAGGGTAAACCATGACAAAACACTACAGAAATATTTCAACTCTTGCATTTCAGTGAAATAAATTCAAAATGAACTTTAAAAAATTAAGAGAAAGTAACTGTGACAAGGTAAACCACAACAAAACACTACTGAAATATTCCAACTCTTGCATTTCAATGAGAAAAATTCAAAAGGAACTTTGAAAAATTAAGAGAATGTAACTGTGAAACGGTAAACCACAACAAGACACTACTGAAATATTCCAACTCTTGGATTTCAACGAAAAAAATTCAAAATGAACTTTGAAAAATTAAGAGAATGTAACTGTGACAAGGTAAACCCCGACAAAACACTCATTTCAAGGAAAGAAATCCAAAATGAACTTTGAAAAATCGGGAGAATGTAACAGTGACATGGTAAACCATGACAAAACACTACTAAAATATTCCAACTCTTGCATTTCAATGAAATAAATTCAAAAGGAACTTTGAAAAATCAAGAGAATGTAACTGTGACAAGGTAAAGCAGAACAAACCACTACTGAAATAATACAACTCTTGCATATCAATTAAAAAACTTCAAAATGAACATTGAAACATCAAGAAAATGTATCAGCAATACGATATACAACAACAAAACCCAACTAAAGTATTCCCATTCTTACATTTCAATGAAAGAAATCTGCAACGAACTTTGAAAAATCAAGCGAATGTAACTGTGACAAGGTAAACCATAACAAAACACTACTGAAATATTCCAACTCTTGCATTTCAATGAAAGAAATCCAAAATGAACTTTGAAAAATCAAGAGAATGTAACTGTGACAAGGTAAACCACGAGAAAACACTACTGAAATATTCCAACTCTGACATTTCAATGAAATAAATTTAAAATGATCTTTGAAAAATCAAGAGAATGTAACTATGACTAGGTAAACCACGAAAAAACACTACTGAAATATTCCAAGTCATTCATTTAAACGAAAGAAATTCAAAATGAACTTTGAAAAATCAAGAGAATGTAACTGTGATATGGTAAACCACAAACAAACACTACTGAAATATTCCAACTCTTGCATTTCAACGAAAAAATTCAAAATGAACTTTGAAAAATCAAGATAATTTAACTGTGACAAGGTAAACCACAACAAAACACTACTGAAATATTCCAACTCTTGCATTTCAACGAAAGAAATCCAAAATGAACTTTAAAAAATCAAGAGAATGTAACTGTGACAAGTTAAACCACAACAAAACACTACTAAAATATTCCAACTCTTGCATTTCAACGAAAGAAATCCAAATGATCTTTGAAAAATCAAGAGAATGTAACTTTGACAAGGTAAACCACAACAAAACACTAATGGTAGGATGAGGAGTCAAAAGTTGGGGGGATGGGGCCCTTTTGTGTCTCAAAATGCGCAAATTAAAAAGTATTAAAAATGGGGGGCAAAAAAGTTGGGGGGCCCTGGGGGCTCTTTGGGGGCCCGGGGGGCCTTTGGGGCTGGGGTAGGGGTGTCGGATCCCTTTGGGGTCGGGGTAGGGGGGTTTTTGGGGTAGGGGACCTCACAAAACTGTTCAAATGGAACTTGTGTATTATAACGACCACAGAGTTTCACCCTCAAATCATCTTCTAAATCATCTTCTAAAATCATCTTCTAAAATGCATCAAACGGTTTTGCCCAAATAATCTCTAAACGTAATTTCTGCGTGTTCCTTTTGTTTCGACATCCCTGCGCTGTTACAATTGAAATTCCTAGGAGACCATTTCCCGCGTTAATCTCTTCATCTCTAAGATCAAAATATCTCTTCCCCACCGTTAATGCGCATGTGCAAACTTCACCCCAGAGACAATACACTTGGAAACAACAAATAAATCGACCATGAAAATATATCAAAGTGAGAAAAATCCTGTTTTTTCATTCTCAGTGACAAAAACTATAAAAACATGCATAAATTATGTAATCGTGGGAGTACTAGGATCATCCCTACTCAGACTACTATTTTGCTTATCTTGTTGTTGTTGTTTTTAATTGCCATTTTTGGTGTATTGAACAAAATTTGATGAGTAATACTTACAAAATAAAAGGCAACTCAATAAACACATGACACTTTAAAGTTTTGAAGAAAAGAAGAAAACCAACTATATATTTTTTTTATTTATAGTTAATTTTCAATAAAACGATCTTATTAAATCCAGCTTCTTAAAAAGACCCAAAAAATCATTTTAATCGCTCCCTTTCCGTCTAATATTTTAGATTGGCTCGGTCTCAGTCTCACCTCCTCTAGCTTCAAATTTGCATCGCTCCAACATGATGATTGAAGCAATTCCGAGTGACAGAGTTTTTGTTTTTTTTTTATTTTATCGAACAAAAAATATTTCAATCGTTGTCTTCAGTTCCTACACAAAAAAACAGTTTTTAGTAGAAAGGCCCCTATTGATACAAACAGCACCACGTGGTTTATGGTTTTATCAGTGAGAATGAAAAAACAGTATTTTTCTCACTTGAAAAACCATGAATTTTGTCACATTTATGGTTGTTTTCATGGATGGATATGTGTGTTGGTCGATTTATTTGATGTTTTTCTCGGATGTCAACATCAAATTATGGCTGTTTTATGGTTTTTGTCAGTGATAATTTGAAAAACCGGAACTGTTTCGCATTTCCGTATGTTTAATGGTTTTTTTCAGAGAGACTTCGAAAAACAGTAACATTATAACAGATATTGATCTCACCAGCAATTCATGACTGTGTATTGTATTTATCTGTGAGACTGAAAATGCTGGACTCTACTGTTCCGGGATTGTTTGTGTATCCTGATCTGAAAAATTGATTTACATACTTGCTAGGGGGAAATTATTGATCCACGAAGGGGGAATTAATAAACAAACATGGCTTCATTGTTGTTTGGATAACCTTCTCTGTGAAATTGATTTACATAATCGCTAGGGGACATTATTGATTAACGAAGGGGGAATTAAGAAACATAACTTTATTGTGGTTTGTTTTTCTATCCTTTAATGAGAACTTGATTTAAATAATATCCATGGGGACTTATTTAGTCAAGAATGGTGGACTCAAGAAACAATAATGCTTCTTTAATCTTTAGTCCTGAGGAATTAACGTCCTTTAGGTCAGAGAGAAAAATTAATATTCTATTTTCAAATAGGGCTTCATTGATCTTTAGTGTCAGGAATTATAATTGACATCACTTGTTATCTTGGAATTATGCGGGAGTCTAAAGAGATAGAAATTCTATTTTTAAATACGGCTTCACGGAGCTTTAAGTCTGAGAGGGAAATTGATATTCTAACGAAACCCTAATAGTTTAGCTAGGAAAATTTATGAGATGAAGAGATTAACGTAGGAAAGGGTTTCTTAGAAATTTGAAATGCGTTAGAGCACAGATGCCATACAAAAGGAACACGCTGAAATTACGTTTAGGGATTATTTGGGCGAAACGGTTTTATCCATTTTATGGGATTATTTCGGCGAAACCGTTAGAGACATTTTGAAAGAAGATTTTAGAAAGGGTTTTAGAAGAGTTTTTGAGTGTGGTCGTTATAATACACAAGTTACATTTGATCACTGTTGTGAGGTCCTCTACCCCAACCCCAAATGGTTACGCTCCCCCCCCACAACCCCGAAGGAAGCCCCCGGTACTCAAAGTCCCCCCAAGCTCCCATAGAGCCCCTACCCCCCAAACGCCCTCCTCAGACCCTCAAAGACTCTCCTCTGGTCCTCACAGGGCCCCCGGACCCCCAAAGGGTACCCCGGACCCCACAGGGCACCCCAGACCCCAAAGGGCACCCCGGACCCCAAAGGCCCGCCCCCCGGTCCTCAAAGGGCCCCCCTGGCCCCAAAGGCCCCCCCTCCCTCTTCCTCCCTCTTCCCCCTCCCCTCCTCCTCCTCCTCCTCCTCCTCCTCCTCCTCCTCCCTCCTCCTCCCCTCCTCCTCCTCCTCTCCTCCCCTCCTCCTCCTCCCTCCTCCTCCTCCCTCCTCCTCCTCCCCTCCTCCTCCCCTCCCCTCCTCCCTCCCCCTCCCACCCCCCCCCCCCTCCCCTCCCCTTCCCTCCCCCATTTTTTATACTTTTTTTGTGCATTGAGACACAGAAGGGACATCCCTCCCCCAAGGGTCCCCCAAACACCCTCCCCGGGCCCCCCCCCCCCCCAAAGAGTTGCCCTCGCCATTTTTTTTTTAATAATTTTGTATGGCTTGATTATATCTTTTATTAAAAATTTACATTAATAATTTAATTACTAAAACCAATTTCAAAACACAAAGATTCCCCCCCCCAATTTGTAAATACTTTCTTGAATTTTTTAACATGGTATTTTTTTAACTTTTTTACGTATCTTAACATGACATTAAATATGGTTACATCTCTACCCCTCAGATTCTGCTCGTGTTCATGGACACGACGTGGCTTTAATACTGGTAGTCTATGACATGTTATTGACCCTACATAGTTTATTAAATGCATTACACCAGTATTTCTTGTACAGTGAGAGTATAATCACACAATTCATATCTGTAAGAAAGTGAGGATGAATTATTCGACGAAAGTATGTGCACATGAAAAAATTTTTGTCGTATTGACTGCTGACAAGCAGAAATACCTGAACTATGAAACGAGTGCAATCGGTAACACTATTAGAAATGTACGCATGAGTGGTCATGACAGCGAGAATTTAGATTTCTTTGGAGGCCCCAAGAATGTCAATCGTGTAAACGGTGAATATTCAAGAGTATCATTACCATAGAAATTAGTGCTCTTAGAGACTGCAAACTTAAAAATAAGTGTTGATGATCGTAGGCCCCTCCTTGCTACAGCTTTTGGTAACACATTACCTGTTGATAAATCCTCTCATCCTCTTTCCGGTATTAGTATTTTAAAGAGAACAAGAAGAAGACATGCATACTCCTGCACCAACATCATAAATCATATCTTGTCAATATGCCAGAACTGCCATCTATACAAAAATAATGTGAGAGTAGCCAGTGAAATCTCAGGCAGAATAAAAAGAACATTAGCAGACAATATCATCAATGAATATAAGGATGAATTGACGAAAAGTCAAGCGCCAGTGTACTAATAAAGCATTATATTTCATTTAAAGTATTTTTATATTAATATTCTACATGCAATCATTTCATTAAAAATATTTTGTGAATTATTTTGTTAAGTGTTCATTTTTTTAGAGTTTGACAGACAGTTAACGTTCAGAATATATATTAAAAAGGTCAAAGATGAAAGAAAAAGAATTTTTAGAGATAGAGTTGCTACTAGCAGACTCAATTTTTCACTTAAGATAAAAAAGTTAAAGTTCACTTCGGAATATTATCAAAGAACAAAATTCATTTCTAATCTCTAAAGAGAAAATAAAAATCTTCCACTACAGCTCTATATTTCACAAAGACAAACATAAATTTAAAATTGGATTCTAAATTTTTCTAAGGCATAGAGAAATAGTAATAAAAAAAATGTGAATATTTTCAAGTCCTATATAAAAGTTCTAGTTCATGAATCAATTTTATCAAATAAGGTAATAATAATTCAAGTTCTCTACTGAATTTTACCTCGTCACACGATACAAGTATAATGTACAAAGTGAAAACAAAAATCTTCAACTTCAGTTCTTTATTTAAAAAAGAAATGAATAAAGTTAAAGTTAAATTATAATTTTTAAGCGGCAGAGAGGAAAAGTTATACTCAGAGTTTGATTATTTTATATGTAGTTAAAATGTTATAGTTTAATTTAAATTTTTCACAACGAAGTCGAGAAAATTTCAAGTTCTCTTTGGAATTTTACCAAAGAACACACTATAATCCTAATTTCTACAGAGAAAGCTAAAATCTTCAACTTCAGTTCTTTATTTCACAAAGAGAGAAAAAAATTTAAAGTTCAATTCTAATTTTTCGGTTGGAAGATGGAAAAAGTAATACCATATTTGTTAATATGCTCATTTAAGATAAAAAGTTATAGGTAAATTTTAAATATTCTTAACACAGACAAGAAAAATTCAAGGTCTATTCGGAATTCTACCAAAGACAGTACTACAAGTATAAGTTCTACAGTGAAAACAAAAATCTTTCAATTTAGATATTTATTTCAAAAAGAAAAAAAGAAATTTAAATTTAAATTCTAATTTTTTGGTGGAAGATAGGAAATAAAACACACTACTTGTGAATATTTTCATGGAAGATAAACAGTTCTATGTCAATTTAAAATTTTCTTAACGAATTCAAGGAAAGTTCTAATTCTCTTTAGAATTTTACCAACGAACACTCTACAATTCTAATTTCTCCAGATAAAACAAAAAATCTGTCACTTCATTTCTTTATATCACAAATACATAAAGAAATTTAAATTTCAATTCTAATTTTTATGTTGGTATATGGAAAAAAAGTAATAACCTAATTGTTAATATTTTCACTGACGATAAACATTTCTAATTCAATTTAAAATTTTCTCAACACAGTGAAGAAAAATTCCAGTTCTCTTATGAATTTAACCGAAGAACGCACTTCAATTCTAATTTCGACAGTGAAAACAAAAATCTTCAAATCAAGTTCATTATTTCACAAAGGAATATAGAAATTTAAAGTTAATTTCTAAATTTTTCGAGTGGGTATAGGAAAATCTATACCGTACGCGTGAATATTTTCACGAAAGATAAAAAAGTTTTAGGTTATGTTTAAATTTTATCAACGATGTCAAGAAAAGTTCAAGTTCTCGTTTAAATTTTACAAAAGAACAATCTTCAAATCTAATTTCTCCAGAGAAAACAAAAATCCGCAACTTCATTTAAATATTTCACAATTACATAAATAAATTTAAATTTAAATTATAATTTTTCGGTTGGACTATAGAAAAAGTAATACCATCCTTATGAATAATATCACGGAAAATAAAAAGTTATAGTTTAATTTAAAATTTTCTCAACAAAGTCAATGACAATTCAAGTTCTCTTCCGAAGTTTACCAAAGAACAAACTTCAATTCTAATTTCGCCAGAGACCCACAAAATAGTCCACTTCAGTGGATTATTTCACAAATACAAAAATAAATTTAAATTTAAATTCAAAATTTTTTTCGTAGGACGATAAGAAAAGCAAGACCATACTTGTGAATATTTTCATTGAAAATAAAAAGTGTTAGTTCAATTTAAATTTTCTCAAAGAAGTGAAGAAAATTTCAAGTTCTCTTCTGAACTTTACCAAAGAACACTCTACAATTCTAATTTCCCCCAGAGAAAACATATATCGTCCACGAAATATGTCATGACACCCCTAAAATACAAAATTTAATTTACATACTAAATTATCTGTGGCATATATTACTTTTACTAATAGTTGTTTGATTAGTTTAGATTTGTGACCTATGTGATATTTCATATTTTATTGTATAAACGAAGTGAAGACATGTTAAAGTTATCTTCTGAATTTTACCAAAGAACACACTTTAATTCTAATTTATCCAGAGAACACAAAAATCTTCCGATTCAGTTGTTTATTTCACAAAGACACAAATAAATTAAAAGTTCAATTCTAAATTTTTTGATGGTAGATAGGAAAATCAAGAGCGGACTTGTAAAATATTTTCATTTAAGATAAAATTTTCTAGTTAAATTTAAAATTTTCCAAACTAAGTCAAGAAAAGTTCAAGTTTTCTCTTCTGAATTTTACCAAATAACACTATTAAATTCTAATGTCTCCATAGAAAAAAAAACTCTTCCACTTCATTTATTTATTACAATAATAAATACATAAATTTAAAAGCTCAATTCTAATTTTTCGGTGGTAGATAGGAAAAGAAATACAATACTGGTGAATAATTTCATGGATGATAAAAAGTTCTAATTCAATTTAAAATTTTCTCAACGAAGTCAAGGAAAGTTCAAGTTCTAATCGGAATTATACCAAAGAACACGATCCAATTCTAATTTCGACAGATAAAGCAAAAATCTTCAACTTCATTTCTTTATTTCAAAAAGAAATGAAGAAATTTTAAGTTCAATTATAATTTTTCGGTTGGAAGATACAAAAAGCAATACCATACTTTTGAATATTTTCACTGAAAATAAAAATTTATTGTTTAATTTAAAATTTTCTCAACACATTGAAGAAAAATTCAAGTTCTCTTCTGAATTTTAACAAAGAACGCATTTCAATTCTAATTTCTACAGAGAAAACAAAAATATTACACGTAATTTTTTAAGTTCACAAAAAGATAAAGAAATTTAAAGTTCAATTATAATTTTTCTATGACAGATAGGAAATTCTATACTATTATTTTAATTATTTTATATGAATTTAAAAAGTACTACTCAATTTTTTAATTTTCTCAACGAAGTGAAGAAAAGTTCATGTTATCTTCGGAATTTTAGATAAGAACGCATTTTAAGTATAATTTCTCCAGAGAAAATAAAAATCTTCCACATCAGTTGTTTATTTCACAATGACATAAAGAAATTTATAGTTCAATTATAAATTTTTCAATGGTAGATAGGAAAAGCAATACCGTAATACTTAAATTTTTTCACGAACGATAAAAAGTTATTGTTAAATTTAAAATTTTCTGAATGAAGTCATGTACAGTTCAAGTTCTCTTCTTTATTTTACCAAAGAACACACTAAAACTCTAAGTTCTCCAGATAAAATAAAAATCTACCACAGAAGTTCTTTATTTCACAATGTCATAATGAAATATAAATTTCAATTCTGTATTTTTCGGTGAAAGAGGGAAAAAAGTGATTCCTCACTAGTGAATATTTTCCCGGGCGATAAGAAGTTATAGTTATATTTTAAATTTTCTCAACGAAATGAAGACAAATTCAAGTTCTCTTTTGAAATTCAAAATAGAACGCACTTAATTTCTCTTTTATACAGAGAAAATAAAAATCATCCAATTCTGTTATTTATTACACAAGCACATAAAAAGAATTATAGTTAAAGTGTATTTTATTTGGTGGATGATAGAAAAAGTAATCCCATACTTGTGAATATTTTCCCCGGAAGATAAAAAGTTAAAGTTAAATTTTAAATTTTATCAACGAAGTGAAGAAAAGTTAAAGTTATCATCTGAAATCTACCAAAAAACGCACTTCAATTCTAATTTCCCAAGAGAAAACAAACTCGTCCAATTCAGTTATTTATTTCAAAATGGCATAAAGAAAGTTAAAATTCATTTATAAATTTTTTGGTGAGAGATAGAAAAATAAATGTCATACTCGTGAATATTTTAACAGACTATAAATACCATACAGGTGAATATTTCCCCAAAATATAAACAGTTCAAGTTCAATTTTAAATTTGCTCAAAGAAGTCAATGAAAGTTCAAGTTCTCTTCTGAGTTTTAAAAAAGAACACGCTTCAAATCCATTGCCAATAGATAAAACAAAAATCGTCCACCTCACTTATTTATTTAACAAAGACATAAATAAATTTGAAGTTAAATTATAATTTGTAGATGTAATATATAAAAATTAATACCATAATAGCAATAATTTTACAAGAAGATAACTACCATAAAGGTGAATATTTTACCTTAATATAAAAATTTATAGTTCAATTTTAAATTTTAACAATTAAGTTAAGAAAAACTCAAGTTCTCTTATGTATTTTCTTACAGAAGTGAAAAAAGTTTGCACAATTCTTAATTTTAAACATGAATATGAAAAAGCTCACACTTCAGGTATTAATTTCTCAATCTAGGTTAAGTTAGCTTAGGTTGGCCCACGTACGCGTCACTTAGGTTAGCTTAGATTAGGTGAGAGACAGGCAAAAAGTTAGGTGGAGGATTAGGTTAGATTCGGTTAGATTAAGGTAGCTTAGGTTAGATTAAGGTCGGTTAGGTTCAGTTAGGTTAGGCTAGGTTAGCCTACGTACGCGCGCGTACGTAGGCTAACCTAGCCTAACCTAGCCTAGTAGAGATGCCCCTATTGATCGTGTCAGCACACCATATATGGGCATAGAACCACGTGGTTAATGGGGTCAATGACCTCTTTTTCCTGGTGTGTTTTTGGCACGCCCTCAGCGAATGTCAGTGTTGTTATTGTTATTCGAGCCAGATGTTATGAGGTTCCGGGAAACAGTATTTGTTATTGTTGTTTCCAAGCCAAATGTTACGAGTTCCCGGGAAACAGTTAATTAATGTCTGACAGATGACGTCAAGTTAGTAGAGATGCCCCTATTGATCGTGTCAGCACACCATATATGGGCATAGAACCACGTGGTTAATGGGGTCAATGACCTCTTTCTCCAGGTGTGTTTTTGGCACGCCCTCAGCGAAGGTCAAGGTTGTTATTGTTATTCGAGCCAGATGTTACGAGTTTCCGGGAAACAGTATTTGTTATTGTTGTTTCCAAGCCAAATGTTACGAGTTCCCGGGAAACAGTTAATTAATGTCTGACAGATGACGTCAAGTTAATTAATGTCTTTGCATTTCCAGAGAGAAAAATTTAGGAGAAACAGTTAAATGACAGATGATGTCATGATTAATTGATTGACATGGAAGGGAAATTAATTTGTTGTTCTGAAGAGAATTGATTCCCGAAAAGGGAATTAATTTGGAGTTCTAACAAGAGAATCGTTACCGAGGCAGATGTTTTGATCTTAGCGCGCGAAAAGGTTTCTAAATAATTGAAATAAGCCAGCGCAGGGATGCCAAACAAATGGAACATGCTGAAATTACGTTTGGGGATAATTTTGGCGAAACCGTTTTAGCTAATTTATGGAACTATTTCGGCGAAACAGCTAGAGACATTTGAAAGAAGATTTTAGGAAAGGTTTTGGAAGAGGTTTTGAGTGTGATCGTTATAATACACAAGTTCCATTTAAACAGTGTTGTGAGGTCCTCTATCCCCAACCCCAAAGGGTTCCAATCCCCCTACCCCAACCCCGAAGGAAGCCCCCGGTACTCAAAGGTCCCCCAAGCTCCCAAAGGGCCCCCGACCCCCAAACGCCCTCCCCAGGCCCCCAAAGGCCCTCCCCTGGTCCTCAAAGGTCCCCCAGGCTCCCAGAGGACCCCTGAACCCCCAAACGCCCTCCCCGGACCCCCAAAGGCCCTCCCCCGGTCCTCAAAGGTCCCCCAGGCTCCCAAAGGACCCCTGAATCCCCAAAGGGCCCCCCGGACCCCCAAAGGTCCATCGGGCTCCCAAAATACCACCGGGCTCCCAAAGGCCCTCCCCGGTCCCCAAAAGCCATACCCGAGCCCCCAAAGGCCCTCCCCGGTCCCCAAAGGTCCACTAGACCCCCAAAGACCCTCCACCAGTCCCCAAAGACCCTGTCCTGGTCCTCAAAGGTCCCCCAGGCACCCAAAGGTCCCCCAGACCCCCAAAAGGCCCTCTCCAGACCCCCAAAGGCCCTTCCCCGGACCTCAAAGGTCCCCCAGGCACCCAAAGGGCCCCGGACCCCTGTCCCCAAACGCCCTCCCCATACCCCCAAAGGCCCTCCCCCGGTCCCCAAAGGTCCCCCAGGCTCCCAAAGGACCCCTGAATCCCCAAAGGGCCCCCCGGACCCCCAAAGGTCTATCGGGCTCCCAAAAGACCACCGGGCTCCCAAAGGCCCTCCCCGGTCCCCAAAAGCCCTCCCCGAGCCCCCAAAGGCCCTCCCCGGTCCCCAAAGGTCCACCAGAACCCCCAAGACCCTCCACCAGTCCCCAAAGACCCTGTCCTGGTCCTCAAAGGTCCCCCAGGCACCCAAAGGTCCCCCAGACCCCCAAAAGGCCCTCTCCAGACCCCCAAAGGCCCGGCCCCGGTCCTCAAAGGTCCCCCAGGCTCCCAAAGGGCCCCGGACCCCTGTCTCCAAAGGCCCTCCACCAGTCCCCAAAGGCCCTCTCCCGGTCCCCAAAGGTCCCCCAGGCACCCAAAGGGCCCCGCAGACCCCAAAGACCATCCTCCAGACCCCAAAGGCCCTCCCCAGACCCAAAAGCCCTACCCGAGCCCCCAAAGGCCCTCCCCGGTCCCCAAAGGTCCACCAGAACCCCCAAGACCCGCCACCAGTCCCCCAAGGCCCTCACCCAGTCCCCCAAGGTCCCCCAGGCATCCAAAGGGCCCCCCGACCGCAAAAAGGCCATACCCAAGCCCCCAACGGCTCTCCCTGGTCCCCAAAGGTCCCCCTGGGCTCCCATATGACCACCTCAGCCCTCAAGGGCCCCCAGATCCCAAAAGACTCCCCCTCCCCCCTCCAAAGAGTCCCCTCTCCATTTTTTTTAAATACTTTTTATGGCTTTATTATATCTTTTCTGAACAAGTTCCTTTCATAATTTCATTCCTAAACCCATTTTCCAACCTCAAAGAGACCCCTCCCCATTTCGTAAATACTTTCTTGAATTTTTTAACATGGTATTTTTTTTACTTTTTAACGGATCTTAAAATGACATGCACACAAAAACTTACATGCACACAAAAACTTACACACACAAAAACTTATACACACACATGTCAAAACTTAAACACACACAAAAACTCACACCCACACACACACACGCCAAAACTTACACACACACAAAAACTTACACCCACATTCAAAAACATACATGCTCACAAAAACTTACATGCACGCAAAAACTTACACGCAAACAAAATATAAAATGCACAAACTATAATAAGATATAACTAAATATTACACACACACACACAAAAACTTACAAGAACAAAACTTACACACACACACACACACAAACACACACAAACTTACACACACACACACACACAAAACAAACACACACACACAAAAGCTTAGACACACAAAAACTTACACACACACACTAAAACACACCCACATGCAAAAACTTACATGCACCCAAAAACTTACATGCACACAAAAACACACACACACTAAAACTTACACACACACACACAAATACTTACACACACAAAACTTACACACACACACACACACACATACACACACAAACTTACACACACACACACACAAAACTTACACCCACACGCAAAAACTTACATGCACACAAAAACTTACACGCACACAAAAACTCACACACACACACAAAAACTGACACACACACACACACACAAACTAACACACACGCAAAAAAACTAAAAAACACACACACACAAACACACAAAAACTTACACACACACAAAAAAAAACACACACACAAAAACTCACACACACACACACACACACACACACACACACAAACTTACATATACACACGAAAACTTACATACACACAAAAACTAACACCCACACGCAAAAACTAACAATCACACAAAAACATACATGCACACAAAAACTTACATGCACACACAAAAACTTACACACACACAAAAAAACTTACACACCCACACACAAAAAAACTTACACACACACACACACAAAAAAAAAAACTTGCACACACGCACAAAAACTTACACACACACACAAAAACATACACACACACACACTAAAACTTACACACACACACACACAAAAACTAACACACGCATGCCAAAACTAACACACACACAAAAACTCACACACTCACACACATACTTCAAAACTGACACACAAACAAAAACTTACACCCGCACTCAAAAACTTACATGCACAAAAAAACTTACACACAAACAAAAACAAAAACTTACACACACACAAAAAATCACACACAAAAAAAAAAACAAACACACACACAAAAACTTACACACACACACAAAAAACTTACACCCCCACACAAAGGCTTAGACACAAAAAAACATACATACACACACAAAAACTTACAAACACTCGCAAAAACTTACATGCACACAAAAACTTACATGCACACAAAAACTTACACACACTCACAAAAACTTAAACACACACACAAAAAACTTATACCCACAAAAAGCTTACACACACAAAAACTTACACACACAAACAGATGACGTCAAGTAGTAGAAAGGCCCCTATTGATACAAACAGCACCACGTGGTTTATGGTTTTCTCAGTGAGAATGAAAAAACAGGATTTTTCTCACTTGAAAAACCATGAATTTTGTCACATTTATGGTTGTTTTCATGGATGGATGTGTGTGTTGTTCGATTTATTTGATGTTTTTCTCGGATGTCAACATCAAATTATGGATGTTTTATGGTTTTTGTCAGTGAGAACTTGAAAAACCATGAATTTTGTCACATTTATGTCTGTTTTCATGGTTTTTGTCAGTGAGAATTTGAAAAACAGGAACTTTGTCACATTTAAGGACGACAACAGCAATTCATGTCTGTTTTATGGTTTTCTCAGTGAGAATGGACATGCTTGACGCGAATGCTATGGGATTGTTTGGCTAGCCTGGCCTGAAAACTTGATTTACATAATCGCTAGGGGAAATTATTGATCCACGAAGGGGGAATTAAGAAACAAACATGGCTTCATTGTTGTTTGGCTAGCCTGGCCTGAGAAATTGATTTACATAATCGCTAGGGGGAATTATTGATCCACGAAGTGGGGAATTAAGAAACAAACATGGCTTCATTGTTGTTTGGTTAGCCTAACCTGAGAAATTGATTTACATAATCGCTAGGGGGAATTATTGATTCACGAGTGGGGGAATTACGAAACATTAAGGTTTCTTTAATCTTAGGTCTGAGGGATAAACGTCCTTTAGGTCAGAGAGAAAAATTAATATTCTATTTTCAAATAGGGCTTCATTGATCTTTAGTGTCAGGAATTATAATTGACATCACTTGTTATCTTGGAATTATGCGGGAGTCTAAAGAGATAGAAATTCTATTTTTAAATATGGCTTCACGGAGCTTTAAGTCGGAGAGGTAAATTGATATTCTAACGAAACACTAATAGTTTAGCTAGGAAAATTTATGAGATGAAGAGATTAACGTAGGAAAGGGTTTCCTAGAAATTTGAAATGCGTTAGCGCACAGATGCCATACAAAAGTAACACGCTGAAATTACGTTTAGGGATTATTTGGGCGAAACGGTTTTATCCATTTTATGGGATTATTTCGGCGAAACCGTTAGAGACATTTTGAAAGAAGATTTTAGAAAGGGTTTTAGAAGAGGTTTTGAGTGTGGTCGTTATAATACACAAGTTCCATTTGAACACTGTTGTGAGGTCCTCTACCCCAACCCCAAATGGTTCCGATCCCCCACCACAACCCCGAAGGAAGCCCCCGGTACTCAAAGGCCCCCCAAGCTCCCATAGAGCCCCAACCCCCCAAACGCCCTCCTCAGACCCTCAAAGACCCTCCTCTGGTCCTCAAAGGGCCCCCGGACCCCCAAAGGGTACCCCGGACCCCAAAGGGCACCCCGGACCCCAAAGGGCACCCCGGACCCCAAAGGCCCCCCCCCGGTCCCCAAAGGGCCCCCCTGGCCCCAAAGGGCCCCCTCCCTCTTCCTCCTCCTCCCCCTCCCCTCCCCTCCTCCTCCTCCTCCTCCTCCTCCTCCTCCTCCTCCTCCTCCTCCTCCTCCTCTCCTCCTCCTCCTCCTCCTCCTCCTCCTCCTCCTCCTCCTCCCCTCCTCCTCCCCTCCCCTCCTCCCTCCTCCTCCCACCCCCCTCCCCTCCCCTTCCCTCCCCATTTTTTATACTTTTTTTGTGCATTGAGACACAGAAGGGACATCCCTCCCCCAAGGGTCCCCCAAACACCCTCCCCGGGCCCCCCCCCCCCAAAGAGTTCCCCTCGCCATTTTTTTTTTAATACTTTTTTATGGCTTGATTATATCTTTTCTGAACAAGTTCTATTCATAATGTCATTCCTACACCCATTTTACAACCACAAAGAGTCCCCTCCCCAATTTGTAAATAATTTCTTGAATTTTTTAACATGGTATTTTTTTAACTTTTTTACGTATATTAAAATGACATGAAATATGCTTACGGCTCTACAAGTCAAACTCTGCGCTGGTTGATGGACACGACTTAGCTTTCATCTTGGTACTCTATGACAGGTTATTGACACTACCTAGTTTATTACATTCATTACACCAGTATTTTTTACGCAGTGAAAGGATAAACACACAATTCATATCTGTAAAAAAGTGAGGATGAATTATTCGACGAACGTATGTGCACATGAAAAAATTTTTGTTGTATTGACTGCTGACAAGCAGAAATACCTGAACTATGAAACGAGTGCAATCGGTAACACTATTGGAAATGTATGCATGAGTGGTCATGACAGTGAGAAGTTAGATTTCTTTAGAGTACCCAAGAATTTCAATCGTGTAAACGGTGGATATTCAAGAGTATCATTAACAGAGAAATTAGTGCTCAAAGAGAATTCAAACTTAAAAATAATTGTTGATGATCGGTGACATCTCCCTGCTATGGCTTTTGGTAACAAATTACCTGTTAATAAATCCTATCATTATCTTTCCGGTCTTAGTATTTTAAAGAGAACAAGAAGAGGACAATCATACTCCTGCACCAACATCATAAATCATATCTTGTCATTGTGTCAAAACTCTCATCTATGTAAAAATAATGTGAGAATAGACAGTGAAATCACAGGCAGAATAAAAAGGACATTAGCAGACAATATCATCAATGAATATAAAGATGAATTGACGGAAAGTGACGCGCAAGTGTACTAATAATGTGTAATAATGTATTTAACGTATTTTTATATTAATATTCTAAATGCCATCATTTAATTAAAAATATTTTACGAATTATTTTGTTAAGTGTTCATTTTTTTATGTTTTCGTAGACAGCTAACGTTCAGAATATCTACTAAAAAGGTCAACGATGAAAGAAAAAGAATTTTTAGATATAGAGATGATACTATCAGTCTCAATTTTTCATGGAAGATAAAAAAGTTAAATGTCACTATGGAATTTTATCAAAGAACACATTTAATTTATAATTTCTAAAGAGAAATTAAAAATCTTCCACTACAGTTCTTTATCTCACAATGACAAAGATAAATTTAAAGCTCAATTCTAAATTTTTAGACGGACGATACAAAAAGTAATACAATGCTTATTAATATTTTCGATTCCGATAAATATTTCTAGTTCAATTAAAAATTTTCTAAACGAACTTATGAAAAATTCATGCTCTCGACTAAACTTTACTTCAGAACACGCTTCAAGTCTAATTTACCCAGTTAACAAAAAAATCTTCAACTTCATTTAATTATGTCACAGAGACATGAAGAAATTTAAAGTTCAATTCTAATTTGTTGGCGGCAGATAGGAAAAGTTATACTATGAGGTTGATTATTTTATATGAAGGTAAATTTTTCTATTTCAATTTAAAATTTTCTCAACGAAGACGAGGAAAGTTCAAGTTCTCTTTGGAATTCTACAAAAGAACACACTTAAATCCTAATTTATAAAGAGAAATCTAAAATCTTCCACTACAGTTCTTTATTTCAGACAGAGATAAAGAAATTTAAAGTTCTATTCTAATTTTTCTATTGTAAGATAGAAAAATTAACACCATACTTGTTAATATTCTCACGGAAGATAAAAAGTTCAAATTCATTTTTAAATTTTCTCAACCAATTGAAGAAAAATTCAACTTCTCTTAGTAATTTTAACACCTACAGAACTACAATTATAATTTCGACAGTAAAAACAAAAATCTTTCACTTTATTTATTTATTTAACAAAGACATAAATAAATTTAAAGTTAAAGTCTAATTCTTCAGTGGTAGATAGAATATACAACACACTACATGTGTATATTTTCACTGACGAGACACATTTCTGTGTCAATTTAAAATTTTATCCACGAAGTCAAGTAAAGTTCAAGTTCTCTTCGTAATTTTACCAAAGAAAACGATTCAAATATAAGTTCTTCTGAGAAAACAAACTTCTGACACTTCAGTTAATTATTTCACAATGACATAAATAAATTTAAAGTTCAATTCTAAATTTTTAGGTGGAAGATGGAAAAGTAATACCATGCTTGTTAATATTTTCATTGAAGATACAATGTTCTACTTCAATTTAAAATTTTCTCAACAAAGTTAAGAAAAATTCCAGTTATCGTCTGAATTTAACAGAATAACGCACTTCAATTCTAATTTCTACAGTGAAAACAAAAATCTTACAATCCATTTCATTATTTCACAAATGCATATAGAAATTTAAAGTTCATTTCTAATTTTTAGATGGTGGATAGGAAAAGAAATACCTTACGCGTGAATATTTTCACTAAAGATAAAAAAGTTTTAGTTCATTTTTAAATTTTATCCACGAAGTCAAGGAAATTTCAAGTTCTCGTTTAAATTTTATAAAATAAAACTCTTCAATTCTAATTTATACAGATACAACAAAAATCCTTAACTTCATTTATTTAGTTCGCAAGACATAAATAAATTTAAAGTTAAATTCTAAATTTTTTTCGATTGAAGATAGAAAAGTAATATCCTAATTATGATTATTTTTCACGGAAAATAAAAAAGTTCTAGTTTAATTTAAAATTTTCTCAACAACGTCAATGAAAATTCAAGTTCTCTTCCGAATTTTAACAAAGAACAAACTTCAATTATAATTTCTCAAGAGACAACAAAAATCTTCCAATGGAGTTGTTTATTTCACAACGACATAAAGAAATTTAAAGTTCAATTCAAAATTTTTTTCGTAGGACGATAAAAAAAGCAATACCATACTTGTGATTATTTTCACTGCAAATAAAAAGTTCTAGTTCAATTTAAAATTTTCTCAAAGACGTCAAGGAAAATTCAAGTTCTCTTCTGAGCTTTACCAAAGAACACACTTCAATTCTAATTTCCACAGAGAAAACAAAAATCTTCCTCATCATTTTTAAGTTCACCAAGACATTAAAAATTTAAAGTTCAATTCTAATTTTTCGACGTCAGATATGAAAATTTATGCTATGATTATGATTATTTTCTATTAAGTTAAATAGTTCTAGTTAATTTTAATTTTCTCAAAGAAGTGAAGAAAAGTTCAAGTTATCTTCTTAATTTTACCAAAAGAACACACTTTAATTCTAATTTCTACAGAGAAAACACAAATCTTCAGCTTCAGTCGTTTATTTAAAAAAGACACAAAGAAATTTAAACTTAGATTATAAATTTTTAAGTGTTAGATAGGAAAATCAATATGGTACTTTTAAAATGTTTTCACGTACGATAAAAATTTATATTTCAATTTAAAATTTTACCAACAAAGGCAAGAAATTTTCGATTTTTCTCTTCTGAACTTTAACAAATAACACTATACAATTCTAATTTCTCCAGAGAAAACAAAAATCTTCCACTTCAGTTCTTTATTTCACAAAGACATAAAGAAATTTAAAAGCTCAATTCTAATTTTTCGGTGGTAGATAGGAAAAGCACTACCATACTTGTGAATATTTTCATGGAATATAAAAAGTTCTAATTCAATTTAAAATTTTCTCAACGAAGTCAAGTAAATTTCAAGTTCTCTTCGGAATTTTACCAAAGAACACGCTACAATTCTAATTTCTCCAGAGAAAACAAAAATCTTCCACTTCAGTTCTTTATTTCACAAAGACATAAAGAAATTTAAAGTTCAATTCTAATTTTTCGGTTGGAAGATAGAAAAAGCAATTTCTATCGTACGCGCGCGTACGTAGGCTAACCTAGCCTAACCTAACTTAACCTAACCTAACTTAATCTAACCTAAGCTAACTTAATCTAACCTAACCTAACCTAATCATACACCTAACTTTTTGCCTGTCTCTCACCTAACCTAAGCTAACCTCAGTGACGCGTCCGTGGGCTAACCTAACCTACCTTAACATAGGGGGTGAAATTCATAACTTAAGGGGGAGCTTGTTAATTTTCATTGTTAAAATTCAGAATTTTGAAAACTTTTTTCACTTCTTTAAGAAAATTCATAAGAGAACTTGAGTTTTTCTTCACTTCATTGTGAAAATTTAAAATTGAATAAGAAATTGTTATCTAAATAGAAAATATTTACCTGTAGTGTATTTATCTTCTTTTAAAAGTTTTTCAAGTAAGATATTAAATATTCTATATTCCACAGAAAAATTAGAATTTAACATCAAATTTATATACGTCTTTGTGAAATAAATAACTGAAGATGACTATTTTTGTTTTATATTGGTGACTTGGAATTGACTCGTGTTCTTTTGTAAAATTAAGTAGAGACCTAGAACTTTACTTGACTTCTTTGAGCAAATTAAAAATTGAACTTGAACTTTTTATATTTTGGGGAAATATTCTCCTGTATAGTATTTATCCTCTTTTAAAATATTGATGAGTATGATATTAATTTTTCTATCTCTCGCCGACAATTTTAGAATTTAACTTTAAATTTATTTATACCATTGTGAAGTAAATTACTGAAGTGGAAGATTTTGTTTTCTCTGGATAAATTAGAATTTAAGTGTGTTCTTTGGTAGATCTCAGATTAGAACATGAACTTTTTCTTCACTTCGTTGAGAAAATTTAAAATTGAAATATAACTTTTTATCTTCCGGGAAAATATTCACAATTCGGGTATTTATTTTTCTTTATTCCACAAAATATTATATATATTAACTTTAAATTTATTTATTTATTTGATAAATAAATAACTTAATTGTATGATTTTTATTGTCTCCGGCGAAATTAGAATTGAATTGCGTTCTGGGGTGAAATTCAGAAGAGAACTTGAATTTTTCTTCACTTCGTTGAAAAAATTTTATATTTAACTTGAACTTTTTATCGTCCGTGAAAATATTCACAAGTGTGGACTTAACTTCTCCATCTGCCACCGAAAAAGATAGAATTGACCTTTATATTTAATTTTCATTGTGAAATAAAGAACTTCTTCGTAATATTTCTATTTTCTCTGGATAACTTAGAGTTTTCTTGTTTTATTTGGTAAAAGTAATAATAGAAATTTAAATTTAAATTACTTCAGTGATAAAATTTTAAATTGAACTATAACTTTTCATCGTCAGGGAAAATATTTCAGAATTACTGTATTGCTTTTCCTATCTACCACTGAAAATTTTAGAAATGAACTTTAAATTTATTTATGTCTGTGTGTAATAAACAACTGTAGTGGAAGATTTTTGTTTTCTCTTTAGACATTATAATTAAAGTGCGTTCTTAGCTAAAATTCCTAAGAGAACTTGAACTTTTCTTGACTTTGTTGAGAAAATTAAAAAATGGCCTATTACTTTTTACCTTCATAGAAAATAATCAAAATCATAGTATAGTTTTTCCTATCCGTCACCGAAAAATTAGAATTGAACTTTAAATTTCTTTATCACTTGGTGAACTTAAAAAATGACGTGTAAGATTTTTGTTGTCTCTGTAGAAATTAGAATTGAAATGAGTTATTGGGTAAAATTCAGAAGAGAACTTGAATTTTTCTTCACTTTGTTGATAAAATTTAAATTAAACTAGAACTTTTTATCTTATATGAAAATATTCACAAGGATGATCTTGCTTTTTCTATTTTCCAACCGATAAATTAGAATATAAATTGAAATTTCTTCATTTCTTTGTGAAATAAATAACTGAAGTTGAAGATTTTTGTTTTCTCTGGAGAAAGTAGACTTGTAGTGTTTTAATTGTTAAAATTACGATGAGAACTAGAACTTTACTTGACTTCGTTGAGAAAATTTAAATTGAACTAGAACTTTTTATCGTCCATGAAATTATTCACACGTATGGTATTGCTTTTCATATCTCAAATCGAAAAATTAGACTTTAGATTTAATTTATCTTTTTCGTTGTTAAATAAAGAACTGAAGTGTAATAGATTTGTTTTCTATGGAGAAATTATAATTTTATTGTGTTCTTTCTTAAAGTTAAGAAGAGAAAAATCTAACTTTTCTTTACTTAATTGGTAAAATTTTTAATTTAACTATAACTTTTTATCTTACGTGAAAATATTTTACAAGTAAGCTATTGCTTTTCCTCTCAACCACAGAAAAATTTAGAATCGAACTTTTTAAATTTCTTTGTGTCTGTATGAAATAAACGACTGAAGCTGAATATTTTTGTTTTCTCTTGAGAAATAAGAATTAAAGTGTGTTCTTTTATAAAATTCATAAGATAACTTGAACTTTTCTTCACGTCGTTGAGAAAATTAAAATGAACTAGAGCTTTTTACCCTCATAGAAAATAATGAAAATCAGAGCATAAATTTTAATATCTGACGTCGAAAAATTAGAATGGAACTTTAAATTTTTAATGTCTTGGTGAACTTAAAAATGAAGTGGAAGATGTTTGTTTTCTCTGTGGAAATTAGAATTGAAGCGTGTTGTTTGGTAAAGCTCAGAAGAGAACTTGAATTTTCCTTGACTTTGTTGATAAAATTTTAAATTAAACTGGAACTTTTTATCTTCCGTGAAAATATTCACAAGTATTTTATTGCTTTTTCTATCTTCCTACGAAGAAAATTTATAATTGAACTTTAAATTTATTTATGTCTTTGTGAAATAAAGAACTGAAGTGGAAGATTTTGGTTTTCTCTGGCAAAATTAGAATTGAAGTTTGTTATTTGGTAAAATTAAGAATATAACTTGAATTTTCATTGACTTTGTTTATAAAAGTTTAAATTGAACTAGAACTTTTTATCGTACGGGAAAATAATCATAATCATGGTATTACTTTTCTATCGTCCAACCTAAAAATTAGAATTGAAATTTAAATTTATTTATGTCTTTGCGAAATAAAGAACTGAAGTGAAGTATTTTTTGTTTTCTCTGTAGAAATTAGATATTAATAGTGTTCTTTTGTAAAATTAAATCGAGACCTTGAAATTTCCTTTACGTCGTTGATAAAATTTTAAAATGAACTAGAACTTTTTTATCTTAATTTAAAATATTCACGCGTAGGGTATTTATTTTCATATCTACACTCAAAATTTAAGAAAAGAAATTTAAATTTTCTTTATGCCTTTGTGAAATAATTAACTGGATTGGAAGATTTTTGTTTTCACTGTTGATATTAGAATTGAAGTGCATTCTTCGGTTAAATTCTGAAGAGAACTTGAATTTTTCTTAAGTTTGTTGAGGAAATTTAAATTGAATTAGAGATTTTTATCTTCCGTGAAAATAATCATAAGCATGGTATTGCTTTTTTTCTATCGTCTAACATAAAAATTATAATAGAACTTTAAATTTCTTTATGTCTTTTTGAAATATATAACTGAAGTGTCATATTTTTTGTTTTCTCTGATGAACTTAGACTTGTATTGCGTTCTTTGGTAAAATTCCTAAGAGAACTTGAAATGTAATATACTTAATCAAGAAAATTTTAAATTGAAATAGAACTGTTTATCTTAAGTGAATATATTCACACGTAATGTATTGCTTTTTCTATCTTCCACCAAAGAATTAGAATTTTACTTTAAATTTATTTATGTATGTGTTAAATAAATAAATGAAGTTATAGATTTTTATTTTCACTCTAGAAATTAGAATTGTAGCGCGGTAGTTTGTAAAATTACGAAGATAACTGGAACTTTTCTTCACTTCTTTGAGAAAATTTAAAAATGAACTTGACCTTTTTATCTTCTGTGAGAATATTCACAAATATGGTATTACTTTTTCTATATTCCAACAGAAAAATTAGAATTGAACTTTTAAATTTCTTTATGTCTGTGTGAAATAATAAACTGAAGTGGAAGATTTTTGATTTCTCTGTAGAAATTAGGATTTTAGAGTGTTCTTTGGTAAAATTCAAAAGAGAACTTGAACTTTCGTCGACTTTATTGATAAAAATTTAAATTAAAATAGATATTTTTAACTTCATAGAAAATAATCAAACTCATAGTATAACTTGTACTATCTGCCGCTGAAAAATTAGACTTGAAATTTAAAGTTCATTATGTATTTGTCAAATAAAGAACTGAAGTGGAAGATTTTTGTTTTCACTGTGGACATTATACATGTTGCGTGTTAGGTGGTAAAGTTCAGTATAGAATTTTATTTTTTATTCCCTTCAATTTTTTACTGAACTAGAACTTTTTATCTGCATTGAAAATATTCATACATATTGTATTACTTTTTCTATCGAACACCTAAAAATTTAGAATTGAACTTTAGATTTCTTTATGTCTTTGTGAAATATATAACTGTTTTGGAAGATTTTTATTTTTTCTGTATAAATTAGAAATGAAATGTGTTATTTGATAAAGTTCAGTCGTTAACTTGAACTTTTTTATCTTCCGTGAAAAATTGAGTCTGCTAGTAGCAACTCTATCTCTTAAAATTCTTTTTCTTTCATATTTGACCATTTTAATATATATTCTGAACTTTAACGGTCTACGAAACCCAAAAAATAAGGAACACTTAACAAAATAATGCGTAAAATATTTTTAATGAAATGATGACATGTAGAATATTAATATAAAAATACGTTAAATACATTATTACACATTATTAGTTCACTTGCGCGTCACTGTCCGTCAATTCATCTTTATATTCAATGATGATATTGTCTGCTAATATCCTTTTTATTCTGCCTGCGATTTCACTGTCTATTGTCACATTATTTTTACATAGATGGCAGTTTTGACACATTGACAAGATATGATTTATGATGTTGGTGCAGGATTATGCTTGTCTTCTTCTTGTTCTCTTGAAAATGCTACTACCGGAAAGAGGATGATAGGATTTATCAACAGTTAATGTGTTACCGGAAGCCTTAGCAAGGAGGTGCCCCCGATCATTTACAATTATTTTTAAGTTGGCAGTCTCTTTGAGCACTAATTTCTCTGGTACTGATACTCTTGAATATCCACCGTTTAAACGATTGAAATTCTTGTGTACTCCAAAGAAATCTAACTTCTCGCTGTCATGACCACTCATACATACATTTCCAATAGTGTAACCGATTGCACTCGTTTTATAGTACAGGTATTTCTGCTTGTCAGCATTCAATACAACAAAAATTTTTTCATGTGCACATACGTTCGTCGAATAATTCATCCTCACTTTCTTACAGATATTAATTGTGTGTTTATCCTTTCACTGTGCAAGAAATGCTGGTGTATTGCATGTACTAAACTATGTAGTGTCGATAACCTGTCATAGAGTACCAGTAGGAAAGCCAAGTCGTGTCCATCAACCCGCTCAGAGTTTGACTTGTAGAACCGTAAGCATATTTAATGTCATTTTAATATACGTAAAAAAGTTAAAAAAATACCATTTTAAAAAAATAAAGAAATTATTTACAAATTGGGGATGGGGACTTTTTTTGGTTGTAAAATGGTTTTAGGAATGAAATTATTAATGTAACTTGTTCATAAAATATATAATAAAGCAATAAAAAATTATTAAAAAAAAAAAATGGAGAGGGGAACTCTTTGGGGGGGGCCCGGGGTGGGGGTTTGGGGCACCCTGGGGGGAGGGATGTCCCTTCTGTGTCTCAATGCACAAAAAAAGTATAAAAAATGGGGGAGGGAAGGGGAGGGGAGGGGGGTGGGAGGAGGAGGGAGGAGGGGAGGAGGAGGAGGAGGAGGAGGAGGAGGAGGAGGAGGAGGAGGAGGAGGAGGAGGAGAGGAGGAGGAGGAGGAGGAGGAGGAGGAGGAGGAGGAGGAGGGGAGGAGGAGGAGGAGGAGGGGAGGGGGAGGAGGGAGGAAGAGGGAGGGGGCCTTTGGGGCCAGGGGGGCCCTTTGGGGACCGGAGGAGGGCCTTTGGGGTCCGAGGTGCCCTTTGGGGTCTGGGGTGCCCTTTGGGGTCCGGGGTACCCTTTGGGGGTCCGGGGGCCCTGTGAGGACCAGAGGAGGGTCTTTGAGGGTCTGAAGAGGGCGTTTGGGGGGTTGGGGCTCTATGGGAGCTTGGGGGGCCTTTGAGTACCGGGGGCTTCCTTCGGGGTTGTGGTGGTGGATCGGAACCCTTTGGGGTTGGGGTAGAGGACCTCACAACACTGTTCAAATGGAACTTGTATATTATAACGACCACACTCAAAACCTCTTCTAAAACCCTTTCTAAAATCTTCTTTCAAAATGTCTCTAACGGTTTCGCCGAAATAATCCCATAAAATGGATAAAACCGTTTCGCCCAAATAATCCCTAAACGTAATTTCAGCGTGTTCCTTTTGTATGTCATCTGTGCGCTAACGCATTTCAAATTTCTAGGAAACCCTTTCCTACGTTAATCTCTTCATCTCATAAATTTTCCTAGTTAAACTATTAGGGTTTCGTTAGAATATCAATTTACCTCTCCGACTTAAAGCTCCGTGAAGCCGTATTTAAAAATAGAATTTCTATCTCTTTAGACTCCCGCATAATTCCAAGATAACAAGTGATGTCAATTATAATTCCTGACACTAAAGATCAATGAAGCCCTATTTGAAAATAGAATATTAATTTTTCTCTCTGTCCTAAAGAACGTTTATCCCTCAGACCTAAGATTAAAGAAGCTTTTATGTTTCGTAATTCCCCCACTCGTGAATCAATAATTTCCCCTAGCGATTATGTAAATCAATTTCTCAGGTTAAGCTAGCCAAACAACAATGAAGCCATGTTTGTTTCTTAATTCCCCCCATCGTGAATCAATAATTTCCCCTAGCGATTATGTAAATCAATTTCTCAGAACAGGCGAGCCAAACAACACTGAAGCCATTTTTGTGTCTTAATTCCCCCTTCGCGAATCAATAATTTCCCCTAGCGATTATGTAAATCAAGTTTTCAGGGCAGGCTCGCCGAACAATCCCATAGCATTCGCGTCAAGCATGTCCATTCTCACTGAGAAAACCATAAAACAGACATGAATTGCTGTTGTCATTCTTAAATGTGACAAAGTTCCTGTTTTTCAAATTCTCACTGACAAAAACCATGAAAACAGACATAAATGTGACAAAGTTCATGTTTTTCAAATTCTCACTGACATAAACCATAAAACATCCATAATTTGATGTTGACATCCGAGAAAAACATCAAATAAATCGACCAACACACATAACCATCCATGAAAACAACCATAAATGTGACAAAATTCATGGTTTTTCAAGTGAGAAAAATCCTGTTTTTTCATTCTCACTGAGAAAACCATAAACCACGTGGTGCTGTTTGTATCAATAGGGGCCTTTCTACTGTTATTTTGCATAATATGCATTTTTCGGCTTGTAATTAGAATCGTACCTCCCAACTAAAAGAACGTAAGAGATAAAAGAAAAGTTTACACAATTCAATCCCAGGAATGTTCCTAAAGCTGTTTTGATGAGTCTCACAAGTCCAGGTACATACAAAGAACTTATGGGGGAGGAGGTCAAACAAAAAAAAAAAATAAAATAAAACTCATTTTCAAAATGAACCAAAAAGTAGAGAATTTTTTTCTCGAGAATATATGAATATAAGCTAACATGAGGGGCACAAAAAGTATTGGGCTTTACATAACATAAACACCAAATTTATCTAGGTTTTAAATACATAAACGGAAAAAGTCGATGAAATGAGGAAAACAAATAAAAAAGATGAAATTATGCAAAAACGAACCGATTTTTTGCCCCGGATTTTCACTTAGCCTATATTTAATATTTTCAAATTTGTAATTTTCAAATTTAAAAAAATATTATGTCTCATCCAAGATTACAAGCTAAGTTAACACAGCCTCGAATGGTGCTCTTACCGTTGTGCTATACTGATAAAAGTGGGAAGTAACTGAACATTCGGAAGTGGTTGAAAAATAGTTCACAAATTAAAAAAAAAATGTGTGACAAAGAAATAAAAGGAAGATGGAACAAAAAGATCAGTGAGTTAATAAAAATGAACTGGAAATGATTTAATTAAGAAAATTAAGGAGCATAATAAAAAACCTATAATTTAATAAAAAAATGCCGAGAAATTTACGTTTTCAGGAGGTTGGGGCCCCAGTCCAGCCTGCGTGGTCCCTATGAATGAGTTTTTAAGTAAACTGCATGCCTACCCTATACAGATACAAGACTGTTTATCTTCTTCATAAAAATGGGCATTAGTCTAATTGTCGCTTTCTAAAGCCAAATATTTAGTGGTTGTCCTTTTCTGAAGAAAACATGTTAAACACACAAACAGTACCATTAAATTATTTATTTTATAGTACTTCCAAATATCATGGCCCTTTTTCTGAAAATACACCCATCCCCCTGATGGTCCGGGATATAGCCCTGGGAATATATTGAAAAAAAAATCAACCTATAAAATTCTTACTTTACAATATGAAAGAACACGAAAGAATGTAACAAGAAAGAATGTCACCACAAGATTCGAAACAACGATGAAATGTATTTATAGTTATACAGTTATATATGGGACCGCAGATGGGGATGGGGGTATAATGTCAAAAAAGTGACCATGATATTTGGAAAAAGTTTAGCATAAAATTGAAAATTGCGGCTCAACTAACCCACCCCCCTCCTCAATGCTTAAAATGACCATAAAATGACTCATTTTTAAAGTTTCATATATTTTGTCAATACCAGCTGTTCATAATCCCATATATAAAGAGCAACTTTTGTATATCACCTGATATTATGTCAAACCAATCAGAGGGGGGGGGGTATGAGGTTGTTACGGAAAGAATAATGCCTATTTCATCGGTACTTGTCAATTAGATGATACACACGCAAGATAGATTCTAAAGGAAACTAGTCAAACGGGTATCAGTCACTGGAGAATCGGATCGCAAAACATGGTTTGTCATTGCGTTTACAATATTTGAACTATTGTTTTTTGGAGTTAAGGGGGGAAACGTACCTAGATTAGGTTACGTATTTAATATATACTATGCTTTAACCCCCCCCCCCCACCCACCCTAATGTACAAATATATAGCCCAAATTTGGTTCTAAACTTTTATATTTTCATCATATTTTGTTTTCTTTCATTAGCATTAACAAATGAAACTAGCTCCTTCTCCATATAATTTTAGTATGACTGTTGATGGAACAAGATTCAAAGTCAACTGATGAAATTAAAAGTTGGTGAGGTGACTAACTGACTATTGTCACTTGTCACTAAACAAATGATAATCGTATGCTCATGAGAGAGAATGTTATCTTAACTAACTATGCGAGTAAGCGAAGTGGGTATTTTTCTCATCCTAAAAACTGAGTGATTGTTTGATAAGATTAAATGACCGCGATGTGAAATAATACTGATACTCATGTCAGTGCAATTAAAATGGAAATAGCAGATTTTTTCATATCTGATAATCAAGCTGATAATCAAAGAAATAAGGAGCTGTATGAAATGAACATGAATTAGAAAACAGATAATTTTCCAATTATGAACAAAATTTCTAGATAATTTGCATCTAGATGTGGACAAGATGTGAAAAGAAACTACTTTATGTTGATTATAAAAGAAATGAGGAGCAATCAATTAAAACAAGAGATTTATGCATAAATTGATAAATTTATCAAGACCCCCCCTCCTCCCTCCCTCCATAATAGTGAAAAATATACCCTGAATTATAAATCAACACCATATTTTTTGGTACATAGCCTAGACTGCAGTTTTCAACAAAATTTAGCGTTTCAGCACAATTCAAAATAATGAGTATTTTTCACGCTTTTTTATAGTTAAATAATCACTTGACAGGGACTATTAATTTTGAGCCCTGAAGGGGCTAGAAGGCTCAGAACAGCCCATAGAAACCTAGTAACCCTATGCTCAAAAATTTGCTTGTTTAAATAACTGGCTAGAGAGAAAAATAGGTCATATGTAGCTGACTAATGATTGAAGCTGACTTAGGCTATATATTTCCATATTAGAGGGGGGGGAGTAAAGCATAGGCTCGTGGTATCAACTTCAAAGTCTATTAACCATTATAATTTATTTATTTATTTATATTTATTTATCTACCTCCAAGACAGTCTAGGAGAGTTAAAGGTTTATCTTTTAAGATAATTCAAAGTTTAAGGTGTATTTTAAGGAAGAGCAAGGAATGTAGTAATAATTCTAAATAGACGAAAAGTGGGGAGTTAAAGTTTTCAAGGCAGAGAAGAAATAAAAGGAGGAGGAGGGGTATAAATTCCACTTGAATCTATGCGCACTAAACCTACCAGCCCCCTTAGTAAGTTTCAATAGTCCGTTGTGACAATTCGCTAAGAACTCTTTGTCTTTAACACGTTCAGCCAAGGTTGAGGCCGGCAAAATGATTTTTAAGATATCGAATGTTCTTAAGAGGAAGAAATCCATGAAATAACAAATAATTGGATTTCGAAATTCCATATGACTATTTGATCCCTATTAGGTCTCTGCCTTATCATTCAAATTGTTACCGGAATCTTTGTTGTGATGCATTACACAGGGAGATTTGACTTGGCCTTTTCCAGAGTTGCACATGTTGGCCGAGGCGATAACTGGCTGACTTCCCTAGATTATATTCAGTTACTTATAGTTGCATCACCTAAGTTCGACAAAGATTTTTTTTGTAAGGTTTACTGGTTTTTTTGTCATCAAATACCCTCCTTTGTATTTGATGTCACTAAGACTTGAGCTGTTGTTCCTCCTTGTATTTTTATTTTCCCTGGAGAAAAGTAAAGGAAATATGAAAGAGACATGGAATGTTTTGAATGAGAGTATGGGTTGAGACCACGGCAGATATTCATTTGGATGGTTGCAACCATGATGATACAACTGGGATTGTAAACAAGTTTGCAAATTTTTTCTCGAATATTGGTTCTGAAATGCAATCTAGTGTTATTGACAAATAAATGAAATGCAGTGCAATACTATAAGTGATGTCCGTGGTGAAACATTAAATATGGAATTCCAGCCGTGTACATGTGAAGAAGTACAGAAAGCGGTGCTCGACCGAGTCCGTTGATTTTGAATTGAATTTATCAAGTATTTTGGGCAATCGGTTGCATCAAGACTGGGCTGGGTAATTGTAGACAGAGAAAAGCCAGAGAAGGTTGAGGTGGTTAGGGCACGTTGTGCGGATGAAGGATGACAGATTGCCGAAGATTGTTCTTTTCTGGCAACCATCTAGGGCTAAACGGAAAGCAGGTCGTCCCGTCTGGGGTGGGAGGACGTCATAAACAAAGATTTAAAGGAAATGGGAACTTCGTGGGCGGGTGTAAAAAGGGAGGCTTTGAATAGATTGGGGTGGAGGAGGAGTGTGCGTAGCTGTGTTGGCCTCAAGCGGCTTGTTACTGCGGTGAGTTGTTAGTAGTAGTAGTAGTATATATATATATATATATATATATATATATATATATATATATATATATATATATATATATATATATATATATATATATATATATATATATATATATATATATATATATATATATATATATATATATATATATATATATATATATATATATATATATGTATATATATATATATATATATAATACAATCTAATAATATTAGATTGTATTATATATATATATATATATATATATATATATATATATATATATATATATATATATATATATATATATATATATATAATATTATTAGATTGTATTATATTATATATATATATATATATATATATATATATATATATATATATATATATATATATATATATATATATATATATATATATATATTTGCTATTGAATTGTCTTTTATAGAGCCAATTAGACTAAGTTCATTCTTAATATAGATTGTATATTATTTATTAATTAAAAAAACTTTTTCCACAAAATAAGTTTTTCAAAAAAAAGTAAAGAACTCCATTAAACCAAAAATGAACAAAAATAGAATCAAATAATCTACCAAGCATACAACTACCACAAATCAGTATAAATAAATGAATGAAACCTAGAACAAACAGAAATTAAAATAAGTCAAACTCAAAACGAGCAGAAATTAATCTGAGTAGGGTTCTAAACCTTATGCTTTTTAAAAGCCAGAAGATAATTTGTATTTTACTGAAAAAAAAATTCAAGTGAATTTACTGAAAAAAATGTGCATTGTCAGTTTAATATACATATGCTGATATTTATTCTTTAAAACCTTAATTAATTTTTGATTTCTTAAAGTTATAAAAATGAAAACATTTAAAAGAATGTTTCTCAGTAAAGAATAAATTATATTCTGGCTTTTAGAAAGCATAGGGCTTAGAACCCTATCCATATTATTTTCTGCTCGTTTTGAGTTTGACTCTGCTATCTATTTCTTAAGCTGTTTCGTGCCATATATTTTTAGCTTGCTGCCCATGTTCATCTCTTAAAATTTGACAGCCACTGTGTCTAAAAACTTCATGACTACGTCTGGAGCTCTTCTTCATTGAATATTATATACCTGTTATTTTCTAAGATATATGTATTTTTTGTAATTTTCTATTCAACCATTTGACAAAATCAGTTGTCATTGCTATTGGTATTTAAAGCTTGTTACTAATTCTGCATGTTCAGTTTGAAAAATAATGCTGTTTTGGCGTTACATCTGCTTTTTTCATTTAACTACATTCTTTTGGTTACATTTTAATTTTTCCTCCTGCAGGAAATAGAAACCTACAAAAAGAAACTAGCAGCCCCCGCCAAGAACGGTGCCGTGGCAGAAGATGAAGATGATGAGGAGGAGGAAGAGGAGGACGAGTAAATAGTTGATATGAACCCTCCCCTGTGTGAGTGGTCTTTTGAAGTGTGAATGTGAAAAACATTACAATTTAAAGTGTTATTTTTGGAAAACATGGATTACTCAAAAATGTGAAACTTCCTCATTATTCAAAAGCGTAACATAATTGTAACATAAATTCAAAAACGTAACAAAATATAACGTTTTTAGGACCGTAACGTAAAACGTACCGTTTTATTTAAAACGTACAAAAATGGTACGAATGTAACCTCGGTGGCAACCCTGGTCACCAAGCTTGATCTGATGGAGCATTTTGAACGGAATGCTATTATTTAACTTGGCAGGTAGCCCAAGTTAGCATAGAACGTCTTGTTGGCGTCTCTCCAGACTGCGATTGGATTGTTTACTATTGCTAGTCAAAATATTACTGGAATCTAACATTATTTGCTCTATTGATTTAAATTGAACATTTAAAAATCTTTAGGAGTAAAAATCTTTACTCCTTAGGAGTAAGATTCTTTTGGAGAATAATTTTACCACCAACCATTTGCCCCAGTTTTGTTCGGTCTACTCGTTTCCCGGAGTAGCACTTCTAAGAGCATTCGCTTTTTCGCATTGGGCTCTAACATGTCCATATTCATAAAAATAACACTGTACATTTTCATACCGCGCATCCCTCTTTTCATACTTGCTGAAACAATTAAAACGCTGGGTGACATGGTTTCCCGCATGATCCGCATTTTTATAGCATTCCATGACGCTGTGTCTCCCCCTACAAGTGGGAAACTCTTATCTTCTTTCATCAGAATATCTATCACTACCAGGCCTACTATTGTAGCTTACCCGACCACGAACACTTCCACTACCACGACCTTTATTATAACTTTCATCATTGAGTCCTAATTTCATTGAGTCCTCTTCAGAGCAGAAAAATATTTGTCGGAAGAAGACGTCTCTCCATCCCCCACTATCTGTTCAATTTTTTCATATTGTTTTGCAACCCTATACGCATCATCCAAGAAATTTCTGCACTGTGCTCTAACAAATACCGTTTGTACGACGGCCTGATCCCTTCCTTGAATGCATTGAGAGCAAGTCTTCCAAGGACTAAACCGTCATCACTGGCTTCTAAGGACGTCCAACATGGCCTTTCTAATTGTTTGTATTCTTCTATAAAACAGATATGCCGTTTCATCCTTAAATTGAACCGCACCTACAAACTCTGCAACCATTTTCCCTACTGTTCTGTCTGGGACATATGCTACGAGTAATCCACATTTTAAACTTTACAAATTTGTAATTGAGGAGTCCAGATCCTCAAAAAAGGGGCGACACAAACCATGGGCCAAAAGTCTGTAAAGCTCTTGAATCAGATCAATTTAACAACAACTGAAATTTTTGTAACTACGAAACAAACTCAATTATTTTCCACTTTCTGCCTTTGTGAGTGGGGTTATTACTGTAAGGGGGTCAATTAAAGATCCTATTACTTGGGACTGTTGAGGCTGTTCTATTGGAGGATTAACTGGTGTGGTACTGAGAGGAGTTGAAGGGTTTGTTGGGACCCATGTCTTGATGTTTTGAGGGTAATCCTAAGGTTTGTTTTGTTCAAAAGCGGGATCATTTGAATCAAATGAAAGAGGTAGAAATATCCCATTTATCCTACACTGTTTAACAAAATTAAAAGCAACTGTTATATTCGGTTTCCGAAGGATCAAGTACTGGAATAATAACTGACATACTGGGTTTAAAATTTGTAAAGCAATTACTGTGATAATTTAAATATTGGCTTAAAACACCGTTTTTTAATTGCGGACGCTAGATGTTGGACAATAAATGTCACTCCTAACAATAAGAGCCTAATAAAAATGCTGGGTTTTTTGCCCGTATTGTCCCCAAATGTCACTCCTAACAATAAGGGCCTAATAAAAATGCTGGTTTTTTTGCCCGTATTAATCAACTTACGATAAGCAACTGTCCTTCTCAATTCCAATTGCAACTTGGTTGCAATTGAATGACTACCACCAAATTGAGTCACTATTGAGATTCAATTTTCGATTATTGAATTCAAAGTGTCAATTTTTGGTTGGAAACTGTCAAATGTAGATCACATATCGAGCGTATAAAATAGTCCTCAGGCTTCTCAGGGCAAGGGCTATAAGTTATATTTGTTCCCCTTATTAACTATAAGGTTTTAATGGAAGGGGTGGTCGCCTAAATTTTTGAGGAGGCTCATTGAATGGAAATCAGAAGCTCCTGTGCCGATTCTCGTTTGAGGACGAAGTGTTAACATTATTTGAAATCCTTGACCCTATGAAAGATTTGGACATAGGTACAATTGTTCTTCAGGAAAGGATTCTACAGAGATAGTGCACCGAAAAAAATTCAAATCTTAGCCTACCCCCTGGAAAGTTTTATGCGGAATGATTGATCAGTCATTGATCATTGATCAGAATGATTGCTTTGTATTAGTTACATATTTTTTGTAAGGTAATATATAAGCTCTTCGTACTTTTATTGAAAGTTCGTACTTTCCTTGACACACCTGTTTGCAGGTTTTAGCTTTAGCAGGCATTTTCAAAGGCTGCCGTCCCTTGCTTTACTTCTTGGTTAGGGTCTTTAGCCATTTTATAGCTTTTGAAGTTTCTTTTGTGCAGATACATGAACGCGAGTAACCCAAAATCAGCCACAGGCTTTACCTTTTTTGGCAAAAAAAGTGTCATTTCCTTTAAATGTACAAGAAAGTTGGCAGTTTTCTGCATTTTTATCTTCAGGCAGAGAGGGTGAGTTCCCAGTTTTACCATTTTTTGGAGGGGTCTCCCATGTGAATAATTTAGAATGCTTGCTCATTTAATTTTAACTTTGATCCAGCACCATTTTCGAAGGTTTTCAGGTTAGTTTTTGAAGTTCTCATGAATTCGTTTTCGATCAACCGAAATAATTGTTACCATTCTTGAATCAGCTTCAAATGGCAATGCTTTCTTACTTAACAGATTTTTCAAAATCGTTTTTAGATTTCGGGTTACTATGGGCTGAAATTCCATTTTTTACTAGTTTACAGCGACTGCTAAAATCATCATAAACCTATCAAACTATTAATTTAAAGCCTTTGTCTTTACAATCTGCAACTACAGACCTACCAGCCTACCAGTAAAGTTATGAACCTATCAAACACACAGTACCAAAACCATACACAAGAAACTATTTAATTGACAAGTAATCATAATTTAATTAGTATTTAATCATTCTTAATTGCTCGTTAGTCGTAAATTAATTGTTAATTGACGTGTTTAAGTGAAAAAATATAGACTTGAAAAAGTTACGCACCCTTATATAGTTTTTAATTAATACAGTAAAAGATATTATCACAGAAAATAATCACAGAGAAATAGAGGGACTACTTGTAATGTATTTGTGACTCAAAAATCTTCATTATTTATAATTGGCTTAAGATTTCATACAGAAGAACCATTCAGGTGGAAGAGTTCTTTTACAGGCTTATGCAGGTGGCTTTAGAATCAATTGGGTTTTAAAAAAGCGGGGTATTTTGTTTCTCAAGAAATCATAAACAACATGATTGGCTTACGAAAACACGTCACAAATGTAAACCAATGAAGTTAAAGAACACTTTTTACCGTGGAAATATAGAAAAGTAATCTCTCTTTTCCTCTTTGATATAATCATATTTTCCGGCACTTTTCATTTCCAAGTTGCCATTGATTTATGTCCCTAATTTGACTACTCTTTTTTCTATGTAAGAGCTCACATAATTCACAAAATGCATCCCTCGTGCTTTCCCTAAAACTTTTTACATTGAAGTGATTCTTCCACCAAAAATACTGGCGATATGCTACATCATTTTCGTCAATATCTTTTAATTTATTTGCCAAGACTTGTGGACTAAGACTTGTAGCATCAATATAACTATGCACAGGTAGGATTTTCCTTACATCACTGGCATAAATAACCGGGACTAGGTCATATTTCAGCACTTCAAAAACCAACATGTGAACATAATGAGTACACGCAAAAATTTCTGGAATCAAAAAAAATTTGTAGGTGTTTGATATATTATTAAAAAACTCTGAATTATCTGCGTTATATAATAACTTGAAGCTTTTCGAGCCACAATCTCCAAAGTTATCAACTTCTATATTCTTTTGAAGTTCATTCAGATAAGGGTTTTTGCACACTGATGCAGTTGCTATTAACTTACTTTTGTTATATTTGGTCGATGAGTTCCCTGCATATTGAATTAATCTTTCTCTGAAAGACTCGCTTTTTGGAGCAGACGGTTTTGGGACAACTTTCCCCAGTGGTAAGTATATATCAGAGTCACTTCTATACGTCATTGAAATATTGAAGAAGTCCTTACCATTTTTGAATGACGAATGAAACGTTGGTGGTATTAAATTGAAATATACAAAAGTTTGATTCTTTCTTCTATTTTCAAAAATTGGCAAATATTTCAAATTTTTATCTGGTGAGAACAAAATAGAATCAAAACGCATATCTTTCACCAAACTATGCTGAGTTGTGAAAAAGCATCGATATTCTTGACATCTTGCTTCTCGAAAGGGCTTATTGCCCTCCCTCCAAATTAGATAAGGGGGTGGGTCATATACTAAAATAGTAAGATAGAGTGAGGTTGGCCAGTATATCTCCCTCTTGCCACTGCTCACTGCTTTCAACTCTTCTGTCACCGGAAAGAATGATTCTTCAGTGCTGAGTAGCAATTCTTCAGGATCAATGACATTTTCACTTTCAGAAAATTTGACGGATTTTTGGAGTAAGTCGACATACATAGATGACTCGTTCGTTGTATATTTGTGCAGTACTTGTATTGTTAGTAAAATGCTGATGATGATAAAACTCACAAATATTCTTCTTGCTTTGTAGAGTCTCTGAAAATTAATAAAATTAGTTTTAATTGACTTGTTAAATAAATCAACTTAATAGTATAAATCAACATTGAAACTGCAAAAAATGTGACTGTAACTGTTGGATTGCGAATTAAACTGTGTAGTCTCTGAAAAGAAATTATATTAATTACCTAAATACTTTTAATTAACTTATTTAATAAATCAACTAAATAAAATCATAATAACGTCAAAATCATGACAAAATAACCTATTTCAAGCTGCAATTGTAGAAACTAAAGTCAAATTGAAGAGTTTCTGGAAATAAATAATATTAATTAATTGTATTTTAATGATCCTAACAAAACAAGATAGATAAAACTGTAATTGTAGAGATTCAGTTGTAGAAATCGAAAATTAACCTGCAAAGTCTCCGAAAAGAAATAATCCTAGTAACTAACGTTAGTAACTAATCCTAGTAACTAACGTTAAAATGTAAATACAAACAATAAGTAGAAACAACAGGGAATTTTTTCTTAAGACAGTGGAATCTTAACCGTAAATGAATATTTCTACCCAGAAAAACAAATGAAAATCTAAAAGAAATTCGCTTTAAAATTTAAAACTAAATTAAACTAATTAAAACCAAAACTAATTAAACTAATAAAACTAAAACTAATAACAATTAAGACCATTAAAGCTAAAATTTCTTTTAAAACAGTCCCAGCATCCTTACTTCAGGGAAGTTCAGCCGAGACTCCATTCCCTGTTGTTTCTACCTGTTGTTTGTATTTATGATGGAAAGGCAGTGTTGTCTTCGTCGCTATTTAACGTCAAAATATAAACAAAAAATGTAATTAAATTCCCCCCCCCAATCCCTGATTTCTGAGTCGTTTAACCCCTTTAATTTCAGACTTACCCCCATTTTACCATACTTACACACGGTGCCATTTACGCTTTGATCCTTAAGTATGATTTTAGCATTTTGACAAATGTTATTTCTTTTCAGGTTCCTGACAACTAAGTACATGTTGCGGTACTGATTGATGACCTGTTTAATTGATTTTTAATTATAATTTGTTTTAATTGGTGTTTAATTGATGTGTAGGTTAACGAGAGATACAGTCAGTATTTTTTGCTTGTGATGGTGCTTTTCAAATGAAAATACATCTGATTAAAGCGTAAATGACGCATCTAATGAAACATGGCCGTATCCAGGATTTTTGTTCAGGGGGGGGTTTACTAATTTTGACTTTTTTTGGGGGGGGTACTAATTTTTGACTCAGTTTTCGACTAATTTTACTGATTTTACTGATTTTTACCTAGGTTTGACTAATATTCGACTTATTTTCGAGTCGGTCAAAAATTTTGGGGGGGGGGTTCAAACCAGGTAACCCCCCCCCCCCTGGATACGGCCTTGTAATGAAACCTAAATTTAGGGCACGGAGCCACCTAATGAATAGTCGAATCCTACCCATTTAAGATACATCTAATGTTGCTTTCACACTACATCGTACAAACTTTTACGCGGCTTTCACAAACGTACGTAATTTTTTATGTTAAGTGGTTAGGTTACGTTCGTTTAGTGCAATCTTTCACATGTCCTTTTAAAAGATCACGGAGAAATCCATAAAACCCTCAGGGTCACCGTCTAAAATTATCAAAATCATTATAAGCTAACATCTCAAAAATTAAAAATACGAATGGAGATAAAATTATGAATGGAGATAAAAAACAAATGGAGATAAAAATACGACCGGAGATAAAATTTTGAATGCAGATAAATATACGCTTGAAGATTGAGATCCAATCTCTGATAAAGCGGGAGAGGCTTTCTTGGGAAAGGTAATTAGTTTATTTTCAAACTTTATTAACAGCTCAACCAGAAATAACATTCTGATACTACGATGTTGGCTTTTCCATGACGTAAAATAAACTTAAACTATCGTAAATATACGTAATTTACGTAAACTTACGTAAACTAAACTATCGTAAATTTACGTGTAGAGTTCGAGTCTAAACTGCCTAAGTTACGGAAAAAATTTGCTCCGTAAGATTACATAACGCACCGCAGCTAATGTATGCTAGTGTGAAAGGTAATACTGTGTAGTGAGAGCAGGGTTTCCATCCCTTGTGATTTATCACTATTTGTAGTGATTTTTATATTCCTAAAAAATCACTAAATAAACACATAAACCACTAGATTATTGAAGAAAATCACTAAATCAACACAAAATATAACTAAAATCTAGTGATTTTTTTCACCTGGTGGCAACACTGAGTGTGAGATAGCCATTACAAAGTAGTCACTGAAACTCTAGTAGTGAAATATACAACAAGTATGGCTACTTTTATTTCAGATGAAATTTAGTGTCCTTCTTAGGAAGCTTATTTTCAAATTCCCAAGACTACTCATTGCAGTAAACTGAATGAGGTTGCAAAACTTTCGTCATACTGACTGACCGGGACTTCTTACAAAATATTTTACTGGCCAACAGCATTTCTAATTCTTTCATCAAAAATTAAGGGCCCAAGCATTGCCTTTCCCTAAAAACCCTCTCAAACCGTTTTTTTTTTTTTTTTTTTTTAGTATAAGCTACCTTACAGCCATAATCGTGAAACAGTCATTAGATTAAAAAAAAATCAACTGAAAGTAAGGAGTAACATTAAAACTTAAAATGAATAGAAATTATTCCTTATATGAGAGGGTCTGCCCCTTCTACAAGCCTCGCTCTTTGCGCTTAAGTTTTAAAGTTCTTTAAAATATTTCTTATTCAAATTCAGCAGCCCTTGTGTTTGAGCAGTCTTTCTTAAAGAATTTTGACAAAAAGTCAGGCTTTGGCGTAAAGAGCGAAGGCTGGGGAAGGGACACCCCGCCCCCAATATACGGAATAATTTCAGCTCGTTTTAAGTTTTAATGTTGCTCCTTACTTTCAGTTCAGAAAATTGTTGTTTTTTTTTATTTAACTTCGGTACAGTTGTGCTTAATGGTACACAGCGTTATAGACTGTCGAAGGAATGTAGTGGACCCGTAAAGCGGGTAATTGCTATCTAAATATATCAAAGAGCGTGGTTTCTCATTGAATTTACAATATTTAAACTGTTGTTTTTTGGGGTTTAGGGGGGGGGGGAGGGGGGAAATGTACCTAGGTTAGCTAATGTTACGTATTTAATATATGCTACGCTTTACCCCCCACCCACCCCCCTAATGTGCAAATATATAGCCCAAATTTGTTTCTAAACTATTATATATTCATCCTATTTTTTTTTATTAGCATTAACCAAACTTGACTTATTTCGTGTGAACCATTAAGCGCAATAGTACCTTAATTTCTAATCGTTTATCAAATCGTGCCAGGAAACCCTTCCCCCGTGAAATTTCCCCTGGAAACTTTCCTCGTTGCAAAAAATTCCCCCCCCCCCAAAAAAAAATGTTTCGTGTATTTCCCAATAACAAATACTAAGGCATACGAGAACACAGGGCCGGTGACCCCCTCCCCGAAAATTTCCCAGCGAAAAATTCCCCTGTGTGCAAAACTGAGCAGCCACAGAGAAAGTACAAAATAAGTACTCAAATTTCTCAAAATGACAATAAAATGTCTCAGGCCCCCCTCCTGTAAAATAATTGAAGGGATCCTTTTCCCAGGGATGATTATCATTGTCAATACATTTTTTCAATTATGATGAACCAAATGGCTATCTCAAGATTTTATTCGGATGTCTTTTAGGAAAAGGGGCGTAGTTGCCCTCCATTCTCTTTGCTCATTTAAAAGGGCACTTAAACTTTAAATTTTTGTTCGAATGAGCCCTCTCTAGATTTTCTAGGAACCTTAGTTCAATACCATCATCCCAGGGGAAAAAAAACAACAAACATTCATGATCTTTCTTCGGCAGAAAAAAACTAAAATACAAGAAATATTTGAATATAATCCCAAATATTTGTAGATTAGAGCTTGAAACCTCTACAGTAGGGTTAGCTGATTGATTTGTAGTTAGGGAGGGGGCAGATGCCTCAAAGCTTACAGTTTAATGCCAAAACATCCTAACTCTAATTGAGCCTTAAGATAAATATACAATTAGTTCTAAAAAGGGGCGTGGAGGTACAAATCGATATAATAATTAATCCCTCTTGATTTCTGGTTATATTTCTGGTCTAGGCTGTTATTATGATCAGCTAAAGAGTAAAGTTAAACCCCAAAATGAGCAGAATTTGTTTTGCATAAGGAGGGGGCTGCTCATTACTCATCTTTAACTTATCCCTCGTGATTATAGAATCTTTAGAGGGTGTTCATCCAATCGGAAATTGAGATTTTTTTTTTTTTTTTTTTTTTTTTTTTTTTTTTTTTTTCGAAGTCGAAAAAGATTGGAAACAAATTAGCCCCTGTTCTAGAACTATTTTTTATATTCAGACTGGATTTTAAGTATGCAAAATACTGGACAATCCAGTATGTTTATTACACCTTATTAAGTACAGTGGTGTATAAATTGTCATTGATCATTACGGAGGAAGGCCGGTGGATTTGTGTGCAGGAGCGGGGAGCGTACATCTATTGTCAAAAATTGTGCTTCCATGCTTTTATTAGCAATAATTAATACAATTAATAAGAAAAGGAAGAAAACAACCATATTTGTTAACTGAAGATGATGTGTTGATAACCGTGCAGCCCTTACGATCAGCCAATGCAGCCCAATCTTTCAAACAATTCGTGGTAACAAACTATAAGTAAAAAACGACACAGCTGAATTGTATTTAAACCAATAAAAGCGTTGTAACAATCAGGGGCGAATCAAGGTTTTTTAGGGGGGGAAGGGCAAAATAGGTTGATCTGATAAACTTGCGTTAGGAGCAAGTTTAATAAACGCAATATTGCATTAATTAAGTAAATTGATACCAATAGATGCATCAAAAGAATCAGATTTTAATGCTGATTTCAAATATATAAGTTTCATCAAGTTTAGGCCAACCCATCAAAAGTTACGCACCTGAGAAAATTTGGAAGATTTTCGAAAAAAGGGGAAAGACCTTCTAAAAGTTATAGAACCTTAATGAAAATCACACCATCATATTCAGCGTATCAGAGAACCCTACTGTAGAGGTTTCAAGCTCCTATCTACAAAAATGTGGATTTTCGTATTTTTTGCCAGAAGAAAGATCACGTATGCGTGTTCATTGTTTGTTTTTTTTCCCAGGGGCGATTGTATCGACCCAGTGGTCGTAGAATATTGTGATAGAGCTCATTGGAACGGAAATTAAAAGTTCTAGTGCCCTTTTTAAGTGACCAAAAAAAAAATGCAGGGCAACTAGGCCCCCTCCCACGCTAATTTTTCACAGTCACCCGATCAAAATTTTGAGATAGCCATTTTGTTCAGCATGATCGAAAATATGATAGATATGTCTTTTATGATGACTAAATCCCCCAAAGTCCCCGGGGGGGGCCTGAAAGTTATGAACTTTACCCAATCTTAATATATAGTGTTGGTTATTGGGAAGTATACAGACGTTTTAGGGGGGATTTTTTCTGGTAGTCGGGGGGGGGGGTCGGGGTTATGTGGGAGGATCTTTCCATGAAGACAGTTTTCATGGGGGAAGGGACATTACCATGAAGGGGGCGCCGGATTTCCCAGCATTATTTAAAAAAAGATCAGAAATTTATTTTTTTTTAAACAAGTTTTTCAACTGAAAGTAATGAGCAACATCAAAACTTAAAACGAACAGAAAATATTACGTATATAATTGGGTTCACCCCCTAGTCAATACCTCGCTCTTTAGGCCAAAGATTTTTTAGTACTTTCATAAGAGTTATTTGTTCTAATTAACGGCATTTGTGATTAAGGGGCCATTTTTAAAGAATTGGAACAAAATGCGAACTTTAGCTTTAAGAGCAAGGTATTGCCTAGGGGACGAACCCCCTAATATACGTATTAAAAATATATGAATATAGAAGTTCGTTACGTAAGTTAATTCGTAAGTTACGTATATTTACTACTAATAAAAAGTAGAGAGCTATCAATAATTACTGGGGTAACACCGTGCTGCCATCAATAATTGAGTCTAACGGTACCTATCCACATAAACAATGTTATTGATCCACGAAGGGGGACAGATTTCTGAGAAATTGATCTGCATAATCGAGGGGAATCATTAATTCACGAAAGGGAAATTAATTTGTTGTGTCTAAGGGGAATTATTGATCCACTAACGGAATTAGATATGACATCACTTGTTTCCTAGGAATTATACGGGACTGTAAAGAGATAGAAATTCTATTTTTAAATATGGCTTCTCTGGTCTTTAGACTTAGTGATAAATTATTTAATATTCTATCGAAGCCATCGGAATTAATGACATAACTTGTTTCCTAGGAATTATACAGGACTCTAAAGAGATAGAAATTATATTTTTAAGTATGGCTTCTCTGATCTTTTGTGACAGAGATAAATTCAGGAATTCTATCGAAGCCTTAATAGAGTAACCAAGAACACCTTAGAGATGAAGAGATTAACGCGGGAATTTTATCCTGGGAATTTCAAATGTGACAGGACATGGATGCCAAAACAAAAGGAACACGCAGAAATTAAGTTTAGGGATTATTTGGGCGAAACACTATGAGACATTTTAGAAGATGATTTGGGCGAAACTGTTTGAGACATTTTAGAAGATGATTTAGGCGAAATAGTTTGAGACATTTTAGAAGATGATTTTAGAAGAGGATTTAGAAGATGATTTGGGGTGAAACTCTGCGGTCGTTATAATACACAAGTTCCATTTGAACAGTGTTGCGAGGTCCCCTACCCCAACCCCAAAGGCCCCCGACCAGCCAAAGGCCCCCGGGCCCCCAAAGCCCCCAAAAACCCCCCGGGCCCCCAAAGGCCCCCCGAGCTCCTCCCTTCCTTTTTTGAATTTTTTCTAAGTTTTTTCGGACTGAATTTTTTAGACTTAGAAATTATCCAACATTTTTCCGGTTTTTTTGTTTAACCCATTGACATAGAGTTTTAACCTAGAGTCTTAGCTTAGTTTAATTTAGAGTTGAAGTTCAGTTTAGTTAAAGTTAAGAGTTTAAAGTTTTAGCTTAGAGTCTTAGCTTAGAGTTTTAGTTAGAGTTCTAGTTTAGTTTTAGTTAAGAGTTTTAGCTTAGAGTTTTAGCTTAGAGTCTTAGCTTAGAGTATTAGTTAGAGTTGAAGTTTAGTTATAGTTAAGAGTTTAGAGTTTTAGCTTAGAGTCTTAGCTTAGAGTTTTTGTTAGAGTTCTAGTTTAGTTTTAGTTAATAGTTTAGAGTTTTACCTAAGAGCCTTAGCTTAGAGTTTTAGTTAGAGTTGAAGTTTAGTTTAGTTATAGTTAAGAATTTAGAGTTTTAGTTAAAGTTGGAAGTTAAGGTTAGTTATAGTTAAGAGCTTAGAGTTTTAGCCTAGAGTCTTAGCTTAGTGTTTTAGTTAGAGTTGGAAGTTAAGGTTAGTTATAGTTAAGAGTTGAGAGTTTTAGCTTACAGTCATAGCTTTGAGTTTTTGTTAGAGTTCTAGTTTGGTTTAGTTATAGTTAAGAGTTTTACCTTAGAGTCTTAGCTTAGAGTTTTAGTTAGAGTTGTAGTTTAGTTAAGTTTTAGTTAAGAGTTTAGAGTTTTAGCCTAAAGTCTTAACTTAGAGCTTTAGTTAGAGTTGAAGTTTAGTTTAGTTTTAGTTAAGAGTTTAGAGTTTTACATTAGAGTCTTAGCTTAGAGTTTTAGTTAGAGTTGAAGTTAAGTTTAGTTATAGTTAAGAATTTAGAGTTTTAGCTTAGAGTCATAGCTTAGAGTTTTAGTTAAAGTTGTAGTTTAGTTAAGTTTTAGTTAAGAGTTTAGAGTTTTAGCCTAGAGTCTTAGCTTAGAGTTTTAGTTAGAGTTGAAGTTTAGTTTAGATATAGTTAAGAATTTAGAGTTTTAGCTTAGAGTCATAGCTTTGAGTTTTTGTTAGAGTTCTAGTTTAGTTTAGTTATAGCTAAGAGTTTTACCTTAGAGTTTTAGCTTACAGTTTTAGTTAGAGTTAAAGCTTCGTTATAGTTAAGAGTTCAGAGTTTTAGCATAGAGTCTTAACTTAGAGGTTTAGTTAGAGTTGAAAGTTTATTTAAGTTATAGTTTAGAGTTTATAGTTTTTAGCTTAGAGTCTTAGCTTAGAGTTTTTGTTAGGGTTCTAGTTTAGTTTAGTTTTATTTAAGAGTTTGGAGTTTTAACTTAGAGTTTTAGCTTAGAGTTTTATTAGAGTTGAAGTTTAGTTTAGTTTTACTTTATAGTTTTAGCTTAGAGTCTTAGCTTAGAGTTTTAGTTAGAGTTGAAGTTTAGTTTAGCTATAGTTAAGAGTTTAGAGTTTTAGCCTGGGGTCTTAGCTTAGAGTTTTAGCTAAAGTTCTAGTTTAGTTTAGTTAAGAGTTTAGAGTTTTAGCCTAGAGTCTTAGCTTAGAGTTTTTGTTAGAGTTCTAGTTTAGTTTAGTTTTAGTTAAGAGTTTAGAGTTTTAGATTAGAGTCATAGCTTAGAGTTTTAGTTAGATTTAAAGTGTAATTTAGTTATACTTAATAACTTAGAGTTTTAGCTTAGAGTCATAGCTTAGAGTTTTAGTTAAAGTTGTGTTTTAGTTAAGTTTTAGTTAAGAGTTTAGATTTTTAGCCTAGAGTCTTAGCTTAGAGTCTTGGCTTAGAGTTTTTGTTGAAGTTCTAGCTTAGTTTAGTTTTAGTTAAGAGTTTAGAGTTTTACATTAGAGTCTTAGCTTAGAGTTTTTTTTAGTGTTAGAGGTTCGTTTAGTTATAGTTAAGGGTTTGGTGTTTTAGCCTTGAGATTTATATAAAATTTGTATTTAGTGTTGTAGTTTGTTTTAGTTATGTTTAAGAGTTTAGAGTTTTAACCAAGACTCATAAAGCAGAGTTGTTTCAACGATTGAAGTTTAGTTTAGTTTAGTTTTACTTTTTAGATTTATCTTAGAGTCTTAGCTTAGAGTTTTAGTTAGAGTTGAAGTTTAGTTTAGCTATAGTTAAGATTTTAGAGTTTTAGCCTAGAGTCTTATCTTAGAGTTTTAGATAAAGTTCTAGTTTTAGTTTAGTTTTAGTTAAGAAATTAGAGTTTTAGGCTAGAGTCTTAGCTTTGAAATTTTAGTTAGAGTTCTAGTTTAGTTTAGTTTTAGTTAAGAGTTTAGAGTTTTAGCCTAGAGTGTTAGCTTAGAGTTTTTGTTAGAGTTATATTTTATTTTAGTTTTAGTTTATATTTTCGATTTTTAGCTTATATTAATAGCTTATAGTTTTAGTTATATTTTTAGTTTAATTTATTTATCGTTAAGAGTTGATAGTTTTAGCCTAGAGTCTTAGCTTAGAGTTTAGTTAGAGTTGAAGTTTAGTTTAGCTATAGTTAAGAGTTTGGTGTCTTACCTTTGAGTCTTAGCATAGAATTTTAGTTAGAGTTGAAGTTTAGTTTAGTTATAGTTAAGAATTTAGAGTTTTAGCTTAGAGTCACAGCTTAGAGTTTTAGTTAAAGTTGTAGTTTAGTTAAGTTTTAGTTAAGAGTTTAGAGTCTAGCCTAGAATCATAGCTTAGAGTTTTAGTTAGAGTTCCAGTTTAGAAGTTGAAGTTTAGTTTAGTAATAGCTAAGAGTTTAGAGTTTTAGCTTAGAGTCTTAGCTTAGAGTTTTAGTTAGAGTTGAATTTTAGTTTAGTTATAGTTAAGAGTTGAGAGTTTTAGCCTATAGTCTTAGCTTAGAGTTTAGTTAGAGTTGAAGTTTAGTTTAGCTATAGTTAAGAGTTTGGAGTTTTAGCTTTGAGTCTTAGCTTAGAGTTTTAGTTAGAGTTGAAGTTTAGTTTAGTTATAGTTAAGAATTTAGAGTTTTAGCTTAGAGTCACAGCTTAGAGTTTTAGTTAAAGTTGTAGTTTTAGTTAAGTTTTAGTTAAGAGTTTAGAGTTTTAGCCTAGAATCATAGCTTAGAGTTTTAGTTAGAGTTCCAGTTTAGTTTAGTTTTAGTTAAGAGTTTAGAGTTTTACCTCAGAGCCTTAGCTTAGAGTTTTAGATAGAGTTATACTTTAGTTTAGTTTTAGTTTAGAGTTTTAGTCTAGAATCTTACCTTAGAGTTTTAGTTAGAGTTCTAGTTTAGTTTTAGTTAAGAGTTTGAAGTTTTACCTTAGAGTCTTAGCTTAGAGTTTTAGTTAGAGTTCTAGTTTAGTTTAGTTTTACCTTAGAGTCTTAGCTTAGAGTTTTTGTTAGAGTTCTAGTTTAGTTTAGTTTTAGTTTAGATTTTTACCTTAGTCTTAGCTTAGAATTTTATTTAGAGTTGAAGTTTAGTTTAGATATAGTTAAGAGTTTAGAGTTTTAGCCTAGAGTCTTAGATTAGAGTTTTAGTTAGAGTTCTAGTTTAGTTTAGTTTTATTTAAGATTTTTAGCCTAGAGTATTTGCTCAGATTTTTAGTTAGAGTTGAAGTTTAGTTTAGTTATAGTTAAGAGTTTAGAGTTTTAGCTTAGAGTCTTAGCTTAGAGTTTTAGTTAGAGTTCTAGTTTAGTTTAGTTTTAGTTAACAGTTTTAGCCTAGAGTCATAGCTTAGAGTTTTTGATAGAGTTGAAGTTTAGTTTAGTTTTAGTTAAGAGTTTAGAATTTTAGTTTAGAGTCTTAGATTAGAGTTTTAGTAAGAGTTGAAGTTTAGTTTAGTTATAGTTATGAGTTTTTAGCTTAGTCATAGCTTAGAGTTTTTGATAGAGTTGAAGTTTAGTTTAGTTTTAGTTAAGAGTTTAGAGTTTTACCATAGATTTTTAGCCTAGAGTTTTAGTTAGAGTTAAAATTTAGTTTAGTTTTAGTTTAGAGTTTAAAATTTTACCTTAGAGTCTTAGCTTAGAGTTTTAGTTAGAGTTCTAGTTTAGTTTAGTTTTAGTTATGAGTTTAGAGTTTTATCTTGGAGTCTTAGCTTAGAGTTTTAGTTCGAGTTCTAGTTTAGTTTTAGTTAAGAGTTTAGACTTTTACCTTAGAGTCTTAGCTTAGAGTTTTAGTTAGAGTTCTAGTTTAGTTTTAGTTAAAAGTTTAGAGTTTTATCTTGGAGTCTTAGCTTAGAGTTTTAGTTAGAGTTGAAGTTTAGTTTAGTTATAGTTAAGAGTTTAGAGTTTTAGCTTAGAGTCATAGCTTAGAGTTTTAGTTAAAGTTATAGTTTAGTTTAGTTTTAGTTAAGAGTTTAGAGTTTTAGCCTAGAGTCTTAGCTTAGAGTTTTTGTTAGAGTTCTAGTTTAGTTTACTTTTAGTTAAGAGTTTAGAGTTTTACCTTAGAGTCTTAGCTTAGAGTTTTAGTTAGAGTTCTAGTTTAGTTTAGTTTTAGTTTAGAGTTGTAGCCTAGAATCTTAGCTTAGAGTTTTAGTTAGAGTTCTAGTTTAGTTTAGTTTTAGTTAAGAGTTTAAAGTTTTATCTTGGATTCATAGCTCAGAGTTTTAGTTAGAGTTCTAGTTTAGTTTAGTTTTACCTTAGAGTCTTATCTTATATTTTTTGTTAGAGTTGTAGTTTAGTTTAGCTTTAGTTTAGAGTTTTACCTTAGTCTTAGCTTAGAATTTTAGTTAGAGTTGAAGTTTAGTTTAGATATAGTTAAGAGTTTAGAGTTTTAGCCTAGAGTCTTGGCTTAGAGTTTTAGTTCGAGTTCTAGTTTAGTTTAGTTTTAGTTAAGTTTTAGCCTAGAGTCTTAGCTTAGAGTTTTAGTTAGAGTTGAAGTTTAGTTTAGTTATAGTTAAGCGTTTAGAGTTTTAGCTTAGTCTTAGCTTAGAGTTTTAGTTAGAGTTCTAGTTTAGTTTAGTTTTAGTTAAGAGTTTTAGCCTAGAGTCATAGCTTAGATTTTTTTATAGAGTTGAAGTTTAGTTTAGTTATAGTTAAGAGTTTTAGTTTAGAGTCTTAACTAAGAGTTTTAGTGAGAGTTGAAGTTTAGTTTAGTTATAGTTACCGGTTTAGATTTTACAGCTTAGAGTCATAGCTTAGAGTTTTTGATAGAGTTGAAGTTTAGTTTAGTTTTAGTTCAGAGTTTAGAGTTTTACCTTAGAGTTTTAGTTTAAAGTTTTAGTTAGAGTTGAAGTTTAGTTTAGTTTTAGTTTAGAGTTTTACCTTAGAGTCTTAGCTTAGAGTTTTAGTTAGAGTTCTAGTTTAGTTTAGTTTTAGTTATGAGTTTAGAGTTTTATCTTGTAGTCTCAGATTAGAGTTTATGCTAGACTTCTAGTTTAGTTTAGTTTTAGTTTAGTGTTTTACCTTAGAGTCTTAGCTTAGAGTTTTAGTTAGAGTTCTAGTTTAGTTTTAGTTAAGAGTTTAGAGTTTTATCTTGGAGTCTTAGCTTAGAGCTTTAGTTAGAGTTCTAGTGTAGTTTAGTTTTATTTAAGAGTTTAGAGTTTTACCTTAGAGTCTTAGCTTAGAGTTTTATTTACAGTTCTAGTTTAGTTTATTTTTAGTCAAGAGCTTACAGTTTTAGCCTAGACTCTTAACTTAGAGTTTTAGTTAGAGTTCTAGTTTAGTTTAGTGTTAGTTAATAGTTTAGAGTTTTACCTTAGAGTCTTAGCTTAGAGTTTTAGTTAGAGTTGAAGTTTAGTTATAGTTAAGAGTTTAGAGTTTTAGCTTGGAGTCATAGCTAAGAGTCTTATTTATAGTTCTAGTTTAGTTTAGTTTTATTCAATAGTTTGATATTTTACCTTAGACACTTATCTTAGAGTTTTAGTTAGAGTTAAAGGTCAGTTTAGTTAATAGTTTAGAGTTTTATATTAGAGTCATAGCTTAGAGTTTTAGTTAGAGTTATAGTTTAGTTTAGTTTTAGTTAAGAATTTAGAGTTTTAGATTAGTCATATTTTAGAGTTTTAGTTAGAGTTCTAGTTTAGTTTTAGTTAAGAGTTTAGAGTTTTAGCTTAGAGTCTTAGCTTAGTGTTTTAGTTAGAGTTGAAGTTTAGTTTAGTAATAGTTAAGAGTCTAGAGTTTTAGCTTAGAGTCTTAGCTTAGAACTTTAGTTAGATTTCAAGTTTAGTTTAGTTTTAGTTAAGAGTTTTAACTTAGAGTTTTAGCTTGGAGTCATAGCTTAGAGTTTTAGTTAGAGTTGTAGTTTAGTTTGATTATAGTTAAGAGTTTAGAGTTTTAGCCTAGACTCCTAGCTTAGAGTTTCAATTAGAGTTGAAGTTTAGTTTAGTTATAGTTAAGAGTTTATAGTTTTAGCTTAGAGTCCTAGCTTAGAGTTTTAATTAGAGTTATAGTTTAGTTTAGTTTTAGTTAAGAGTTTTAGCTTAGAGTTTTAGCCTAAAATCTTAGCTTAGAGATTTAGTTAGAGTTGAATTTTAGTTTTGTTATAGTTAAGAGCTTAGAGTTTCAGAGTTTCAGCTTATAGTCTTAGCTTAGAGTTTTAGTTAAAGTTGTAGTTTAGTTTAGTTTTAGTTAAGAGTTTTAGCTTAGAGTTTTAGCCTAGATTCCTAGCTTAGAGTTTGAGTTAGAGTTGAATTTTGGTTTGGTTATAGTTAAGAGTTTAGTTTTAGCTTAGAGTCATGGCTTAGAGTTTTAGTTAGAGTTGTATTTTAGTTTGGTTATAGTTAAGAGTTTAGAGTTTTAGCCTAGAGTCCTAGCTTAGAGTTTTAGTTAGAGTTGAAGTTTAGTTTAGTTTAGTTATAGTTAAGAGTTTAGAGTTGTAGCTTAGAGTCTTATCTTAGAGTTTTAGTTAGAGTTGTAGTTTAGTTTGGTTATAGTTAAGAGTCTTGAGTTTTAGCCTGGAGTCCTAGCTTAGAGTTTTAGTTAGAGTTGAAGTTTAGTTTAGTTATAGTTAAGAGTTTAGAGTTTTAGCTTAGAGTTTTATCTTAGAGTTTTAGTTAGAGTTCTAGTTTAGTTTAGTTTTAGTTAAGAGTTTTAGCTTGGAGTTTTAGCCTAGAGTCTTAGCTTAGAGATTTAGTTAGAGTTGAAGTTTAGTTTAGTCATAGTTAAGACTTTAGAGTTTAGAGTTATAGCTTAGAGTCTTAGCTTAGAGTTTTAGTAAGAGTTCTAGTTTATTTTTACTTAAGAGTTTTAGCTAAGAGTTTTAGCCTAGAGTCGAGGAGGGAGACAATATAAGCTCTAAACTCTAAGTTAAGACTCTAAACTAGAACTCTTAACTAAAACTAAACTAAACTTCAACTCTATCAAAAACTCTAAGCTATGACTCTAGGCTAAAACTCTTAACTAAAACTAAACTAAAACTCTAACTAAAACTCTAAGCTAAGAGGGGGACAATATAAGTTCTAAACTCTAAGCTAAGACTCTAAGCTAAAACTCTAAACTCTTAACTATAACTAAACTAAACTTCAACTCTAACTAAAACTCTAAGCTATGACTCTAAGCTAAAACTCTTAACTAAAACTAAACTAAACCAGAACTCTAACTAAAACTCTAAGCTAAGACTATAGGCTAAAACTCTAAATTCTTAACTATATCTAAACTAAACTTCAACTCTAACTAAAACTCTAAGCTAAGACTCTAAGGTAAAACTCTAAACTAAAACTAAACTAAACTAGAACTGTAACAAAAACCTTAAGCTATGACTCTAGGCTAAAACTCTAAACTATTAACTATAACTAAACTACAACTCTAACTAAAACTCTAAGCTATGACTCTAAGCTAAAACTCTAAAATCTTAACTATAACTAAACTAAACTTGAACTCTACCTAAAACTATAACTAGGACTCTATGCTAAAACTCTAGAATTTTAACTAAAACTAAACTAAACTAGAATTCTAACAACAACTCTAAGTTAAGACTCTAAGCTAAAACTCTAAACTCTTAACTATTACTAAACTAAAGTTCAACTCTAACTAAAACTCTAATCTAAGACTATAAGCTAAAAACTCTAAACTCTTAACTAAAACTGAACTAAACTAGAACTCTAACAAAAACTCTAAGCTAAGACTCTAAGGTAAAACTCCAAACTCTTAACTATAACTAAATTAAACTAGAACTCTAACAAAAACTCTAAGCTAAGACTCTAAGGAAAAACTCTAAACTCTTAACTAAAGCTAAACTAAACTAGAACTTCAACAAAAACTCCAAGCTAAAACTCTAAGCTAAGACTCTAAGCTAAAACTCCAAACTCTTAACTATAGCTAAACTAAACTTCAACTCTAACTAAAGTCTAAGCTATGACTCCAAGGTACAACTCTGAACTCTTAACTATAACTAAACTAAACTTCAACTCTAACTAAAACTCTAAGCTAAGACTCTAGGCTACAACTCTAAGCTAAAACTCTTAACTAAAACTAAACTAGAACTCTAACTAAAACTCTAAGCTTAAACTTTAAACTCTTAACTATAACTAAACTAAACTTCAACTCTAAATAAAACTAAGCTAAGACTCTAGGTTAAAACTGTATGTCAATGGGTTAAATAAAAAACCGGAAAAATGTTGGATAATTTCTAAGTCTAAAAAATTCAGTCCGAAAAAACTTAGAAAAAATTCAAAAAAAAGAAGAGAGGAAGGGAAGGGCTCGGGGGGCCTTTAGGGGCGCGGGGTCCTTTGGGGGCGAAGGGGGTCTTTGGGGGCCCAGAGGCCTTTGGGGGGGGCGGGGGCCTTTGGGGTGGGGGACCTCGCAACACTGTTCAAATGGAACTTGTGTATTATAACGACCACAGAGTTTCCCCCCAAATCATCTTCTAAATCATCTTCTAAAATCATCTTCTAAAATGTTTCAAACTGTTTCGCCCAAATCATCTTCTAAAATATCTCAAATTGTTACGCCTAAATCATCTTCTAAAATGTCTCAAATGGTTTCGCCCAAAAAATCCCTAAGCGTAATTTCTGCGTGTTCCTTTTGTTTTGGCATCCCTGCGCTGTCACATTTGAAATTCCCAGGAAAAAATTCCCGCGTTAATCTCTTCATCTCTAAGGTGTTCTTGGTTACACTATTATGGCTTCGATAGAATTCCTCAATTTATCTCTGTCACTAAAGATCAGAGAAGCCATATTTAAAAACAAAATGTCGATTTCTGGAGAGTCACATCTACGTACTATGAAACAATTGATGTAATTTATAATTCAAAGTTAATTGATCGACTAATGATTAATTCAGCAATAAGTCTAAATACAAGAGAATACATATTTAACAATATAATTTCTATATCTTTATAGTACCGCATACTTTCTAGGAAACATGTGATGTCGTTTATATTTCTGTTAGTGGATCAATAATTCCCCTTAGAAAAAACAAATAAATTACCCATTCTTGGATCAATAATTCCCCTTAGAAACAACAAATTAATTCCCCTTTCGTGAATCAATAATTCCCCTCGATTTTGCAAATCAATTTCTCAGAAATCTGTCCCCCTTCGTGGATCAATAAGTAGTATGCTAATAATGAATTTGCGGCCTTTACGTTCCATCCTGTTTTATTTGCGGCCTTTACGTTCCTTGGTGCCTTTCCAGAGCATGTACCTATGGATTTGGGGCTTTTACGTTCCTTCCTGTGCTATTTGGGGCCTTTTATGTTCCTTCCGGTGTTATTTGCTTGAAGCTATCGGAATCTTTATGTTATTCGCATACGTCTCTACATCTATTCAAAGAGATTCAGAGCTCCCTCACATGGCATTATACTTCGGGTAGACTATGTTCCATCTTGTGCTAGTTGGGTATTGCGTAATATGTTATGAAGGACAAGTTTTCTGACATAATTTACGTAGACTATATTTCTACTTCATGATATATATTTTATACATGTCTTTTAGGGTAAATCCATGTCAAAAAACCAGTGTGTCTTGTTCAGATGTTAATATATTCAATTATTTTTTTGTATATATTCAAGTTTCAGATTAGAATTTTCTACAGTTTGAATAGTTCATTCATTCTAACAGTATCTGTATTTTGCCATTATTTATATTGATAGAGACATGGAATCTTTTAAGTCAATTCTGGTAAGTAAAATTTCCTCATTATTATAATAAAGAGGAATATATTTTTTTTCCCTTCATAAATTCAAGGAAGAATATCCACTACATTCCTTACTTACGCTTTTTTTTCATCGTGTTGTTAGCTCTTTTAAAAAGCTTCCTTCTTTTAAATGTTAATTAAACAGTCCATGTATTTCAATTTTAGTAAAAATTCAAAAAAAAGAGAGGCAGGTTCACTTTGATTTTGACTCATTGTATATGAAAAATTAAAATAGAATTTGCATATTAGTTTCAGCAGATATTAAAGGTCGCCCCTCTCCTCAATATCATGCTCTTTACACTAAAGTTCGAATTTTGTTCGAATCACAAACTCTTGAATCACAAAGGTTGGTTAATTAGAATAGATACCTCTTTTGAAAGTGCTAAAAAAAAACTTAAGCGTAAAGGGTGAGGTATTGGTTAGAGGGTAAACCCTTTGTATACTTAATAATTTTTAGCTTTGGCCATGTCCGGGAGTCTTTTTCTTCCTTTTTCTGTGATTTAAAGTATTTCGTAATTTAGGTATATAAATTTTATTAGCTTTGCATATAAAAAAAATTTATAATTGTCAACTTTTTGTGTTTGATACTATGGAATTGAAGGCCAAATGCCCTCCTTTAATATTCTGTGTCATTTTTTTCAAATTTTGGGGGTTGAGTACCGTGATATTCGCAATTTTAGTATATAATTTTTAAAAGCTTTACATATAAAAAAAAATAGTTTTACTAGTAAATTCAAATTTCAGGGGGACTTAGCCCCCCTCCCCTCCAACAATTACTTTAAAAGCTTTTCTTTTTAAATATTTCTAAAGTGCTAAGACATAGAGTGCTACAAACACCAGAATAAACTTTAGAGGGCAATTTATCTGTAAAAGAGGGCTTATTATTTCGTTACTAAATTTTTCTTCTTTTTTAAGGATGTTGAGGTGGATTCATGCAATTACCCTCCCTCCGAAAAGAGACCAAGATGGGGTGATATCACATCGATGCAAGCTGCAAGACCATCAATCATCACATATGCTAGCTCCAATACAAGTTCGATGGACCTGCCAGGAGCCTCTCAAGCCAGTGTCAGCTCTGCGCAAAAACCTCTATGCAACCTGGCAGAAAATTCAAGAGAGAATGGATAGATTCTCATAATGCATCAGTCTCATCTGGTCAAGATCGGGAGGACACTCCTCTTCATGCTTTGCCAGGGACTTCAGATGTACAAGTGCAGTCAGAATTTGTAAATGTATATTTTTTTCCCGTATTTTCAAAAATAAGGCGAATTTTCTCAAGCACGTAACTTTCGATGAGTAAAACTAAACTTAAATTTGTTTCTAAACTATTCAATAATAATCCTATTTCATTTTCTTTCATTACCATTAGCCACATTACTAGTATATAAAAGAGTGCTTATAGCACGAAAGTAGAAAATAGCTTATCCTAGTTTTCTAAAACACTTTACTTGTAATTTCTCTTTTAAGCAAGATTTTTTCCAATGCAAAAATCCATTATTTCATTAAACAAACTCTATATAAAAAAAACAACACTATTTCACAGTTGACGGTTGAACAAACTTTCTTAAACTGGGATATGTTTCGAACTTGGCTTTGCGCGTATTTGGTTCTTATCAAAATAACCCATCGGAAAGGTTAAAAATTTGAATTTTAATCTGACAGGTATAAAATGAATGTTAATCGCTCGTTACAAAGTGGGTTTCAAATAACCGGATGTTTTTTATTTTAGATGAAGAGATATTAACGCGAGAAAAAGGTTCTTAATAATTTCAAATGTGACAGCGCAGAGATGTAAAAAAACATTATTTGGATGAAACCATTTTAGACATTTTAGGCAATTATTTCGGCGAAACAGTTAGAGACATTTTAAAAGATGATTTTAGAATATGTTTTCGAAAAGGATTTGAGGCCTACACTCTAGGGTCGTTAAAACACACAAGTCCTATTTGAATAGTGTTGTGAATTCCTCTACCCCAACTCAAGGGGGCTCCGATTCCAACCCAGAAGGAAGCTTCCGATCCCCAAAGGTCCTCCCCAGAGCTCTCAAAAGGACCATCCAGCATTTTAATTGCACTTTAATTGTTGATATGGAAGGAGAAAAAAAGTTCTTCACTTACAATGATTTATTTAGTCCAGGTTAACTGCGTCCAGTATTTCAATCAAATCCGTCGTCAAGCAATAGGAAAATTCGGATTGTCGAGAAAGTTACACCAACACCAGCAACCAATGTATGGGATTCATGCCCATGAACCGAGGCTGAAGAGCAATGCTTCATAGAACACACTGCATGGGTTGAACGATGGTCGGGTTTTATTAAGAATTACAATCAAGAGGGACAAGCACTAGAGTTGGATCCCTATTTTGCATTTTTATTCTGAAATTTTTTTTTTTTTGAATAAAACCATTAGTTTTATATATCATTTTCTTGTTTTAACTTATGCTCTAAGAATACAACTTCATTTTTATGACTAAAAAAATATATATTTTTAACATGTTCAGTTGTCATTATGAAAGACATATTCCAATGTAAGTTTTCTTTCTTCTTCTTTTAACTATTCAGGTGGTGGGACTACGACTACGAAAAATTGAAATGGTTTATTAGCCTAATAAAAATAATGCTTATTTCACATAGAAAATAAAACTTTTTTCTACAGATTAATGAAATAGCACTGCCATTGGATGATGAAACATCAGAATTTACAGGACAAATTCCATCACCGCCAATGGAATTCAGAGACGAGCCTACATTAGTTGTAGATAATATGGAATGGTGTAGGGGTTTCCTTAATGATGTTTTTGGGGACATAGCTAGCCTAGACGATTTAACTTGCGATATTGACATGATAGAGGATCCGGACTGGGTAGATAGATTTAGGCATGAACATTCAGGCGATGTTACTAGTGCAACTGAACCGGATTCTCATATAGAAATTATGTCACAGGACAATACAGGCTGGCCCGATCAATTGTCCCCAAACACCTTGGAATATGTACTAGGGGACCTCATGCCATCTCCAACCATTGCAGTTGAACAGACTGGGGGTGGCGTTATTGACAATTCTATGTCACCCCCACCATTCCGCTTAATGATACAGCAACAACAATGCAAATTGTTGGGTCTAATTTTTCCGGGGACATTTTTGACGACAGTTTTACTATTAGTGAATTGAGTCCTGTACAAATAGGTGCAGGACATGAAAATAGTGTCATGTCCCCGGAGTTACGTGAATTTTATTTGTTAGAGTCTGCTCTAAGTCACTTACAATTCTATAGGGCAGATTTTAACCCTCCCAAAAAAATCGCGATGGACGTGGGTGTTGTTTTAACAGCTCCATTAACTGTTCTTCAGAGCTCCATCGAAATAATTTAACCACAAATTGATATTCAGTTTCAGAAATGGGGGGGTCAAGGGGGGATTAAAGCATCAGTGAATCAAAAAGTTTATTTACAAAAGGGGACATCCGGGGATATTTTTTACTTTCCTTTTTCAACCGGCAACCAGACTTTTTACCCTGGTCTAAATGAATTTGAGGGCAACTTTTTCAACTGGGTAAATAAATTAATTTCAACTTTGGACACGTTTAAAGAGAGGGGAAGTGGGTCCACAATTTTATACATTGAATACCTGGATCTGAATCTCAGTAGATTTAAAAAAACTTTATTTTAAGGGGGGAGCGGGTAATCTAAAACTACAATGCCACCCAGATTTTTCGGCTGCAAGCGAAGTTTAAGGCTTGAGATTTGAAACAGGGCTGAAATGCTTTAAGTATACGTTTTTCGCGGGAGCCCATAAAACATTTAACGAATATTCAACGATAAAAAACCTCGACAGACTTGCTCGCAACGGTGGAAAAAATTTTCATATAGTAAAATTTGACTATTTAGAGGGGAAATATCCTGTGTCCTTGAAAGAAATAAGCATATTTGAAAAAGCAAATGAAAATCTTGGGTTGGGGGTGGTTGTTCTGAAGTATGACACGGACTTTGTAGATGGGGGATAGAAGCCAAATAAAAAAGGGGTTTTGTGTTCAGGTAGGTCACCGATGATGGATAATTTTATAAATTCGGTTTGGGTTATTTAAGAGCCTCCCAAAGATTTAAATTCCTGTGGTAATTTTTTCACAGTTGCGGCAATAAATCGACTCCTATCCAGAAGCAAGAACAAAGGAGAATGTCTCTATTGTCCCATGTGCCTTTCCTCATTTAGATCTGAGCGAACATTCTCAGATCACATGGGTCATTGCAAAATTCATGGGAATCAAAGAATAAAAATGCCGGCATAACGTAATTACACTTTACAGTTTAAAAGTTTCGTAAATTCCCTTATACAAGATGATAAAGTGTCTTTCGACAGTGAATCAAGAATGTTTGAGGTATCAGACCCATCAAAGTCAAATAGAGTCGAGGAACACAAACTAGTTGCGTGTTCCTATGCGCATGCTCGTCGCAACTCCAATAATAAAATGCAGTTGGGAGAGTTTTTTTTGGCTATGGATGAGGAGGGCAGTATGTAAAACTTTTTTGTATACTTAATAAAAACAGCAAACACCGCAATTTCAAGATTGCGTCACATCAACTACCCAATGACATTATCAGACAAGGAGCTGCTGTCACTAGAAAAGGGGACGATTTGTTGGGTTTGTAGAGATGTTCACACCCCAAAAGACGCGCTCCAGGATCACGATCAACTTATAGATCCCAATTCAACGGAAAAAGGTAAATTTTAGGGATTGGCTCACAATTCATGTTATTTAAAAATAAAACAACAACTTTTTCTTCCGGTTTTTATACATAATTTTAACTACGATTTGATGTCTGTGCTACCAGCAATGGCATATCTTCACAGAAATGGAACAGTGGATGATGCATGAGTGATAGACAGTTTTTCCTACAATATCCTTCTTAAATCAGCGGAAGAGTTGCGTGTTTTGGAATTTATATGGAAATTTGTTGAAGCCGGTATTGAGTACACGAATAAAATTCGCTTTTGAGATTCCTACAGATTTCTCCCTAAATCATTGAGCGATTTAATTCAAATGCATAAAAACGATGACGGTTGCAATGCTTTCCCCTTCTCAAGCAGCAATTTCCAAATGCTTTATATGATTTGTTGACGGTCAAGGGCATATATCCTTATGATTATTATTGTTCCATGTCGAGATTCGCCGAGGAAACTATTCCTCCGATTGAATCGTTTTACGATAGTCTTCACGATCGTAGTTGCACCCCCGATGAATACAGTTTTGCTAAGAAGTTTGAGCAGAGGGAGGGTGTAAAAATGGCTTTGACTACTGCAAGCTGTATTTGTCGAGTGACGTGTTAACTCTGTTAGACATTATGTGTAAAAATACTGACGAATTCTATAATAAAAATCTATGAGGAATTTAATCTTGATTTGGGCTATTATTTTTCATCTCCTCATCTGGTGATGGACCTCACTCTAAAAATTAGCGCTGAAAAAATTTGACTGATCACATAAATTTATCAGCACCTTTTCATTGAAAAATCAATGAGGGGTGGTTATTTTTTTCTAGGGGATCGTATCTTGGAAACTGATCCAAATGGAGAGAAAATGGGGACAAAATCGGATGCAGTTTTCCTTGATATGAATTCTCTCTACCCCTCGGCCATGTCCCATTATGCGCTACCTTGCGGTGACTATAAATGGCTGGATGACCCTCAAGCCCCCCATTTCCCCAACATTGACAGTGTTATGGAGAATGGACCGGTTGGATGGTTTTTTGAAATTGATGGAGAGATACCAGTCGAACTTCACGATTCAGTAAAGGATTTTGTTTTCTCGTGCATCAATAGAGCTTTGGCTAAGGACTCTTAGAGCCCTCACAATAGGCGTTTAGTCGAGTTAGACGGATTGCATTGGGCACCTTCAAAACAAAAACTTATTGCTGATTGTCTGCCGAAAAAAAACATAGTTGTTCGTCAGGTGTCCTTAAAATGGATGTGCAACAACGGTTTCAACGTCATAAAGATTCACAAATCGCTCCAGTTTAATCGAAATCCTATCTGAAAATGTTTGTTGACACTTTTGTCAAGAAACGTTCTGAAGCGCAGACGAAAGCCGAAAAAGAAATTTATACTCATTTTGAATTCGGCTTTCAGCAAAATGTGTGAGTGTTTGCAATAGGAATCGTTGTGACGTCGTGACCGATCCCGAACAATGTGTTCAAATTATTGCCGATCCAAATTACACTTCCTTCACATTCATTGGCCCGGACATGGTACTATTGAATAGGAAAAAAAGACGCATTGTCCTGAATAAAAATATTGCTGCAGGCAGTGCGATCTTGGAGACCCCTAAAAAGCTCATGTTGGAAATCTACTACAATTTGGCTAGTGTACATTGGCCGGAAAGGGGGCACGTAGAGGTGAGCTACGGGGAATTAGATGTTCTAGTATTAAAAATAAAAATTCCACATGTATTTAATGATTTGGTAAAGGTTTAATCTATCAGCTCCCGGAGAGACTACTCCAATGGGAGTGGACTTTACCATGTGCTTTTTAATCGTTTAGAAAACACTATTCTTTTTTTATGATAAAATTAACCGTTACGTTACATGATTTCCAGTGGTGTTTTTGTAGGTCCAAAGGTGTATTTTATGGAATCACATGACGAGGAAATCAAGAAACGTTACAAAGGAGTACGCACGCGCTATGTGGATAAGAATTTCGAAATGAACATTTATAGGAATTGTATTGTTCTAAATACAATTCAACGAGCCAAATTCCTGGCAATTCGTTCCTTCAACTACAGGAACTTTACTGTAAATGTAGAAAAAATTGCCATGAGTACCATCTCCGACAAGGTCTGTGTTTGTCAAGATGGTGTGACAACCTTCCCCCTTGGACACTATTTAACTTCAGACCGGGCCGAATGTGTTATCCATAGGGAAAGTCTCGGTTTGAATAAAGTCCTGTAAATTATTTCCTAAAACCTTTGGGGGGGGGCCTCGCGGCCTTTGGGGGGGGGGGGGTCGGCCGCCAGCGCGGGGCGCACCACCACTATCAAAGTTATCTTTTTTTTTACTTAGAGTAGATTTTTTTTGTAAATGTTTCATTCAAAAAAAAAGTTATATTATTTCAAATGCTTTAATATAATTTTGTATTTTTTTCTATAAATAAACAAAAAAAAGTATTTATTTAATTGTTTTTTCTCTGTGTGCCTATGTAAATTTTGTATTTTTTTATCATAAATAAATTTAAAAAAAGTTTATTTTTTCATGTTTAATGTGCTTATTTCAATGTGTTATTACTTTTTTTTAATTACATAATAAAAGAAAATCTGATTCTTTATGCGTCGTCTTCTTCTTCTTATTTTTATTTTTGAACGGAGTAGTAGTAGTGAAAATTATTTGGTAATTATACAATTGTGGTCTGCAGTTAGTTGTCATGGTGAACTGTTGAAGGAACCATGTCTCACTTTTAAACCCCATTCAGATCGTTCCTATGTGGGCCCTCAATTCGGGCAAAACAACACTCTTAACTAAAATAATTAAAAATTGCGATAAAAAGTTTGTGGAAAAGCCGAAAAAAATCTACTATTGTTACAGTATTTGGCAGGAGTCATACGATAAAATAAAAGCAATTGGTGCCACTACCGGTTTGGTGCAGATACAATTCATACAGGGACTTCATGTTTTAAGCATTATTGAAGCAAACTCTTTGCTGATTATTGATGATCTGTCTTAATCTATAAAGTTACGGCTCCAGCAAGGGATACAATTGTTCTCTTTTTACTCTCATAACGAACATAATTCCGTTTTTCCGTTTAAATAGAATATCTTTCATAGGAAAACATTCGTACAAACACTTGCATTGAGCTATCGATTCAATAGAAACTACAGAACGGTTCAGGGTTCTCGCTAATAACGTTCAATAAACAGATAAATCAAGGTGCCACCAAATTTATGCTATCATCATACAATAAGGCACCCAATAAACTCCAAGGCTATATCCAATTGGATCTTAATTAAAATACACCCGAGGATCTGCGTGCAGTCACAGATATTTTCGACTCTGAAATTACAGTATATCTCCCTGTGAACACTAAAAAGACCTATTTGTCGAAATAATGAACTTGAAAAAACTACATGAAAATATACATTTATTGTTTGTTAGAAGTACCTCCGAGCCCCAGCTTAGGGAAGCCATGGTCTAACATGATTTTGACAATAATTTAATTAACCCAATATCTGAAATTAGCTTCAATTTGACCGAGGGTCATGTTCAAGTTCCAGAAGTAGTTAAGCAACAGGCAAAGCTACATCGTTCCCTTGTACGTACATTGACCTCTAAAAAGAAAGGAAAGAATTTTAAAAGGAAACGACTTCTTCAGGCGGGCGGTAGCTTTTTCACACATTTACTGCCGAGAATTGCAGGACTTATAAACAATTTTCCCTAGATAGCAATATAGTGTAAATTGATGCCAATACAGCACGCTTTCTCTCCCGTAGAACATTTTTAAAACAAGCTGAGTTAACTTTTTGACAATGAGAATATTAAGCATGGTAAAAAAACTTCTTTTACTTCAAGATACATTTTGTCAAGTGGACAAACATAAGTCATATTGGTTGTATCCCACTGCTGCTGGTATTGACCACAAAAAAAAATGATCTCCTCAAGAGTCTGCTGCTGGGAAACAATTACAGTAGGAAGAGTTGTATTCAATTTTATGGAAAATTGAAAATGTAAGGCCCCACTCATATCGTGAACAAAGTACACGACTCCTAACCTATCTCTTGGAAAGTGGTCAAGATCATATTCAAGTTGAGAGCAATGGGAAAGGGATTATAATTCAGGGTAAGAGCTTTAATCTAGTTAATTTGATGTATGACATGTTTACAAATCGTTAAGGAATATTATCGTTTGACTCTCGTCTATACAACTTTTTAAATACATTAAACTTACCCAAAAGTCTTATTGGCAATATGCAAATTCTAAAAAATTTAAATGAAAATGCATCATCATCATCATCAACATCGACAATATTAAAGTATGAAGTTGAAGAAGAAGAAGATTTTAAATCAATCTTGGAAAATACTAGAACACAAATGATAGCTAGACAAAAGCAAAGACGTATCAAGTCAACGTCACCATTGCCACCACCACCCGCCAGTATACAAAAGGGTAGCGGACATTACACAACGTGTTTATGTTCAAAATGGTTGAAGTTTTGAAAGATGTTTATGAAAATATCGGTTAGGCGGCTAGTTTAATTTCCCCAATCATACTTTTTAAAGTCATGGGGTTTCGAACATAAACTTTAAGAGACTACTGGAAAAATGAATCAATTTAGAGTCTGCATAGAAATCATAGACTTTACTCCAATAAAGATCGAAAACTTAAAGTCTTTTACCCGTTCCATATAATGCAAACAGATATCCCGACCCTAGATGAGCTTCAAAGACGTCAAAATACACCGTAAAAATACAGTCTACTTACAATCAGTGTTTTTGGTCGCTTTGCATATACAATTCCATTGCGATCAAAGAGAGGTGTTGAAGTTGCTCAGGCCATTGAAAGTATTCTCGAATAGGATTCATATAGAAAAATTCAAACGGATCGCGGTAGTGAATTTGTTAATCCCCATGTTGTAAAAGTAATAGAAAAATATAGTCAACTGCTCTATCATAGTCACGGTCCTATAAAGGCTGCTATGGCCGAACGGTTTATAAGAAGTATTCGGCTTTTAATTTCAAGATATTGTACACTGAAAAATGCATCAACTTCTATTCATGATCTAGATAAAATCGTGCTGATTTATAATCAACGACTTCATCGATCATTGTCCAACTCTACGCCAACGGCATTTCATCATTCGGATCATGATAAAATTGACACCTTTCTTAAACAGTATTACAATGAATCGAATGTCAATAATAAAAATAAATTCAAGGTCGGTGATACTGTTCGAATTAATAGAACAACTAATATTTTTGAAAATGGGACTTTCTTGTGGTCCACAGAACTTTTTAAAGTGGAGAAAATCCTAAACACTAAACCCATAACTTATCGCCTGCGTGATACCAGAGATGAAGAGATTCTCGGTGGCCTTTATGACTATGAACTGCAAAAAGTTAAAAATGCTAGTGAAATCTATCAAATTGAAAAGATATTAAAGACACGTACTCGCAGGGGTAAGAAACAGTTACTTGTTCGGTGGCTAGTTTACAACTCTGATTTTGGTTCTTGGATTAGTGTTAAATATATCTAAAATGTCCAGTGCTGTTTACTTAGATTGCACATCCCACGTCTTCGAACCTCGTTACAACAACTTAAATGTGACAATGGATTATTATACAAAACTCCCCTGCGCCCTTTCATGTTAAAATGTGCTTTAACTAGTTTTTTTTGAATTTGTTTCCGCAAATAACTATGAAATACTGAAAAAGAATTGAATCTACGACGAGGCCGCTATACTATTACATTGGTAACTCTTTGTTGGCTCTGAATGGGCTAAAGTACATACGTCTAGCTAATTTCAACATGTCACATTGAAATATATTGAATATGATAATATGGGAGATTTGTGTCGTACAATCAATAGAAAAATCTTATATCGTAGGAATGGTACATTCCTTTTTAATTATTCATTGGAACATGATAGGATTTACATTAGTTCACCTGTTGACACTGAAATAATTATTCTCAATGATAATCTGAGAAATGTTCTTGGCCGTAAACAGAATATGATCAATGGGAAAAATGCTTGCACCGTTTAGGGGATGGATCAAGTTATTTTTGCTGATTATCCACCTGGTTTCGCTTCGGACTCTTTCATGTTTCTCTACGCATCCTTTTTTGAAACGTCGAGAGTCATTAATTCAAATGTCCCCCTCCTACGTTTTCTTGAGCGAAAAACAACTCATGAACTTGTTCATTACTATAATATAAAGCATCTTCAGTATGTTCATGTAAGCACTTCTTATTTGGAACTCTGTCAGTTAACACTAAGAGGTGAGTTGGGTGATACTCTAGCAATAAAAAAAGGCCTAGTACTGATTACGCGTCGTTTCCGATCCATTGTTGGCAATAGCTAAATCATCTAAAATAAACAAAAGGTGAAGTTCATTTGTTAAACCTAATATTGATTGTCTTGTCGATGCTATTAGTCTAATTCAGATAAGTAAGGAATTGAACTGTTGCGTGAGTCGTACCAAGATATCGTCTTGTGATTTTAGTAACTAGTTTGCAAGGTTGTTTGGTTCGGCACTACCCCTTTCCTGAAAATATCTTATATATGCTGCGTCAAATTGTGACACCTCTACACTACAGGACTGGGGGTCGGGCAAGAATTTAAAGGAGAGTGTAAAGGAAAATATTAGATCTTCAGCAAGAGCCGTTGATCAGCAACTAAAATCTTGAAAAAATGGGGAGGGATTGAAAAGGATGCGTTCGCGTCATTCATTCATCGGTCTCCACCCAGGCAAGAAGCAAAGGACATCAAAAAGGACTTTGAGGATTAAAAGAACGAAAGCCAATAAGCAGAACAGGAAAAAGAAAACTATGGTTGGATCAATGAACAATTTGTTTTCTTAAGATAACTTATCTCCCCCACAAAGAATCATATTCATCAAACAGTTCTTCATTGAATCTATTCAATGTTGAAAATGTTGATATCAGTGTCAAATATGGCTACTATGAACAATTTCATACCCAACAACCCCTCTCGAAAAATATACACTTTCAAATATTTTCCAATGAAGACTATTTAATTGATTTGTCGTCAACATTTATGGATTTAAATTTTGTGGTGAAGAAAAAGTCAGATAATACAACTCCAAATGCTGGCGATGGTCTCACCTATGAAAACTGTATTCTAAACAACCTATTCAAACAAATTAATGTATTTATTAATGGAAGATTGGTGAGCACTAGCAATAATTTATCAAACTATGCAAGCTACATACAATTTATGATGATGACGCCAAAGGCGTACAAGGAGATGAGAGGACAATCGTTGGGCTATGAATATCGATCAGGTGCTGATACTGACGGTGAGCTGACTACAGCAGTGACCCAGGAGTATCATCTGGTTGGAAAATTAAATCATGAGATATTCAATATATCCCAATTGCTACCCCCCAATGTCAAGATTGACATAAAGTTACAGATGGCCCCATCGAATTTCTTTTAGATAAAAACACGTCCACCAATATCAAGTGCATCCGTTATTTCAACATCGGCAATTCTCCACGTTTAAAAACAACAAGTTATAAGCTCTGTTTTACTGGTAGTTAGGAAGCAAAAAGCCTCCGGCCATAATAGTAAACTTCTCGTTCTAATTACAATCACCACTCAACACCACAAAGCAGTTAGCTCTTGTGACTAATGCATTTTATCCTTTATCAATGGAGAAATCCCATCAAAATTGGCTTTGGCCTTTGTGAAGAGTGGCAGCGCCGTTGGATCCTGGACTGAATCCCCCCATGATTTTAATTTTTTCGGTCTATCTAGCCTTGTGTGCAAAGTGAATGGTATTCCACTGTACACTCTATCATTTGACAAAAAATCCTATAGAACTCTGTACGAGTTGGCCATGCAATCCCTAGATCATGACTCTCAACTATTTGAAAATGGAATAATCGATGCGATGTTTTCAAAAAATCATGGGGTTATTGTTTTGGATTTGTCCGGCACACAGGATATGAGCATAGTACGAACAGGGAATGTACGTTTAGAGTGTACATTTGCCAATGTTCTGACTGAGAGTATTACGCTAATATCACTGAGTGAATTTGAGAACTATTGGAAAATCACGACCAACGGTAGTGCACTAATAGACCTACCGTCCTGAACAGAAATCAAATAATCAATGGATTTAAACTAGAATCAGAGCGGTCATCGTAAAAGTCACATTGTAGACCTTTGGGCTTCATTGAAATAATTCCAAGTGTTAGTAATATCCTAATCATTGCTAAAAACAGTCCATCAACTTTGAAGACCGTCAATTGGCTATACATCTTTCGAACAGCGAAGAATATTGAATTTTTTGATCCTCTTGGTCTATCGTATAAATTCTACGCTCCATACATCAGCAGTTTTATTGATTGCAGTGGGTAAGTTATCATTCAAATCCAACGGAGAGTACAGGATTTAACGACTAAGACTTTTGAATTTCATGAACTACTCTTTTTTATGTTCAAATGTCGTGGCTACACCTGCGAACAGTTTTTCAGCGTCTACGTTGAATTACCTCGATTGAACAACTTTATAGAGGAGAATATACTTACAAGTGTATTTAATATTGATTTTAGTGCCCTAAGAATTGAATGTTCTAAAAATGTATGTGAAATTGTTTATTAATAAAAAAAAAAATTATATACATGATAAAAAAACTTTTCTACTCTTTAGATTTCATCAACTACTAGGTATTTGTCGACAAGAACTAGTGCAGGTAGATTATCTGAATTCACAGTGTACTGATCCTCATGTACTGCAATGTCAGGGTCACATTTTCTACAATAGAGCGTAAATACATGCCTGTAATACCGCGTCCTACAGTCAAAGACGTTATTCTTAGCCCTATTACGTAAGCCTCGCACTTTAATATGTCAATGTTCTAATGCGTCGTGACCAGTTTCCTGAGGTGTCACATAGCAGTCCGTCGCGAACAAAAAAAAATCGGTGTGTTTATTATCGAAGTACAATGTGTCTTCACATCACTAAGGCATAATCCAAATTTTTTTGTTTTTCCAACATTTAAATTGCTGACCCTGCGCTTCCTCCCAGAAGAATAAAAAACCACGACGATACCACTCTCGTAGCAATAAACTAAAATTACGGTTAGAATTCTTTCCAATAACACCGGGATATGCATTCTCTAATTGATCACATTTATCATAGTGACAATTGAAGCATAGTAGACCTCTAAAATGAGATTCACATACTTCTTCAAATCAGGAAATACAACCTTTAATTTGTTCAAAATATCCTCTATGCAATTTACACGGGTTGTATAATCTATACTTTTCATCATACTCATCAATCATTGTGCAATTCTCACATGATGACCAGCTGCCCAGTGTGTACATACATAACGTACATGTATGGAACATTTTGTCATGTGTTGACACTCTCACAGCCACAATGAAACTGAGCTAGCAACAACAAAAACTGTCTGAGAGAGAGAGAGAGGATTAAATCATCCTGGAACACCACCTTTCCAATGAAAAAAAAATCCTAAATTCTATACTAATGTTGAAAAGCATATCAACAATATCATTTTGCCTTGTCGTGATCAATATATCAATACATTGTTTAAATTTATTTGGGTCACAATATAGAAGCCTCATACAATAGTCTAATGATGTAAACGCTTTTCCGATTTTATCGAGAAGCATACTCCGAGAAAATATCTTCCTTTGAATAGACAACTCTAGAAAATTGTCATGTAGAATCAAACATTTTTTCATAAGCACTAGATTCCCTATGATTCGTTCTTTCTCGAATCCATCCATTTTTTAGGTCTTGACATACTCACGATCATTAACAGAATATCAGGAATTTTTTCTACTCAAGATGTTTATCCGTGTAAGCTATAGAAAGAAAAAAAATACAATTGATTTAGAAGAAATTTTAATGGACATATTTACGATAAATATAATCGCTGATATATTTTGTTCTCATCAATATATTTCGATAGGACATCTAATGCTGACCGAAGTTTATTTATATGGAGAATATTCGCTTTTCCAGCAAAACATAGCTGCTCCTCCTGTTTAAATTTGCTTAATGATATCACGTATCTAGCATACATAGTGTCCCATTCAAGACATAGTCTAAAGCCAGTGGTTATTTCCAAAGCTACATTGGTTACTCGTATATCGTTGCTGCTGATGCCAGTTCCATCATTATTATCCAGTTATGTAAATGCACTACTCATTTTTCTCTACTAGTACCCTCTCAATTAAAATATTCTGTCCTAAGTCCAGTATCTTGCTTATACGAGTCTTTAATGAAATCGTCCTTCTTATTCAAACCTCAATCATAAATCAAGCTAGACTGACTCTCTTTGAAACGGTGTAAATACGCACACAAATAACATAAAGTTTCCTAAAGCTTCAAGCAAATAACACCAGAGGGAACATAAGAGACCGCAAATAGCAGAGGAAGGAACGTAAAAGCCCCAGATTCATAGGAACATGCTCTGGAAAGGTACCATGGAACGTAAAGGCCGCAAATAACACTGGATGGAACGTAAAGGCAGCAAATTCATTATTAGCATACTTACTTCAATAACATTGTCTATGTGGATAGGTACCGTTAGACTCAATTATAGATGGCAGCACGGTGTTAGCCCAGTAATTATTGATAGCTCCCTACTATAAAAACGCTCGTAAATAAAATTAAACAAGTTTCGAGAAAGCCGTTTAACCAAATAAAAGTAAAATTAATATGCAAATTTTGTTTTAATTATTCATATACGGTGAACCAAAACCAAAACCTGCATTAATTCAAAAACTTTCAAAAATTAACTATATTTTTTTTAACAATAAAAAACTTTAGCGTAAAGAGCGAGGCGTTGAGGAGGGGACAGCCCCGTTCATATACGGAATAATTTTTGTTCGTTTTAAGTTTTAACGTCGTTCCTTACTTTCAGTTAAAAAAAACTTGTCTTTTTTTATTTAAATATCATAAAGAATCATAAAGATTTATTAGCATAGATAGATATTATCGGGATTCGAAGGGAAAGTTATACTCGTTTCTGTAAAATATTCATATTTTACGTCTTTTTTTAGTTTTAATGTTACTCTTTCATTTTGTTTAGTATTAATGTCAATCATTTGTATGTAAGATACTTTGATTCTTTTTTTAGTTTTAATGTCACTCTTTTCTTTCATTAGATTTTTTTTCTAAATTAATGCTATCAAGAACAGAATCCATACTAAAGATGAAAATAATAATTAGTTTCGATATGTCATTGTTATTCAGCAAAAGGAGAAGGAAGAGTTTTAGCCGGTCTGAGAATACCACGTATGGCATCCAAACCCTCTGCCACGGATATTTCGCAGTTAAACATTATGATTTATATGCTATTATCGATTCTCGAGCAATCGTATCATTTTTATAGTTGACATTATTTCATCAGTTAAACATTGTTAAACACTCCTCAGTTAAACATTGTTAAAGCCCTCCTCAGTTAAACATTGTTAAACCCTTCTGAGTTATACCCCCCTCAGTTGAACATTGTCAAAACCCTCCTCAGTTAAATTCGCCTCAGTTAAACATTGTTAAAACCCTCCTCAGGTAAACATGATTAAAACCCTCCTCAGTTAAACATTGAGGCACATACCCACACTTAAAACTTTTTGTTTGAGTTTGACTTTTTGTCCCAATTCTTTAAGAATGACTCCTGAAACTAATGAGCAATTAATGCTCCCTCCTGATCCCTTAATTAGAATTAGAAGCTTTTATCAAATATTAAAAAACTTGAGCGTCAAGCGCGAGGTATTGAGGAGGGAAAATCTCCCCTCATATACGGAATAATTTCTGTTGGTTTTGTTGCTCCTTAATTTCAGTTAAAAAACGGGTTTTTTGTATTTAATATCTTACCATGATTGACGGTTGGCTTCACTATCATACCATAACTAAATTAGCGACTACCTAAAAAGGAAAAAAAAAATTTTAAGATCTAAGGCGGGCATTCACAACGGCACATAGTTATACCAGTAATTTCAGTAAATGCATGACGTGTTACGTTAATAATACAAGGATAACCTCCATCAATGGCATGGGGGTGTCATGCCTGTCATTCCTTTGGTACCTTCAAGTGTCTGGTGGTTGATTTTTTAAAGGAGTTATCAACTGGAAATCTTTACATATTTATTTTGTATTATTATTTTATCATATTTTATTTTATTTATTTATGTGTTTTATTTATTTTGTTACACATTTTTTTTATTATATAATGTATTACAGCTAATTAATTGGTAAAAAAAAAATGTCTTCCTAATTTAGTAACTGAGATTCTAGACCTTACTCATCCCTACAATCACCTAGGACAAAACAGTATATCCAACCCGATAATCCAAAAAGCATGTCCAAAATAGAGCAAAATCAGCACTAAAATCCAAGCCATAGCACCTTAAGTCTACAAAATTTAATATTCCCAAGTAATCATCACATACCAGGGTTCTTCAGATGAAAACTCATTGCCTATATAGGTTTATTTTATATTATTATACAGTTTATAATTTTTTTGCTGGGTCTGTAAAATGACTCGTCACCTGATTTGATTGGTATGTTTGTTATATTTAACTGAACCCCCCTGGCATTAAGTGAGCCCCCCTCTGCCTCTCTCTTTTTTCTTGCAGTCTTGACTCTGAAGTGTAATTTTGGCACATCTGTGCTCGTAATAGCCATTTTCTAAAAATAATAAACTTAGATAATAATAAGATTATCTCACAATAGAATAAAACAAACTTAGAAGAAAAGGAGAAAAAAAAGGTGGTTCACCAAATTCAAGTAGGTGATTTTACAGGCTTTTAAACCTCAGTGGTGCAAATACAAGAATAGGTCGGGAAGGGGCAAAATATCTTTTTGAAAATCGAAGGTGGAAAGAAATTTTGTTCTTATCGATTTTTTGTTAATGAAAACACCGATGAAAGGGCTACTCTTCAGTAACACTCCAAAAAGGGTATTTTTCGAAATCTAGAGGGCGCAAGAATATATTCTCCTTGCTTACACGGTGGGATGTATAAATACATAAAAAAAAATTAATAATGACAAAAATTTCTTAATCCCATGATAGCTCGAAGGATCTTTTAAAATCAATGACTTTAAAACTAGACCAAGGACAAAATAATAAAAAAAATCGAATTTAGGAAAAAAATGAAAAAATAAGTTTTTTCAACTGAAAATAAGGAGCAACATTAAAACTTAACACGGACAGAAATTATTATAGATATAAGGGGGGCTGTCCCCCCTCAATACCTCGCTCTTTAGGCTAAAGTTTGACTTTTTGTTCTAATTATTTAAGAATGACTCCTGAAACACAAGGGACGTTTAATTCGAATAATAAGCTTTTTAAAAGTTTTAAGAAAACTTTAGCGTGAAGAGCGAGGTATTGAGAAGGGTGAAACCCCCCTCATATCCGTAATGATTTCTGTTGATATCATTACAGTAATTTCTGTAATGATATTATGTATTTGTGGTACTGGTTACGAAAGCGGTAAACACGCGATAAGTGATGTTCAGTTAATTCTAATTAAATAAAACAAAATAGGATGAAAATATAATAGTTTAGAAACAAATTTAGGCTATGTATGGGCACATTAGGGGGGGGTGTGTGTGTAAAGCATTGCAAATATTAAATACGTAACCTAACCTAAGTACCTTCCCCCCTTAACCCCAAAAAACAATAGTTTAAATATTGTAAACGCAATGACAAACCACGCTTCGCGTTCCAATTGACAGATACCCGTTTGACTGGTTTCCTTTAGCATCTATCTTGCGTGTTTGCCGCTTTCTTTCGTCATTACAGTTTCAGCATTAACTTCAACTTTAATTGTTTTTAATCGTAATGAGTTTGATATATCCAATTTATTTCTGTACTTAGTGTTAATGCAAGCCATAGTCGAATATCCCGCCTTGCCTATATTAAATAAAAAAAAACAAGTTTTTTTTTTACTGAAAGTATGGAACGACGTTAAAACTTGAAACGAACATAAATTATTCCGTATATGAAAGGGACTGTCCCCTCCTCCACGCCTCGCTCTTTACGCTAATTTTTTTTTTGTTTAAAAAAATAGAGTTGTGAGAAAGTCAAATTTTAGCGTAAAGAGCGAGGCGTTGAGGAGGGGACAGCCCCTTTCATATACGGAATAATTTCTGTTCGTTTTAAGTTTTAACGTCGTTCCTTACTTTCAGTTAAAAAAACTTGTTTTTTTATTTAATTTTTGAACGTTTTTGAATTAATGCAGGTTTTGATTTTGGCTCACCGTACATGAATAATTACAACAAAATGTTCATATTAATTTTACTTTTATTTGGTTAAATGGCTTTCTCGAAACTTGTTAAATTTATTTACTAACGTTTTTATTAGTAATAAATATACGTAACTTACGAATTAACTTACGTAACAAACTTCAATATTCATATATTTTTAATACGTATATTAGGGGGTTATTGACTAGGGGGTGAACCCAATCATATACGTAATATTTTATGTTCGTTTTAAGTTCTGATGTTGCTCCTTACTTTCAGTTGAAAAACTTGTTTTTTTATTTAATTTCTTATCTTTTTTTTAAATAATGCTGGGGAATCCGGTGCCCCCTTCCTAGCAATGCCTCTTCCCCCATGAAAACTTCCTCCGTGGAAAGATCCTCCCACATAAACCCCTCCCCCACTTCCAGAAAAAATCCCCCCTAAAAACGTCTGTATACTTCCCAATAACGAATAATATATGTTAACATTGGGTAAAGTTCATAACTTTCAGCCCTCCACCCGGGGACTTCGGGGGATTAGGTCATCCTAAAAGACATAGTTATCATATTTTCGACCATGCTGAACAAAATGGTTATCTCAAAATTTTGATCGGGTGACTTTGGGAAAAAATGTGCATGGGAGGGGGCCTAGTTGCCCTCCATTTTTTTTGGTCACTTAAAAAGGACACTAGAACTTTTAATTTCCGCTCCAATGAGCCCTCCCACGATATTCTAGGACCACTGGGTGATACGATCACCCCTGGAAAAAAAAAAAATAAACACTCATCTGTGATCTTTCTTCGGGCAAAAAATACAAAATTCCACATTTTTTTAGATAGGAGCTTGAAACCTCTACAGTAGGGTTCTCTGATACGATGAATCTGATGGTGTGATTTTCATTAAGGTTCTATAGCTTTTAGGGGGTCCTTCCCCCTTTTTTCGAAAATCAGCCAAATTTTCTCAGGCGCGTAACTTTTGATGGGTAGAATTAAACTTGATGAAACTTATATATTTAAAATCAGCATTAAAATCTGATACTTTTGATGTATCTATTGGTATCTCTCCCGTTTTCTAGAGCTTCGGTTACCATTGAGCCGGGTCGCTCCTTACGTACAGTTCGTTACCACGAACTGTTTGATATGATCTAGTAAAGAGAAGGAGAACTTTCATAGCTTCATCAAACAGGCAAGGAGAGTTATCAGCAACTGAGAGCAAGAACTTCGAAAACTGTTACGATTAAAACTACATTCAGTGGCGGATACAGAATTAATGTTATTTGGGGGCGGGGGGGGAAGGAGACCACCCATTAGCATGTTTCGCTCCTGTAACTAGTGCAACTTGCGATATCCTGGGGGAGGGCACCCAACCATTGGAACAGGCCCAGATCGAAAGGGTGCGGGGCCCGAATAGATTTTAATTGCCGGGCCCTCTATATTTTAATTATTTAAATAAAATATACCGGCATATTAGTTTGAGAACGTAAAGTAGTTCAAGTGCAAAATCTCTCTAATACACGAGGACTATTCCGATAAAGTTCGATAAATGTGACAAGAACTTTTATGGGTGTCAGTTTTCTATATTATAAAATATATGTTAATATACTTCTATTTTAATTTTAGGCAAATTTAAAATAAATGTATTTTTAATTATATGAATAATTCATAATTTATCCCATATTGTCTATAACAATTTGTTTTATATTTCAATTTTTTTGTCAATTATGTTACTAAAGCAGAGCCCTTTCATATTTGGGGTCCGATTGGGCCCAATCACTTCATTTGCGTTTTATCCAGCCCTGCTTGAATATGCCCTGGACTAGATTGGACAGGATTAAAGTTTTAAGTAAAACACACAACAGCAGAACTAGCCTACAATGATAATTAAAGATTATAAAAGTGAAACCTTGCAAAATAGATCTTCTGCTTAAATAAAGCACAACAACATTGAGCTTCTCAACTTTGCTCAATCCCAATTTATAAGGTTTTATGATATGCAAATGCATTTCCTAAATTTTGAAAAAAAACACTGATATTGCTTAAAACTCTACTCAAATAACAGGAATTGCATCTTAAGAGCTAAAGCAAGAGAAAAAGAAACTGATAACTGAAAAGTAAAGTAAAATGTTGTTTTGTTTTTCAATAGGTATAGACCTGTCATGTAAGCAAATTTCATGACCCTCTAGAGGGAGAACGAGTGGAGGTAGGCACTTCAAAAAACCTTCCCGGGACACACTTTGGTAAATTTTTCGCAGTTCATATTAATGACTTAAGAATAAAGTGAACATACCACTCAATGCCTTTTTTAATGCTCTTTACGAATATAATAATCATTTTTGTCGGAAATGAATTTTACCCCCACCCCTATATATACCAATTAAGGGTAGCCTATATATTTGCATATTCGGGGGGGGGGGGGTAATATTTAAAATTACCTTTCATTTGTATCAAAAAAAAACTTTAACCCCACCCCCAAATGTGCAAATTTATACCCTGAATTGGTATATATAGGGGTGGGGGTAAAATTTATTTCCGACAAAAATGATTATTATATTTGGAAAGAGCATAAAAAAGGCATTGAGTGGTATATTCACTTTATTCGTAAGGCAATAATATGGTTTGGTAAAATTTCCCCAAATAAGTACTTGAACCCTTGACCCTACTGCAGCCTATTAGTATATTTCTTTAAAAAAAACAAGAAAAAAAGGCCTGCTGTTCCAGCTTACCTATTATCTAAATTCACAATAATGTTTATCAACAGATGCATGACTATTCGTATCGATACTGAAGCTCGTCTAGCGAACATTACAGCAACAAACTCATCTTCCTTTTTTGGCTTCAATAGGAGATTAACCTCTAGGTTATTTTAGAGATAACAACGGCCTTTGCAAGTATCGCTATCTATATTAAATTTTAGCTAAAAACTAAGATGGGGCCTCAAAAATTTAAAAGGAAAGCTCTACATTCAAAAGAGCTTATTGTAATTAATCGTAGTAACTTGTTGGATAAGCATAATTGTTGTATTCTATTGGACGTGGCTTGGATGTCGAAAGAAATTTCTTGTGGAAGTATGAAACCTTGAAGCTGACCTAAAGCACTAGCTTATACTGATGGATTAATTTAAAAAATATAGTTTTCCGAAGGATGAATAAAGAGTGGAGCTGAAACTTAAAACGAACAAAAATTATTACTTCACAGCCAATCTAATATATATCGATAAAAAAAAGTACAAATAAACAAACTGGTAATATTTCCCTGAAAACTAGCGCTTTACTGAAAACACAAAAGCCAAGTATAAAAAACAAGAATATTGATTTAGGCGTCAAAAGTGACTATGTAGCCTTACAACAAACAATTAACCTATAACGCTTTTTATAGTCTTAAACGAGCTGGGATGTCAGTAACTTTTAGTATACAATTAAAATTATCTTAAAAACTTAGGCATACAAATAAATATTATTTTAATGAGAGCAACGTCATTACTGAAAATGGTATTTTTTCCAAATGGAGGAAGGATGCAATTGCTCCCTACGCTTTCCCTTATTGATGCCCCTGATCATAACACTAATATGCTATAGAGTTATAAATATTATTAGATGTTGATGATCGAGAAAAAATCAACTTGGTATAAGTTTTTACAGTAGTCGGATTTCTCTTTTATTGTCGGATTTTCATCCAATTGGTGAAGAAAATATCTTCACACGCTAGAATAATCAGTTTTTCTAGCTGAAAAATCAGCTAGAATTTGGATCGCTTACCCAAGCTCTACAAGTTATGGTAAGAACAGTTTATAATGGACGAGATAGTCTGAATTTTTATGGTATCGAATCCCCTTAAATATGCCTCTAAAATAAATTTTAAAGATCTTCCTATTTTGGAGAGGAAGGTTTACAAGAAACATTTTAAAAAATCTCCCTTTCCCAAAAATACGCCATAGAACAAAAAATCCAGTGGATGGCCCAAACTTTAGCGTTGTACTGTAGCCTAAATGTCCTGATAGCACATTCACTGACAACTTGTAAGGCTTTGGGTAAAGAGTAAGGAGAAGCGAGAGGATTTGAAGGTACTGGATCATAATTAAATTAACATCTTTATGCTATAAGCTACAAAGTTGCTGGAAAGACTTCAAAGAATTTTGTTTTAATTTAACAGACAGGCCACATTTACTTCGACTTCACTTAATTGGTAACATTACCAATTTTAAGACGACATCGCTTAATTGGTAAAATTACCCTGTTTTTGTCGCAACTTGTCTTAAAAGAGGTGTGATAGCGTAATTTTCATAGCAAGTTGAATTTATGCTTTCATGGGTAGCTAAAGATGCAAAAGATCCTGTGGAGGACCGAAACTTTAACGATTTAGCCTATATAACGATTTACCTATATGCTCTGCCTTTACATTCACAAATAACCTGCCAAACTTTGGCATAAAGAGTGTTAGGGGCTGCCCCCCCCCCCCCCCCCCCAAAAAAATTCTTGTCCAATTCATACAAATGTAATAATAAAAATGAATATAAACAAATTTTTGATGTGTTTTTTAAAGTTTGTTTTGTAAACAAAAGATACGTCCCTGTGTGGTTTCCATAATTTTATTTCTAAAGTGTTATTTTACCATCATGTTTTGATATATTTCATTCATATTAACCTCAATCAATCAATCAATTTATCTAAAAGAAACACGGAAAAAATTACAAAACTTTAGTCCCCCACAAAGGCTCTTTGGCCTGCGAGAGTGGGAGAATAAACAACATTAAGTAATAGCACTAATTTCAAACAGAAGGACAAGAAAAAAAAAACAAAAAACTAAACAACACCAAAAACTACCATGCCAATTCAAATAAATGAATTCAGTAAATTACAGGAAGGATAGAGGGGAAAAAAGAAGGGAGGAGAGAAATAACTGTCTAGGCATAAGAGGTAATTGGTTAGCTGTTTTTTAAATTGTCCATAAGAATGACATAGCCGAATTTTAACTGGTAGGGAATTCCAGATGGAGGCAAAACATAAAACTGGATTGAAATCTGGTCTTATGGTTTTGGTTCTATGAATGAAAATACCCATGTCATATCTGAGAAAAAAAGAAACACAAGATTTATTGCGTAATTCAGAATTTAATAGATGTAATTGTTTGAAGAAATTAGGGAGGAGTCCATGAAAATACTTGAAAATGAAACAAGAGGAAAGAAAGATGTATGGGGATTGACCATCCAATAAATTCATGGTGAGCTGGTCTGTAACCTCAGACACTATTTTAATTGCTTTGTTATATATTTTGAAAACAGAAAAGGTAAACAAAGAGCAAGTTGACAGCCATACTGTTGGACAGTAGTACATATAAGGTTGAATGAGAGAGTGAAAAAGAATCCTTATTATTGAACCAGAGAAGCAATGACGACATGGGCGTATGTAGCATCTTCTCCAGGGGGGTGGGGGGGCAGCCGATTCTTTGACGAAGGGTGGGGGGCTGAAATTATATTGCCAGTTCACAAAACCTTACATTGCCAGCAAGTTTTATCACACCTATGAAATCTTTATTAATAAGTTATCACTAAAAATCAGAAATCATCAATAAGCTTCAGCTTTATTCAACCTTCTTGGATTAGAGCTAAATGTTTCCAAGACATTATGGATAATTACTTCTTGTTTGACTTTTATTCTGTCATTCCAGCTGTTTATTTCCAGTTTTTTCAATCATCTACCTTTTTTCAACTGCTTTTTCAACCATCTGCTTTTTCTGCCATATCTAGTGTAAATTTGAAGTTATAGGAGGGGGGAGCTGACTCCCTCTGCCCCCTCCCCCTTCTGTACGCCCATGGATGATGAAGCTTCCGAAGAACTCCTAGGTTTCTGGAGAGCTTAAGTTTCACGAGAGCACAATGATGTTTGAAAGAAAGATTTTCGTCCAATAAAATACCCAGGAATCAAACATGTCTATCAGGGGGGTGAGTTATATATAGGGGGGTTGAGTGGTATAAGTAGTTTGAACCAAAGGACAAGAAGTACCAGATCTGGAAACAATAAGTAGACTAGATTTAGCTAGATTTAGGGCAAGGCGATTAGAATCGAACCAAGCAAAGGTTCTTTCTAGGACAGAATGCACTTTCTTGATAAGGGAATGTCTGAACACCCAAGAGTACTATCATCTGTAAATGCAAATAGCACTTGATCTAGAGCTGCGTCACAAGGTCAAACAAAATTGTGATCGCAAATACTACAGCAACTTTGTATATTTTGCTAAAATGAAGCAATGAGAGCATAACTAATGAATATAAGGCATAAAATAGGTCCTAAGTTAGAGCACTGAGGGAAACCAAAACCAACACGGAATTGATCTTGAATCTTAGGATCAATACTAATCGACCCTTCAGAAAATAAGTTTCAAACCAATGATAACTGATTCCTCGTATCCCTATGTGCTCCATTTTGGATAGTTGGATAGTTTGTGATATGCTGTCAAACGCTTTTCTGACTTCAAGGAAAATTGCAGCTGGAATTCTACCCTCATCAAGTGCCTTGTGAATGAACTTCAGCAAGGTCATGCAAGCATGTTCTGTTGAGTGTTTAGGGCGAAAACCAAACTGATTGTAATAAAAAAATTGTTTTTTATCAAGAAACGACAAAAGTCTGGAGTACATACATTTTTCAAAAATTTCACTAAAGGCTGATAAAAGAGAAATTGGTCGATTATTAGAAGGATCATCTCTAGAACCACCCTTATGGAGAACAACTAATTTGACAGATTTTAGGGCACTAGGAAAAGTTCCATTCAAAAATGATGAGTTAACAACAATGTTGAGAGGAGATAAAATAGAGGGTAAAATAAACTTTAAAGCCTTGGCAGGAATTTGGTCAGGTCCACAAGAAGAAGGTCTTATTAGTTCAGAGACGATTCTCTGGACTTCAAACTTGGAAACTGGATCCAAAGCCATCGATTTTTGACAAGAAGAACCGAGGTACTTTCTAAAGCTACTAATGGAAGAAGTACTAGCCAAAATATCTTCAGAAATTAATTTTCCTATGGATGCAAAGTAAAAGCAAAACTCATCCATTATGACCTTACTATTAGTTATGTCTACCCCCTTAGAAATTAATTTTATTTGGCAAGTTATTTCTTTCGGAATTGGGACGAAAAACTGTGTTTATAAGTTGCCAGGTTTTTCTCATATTCTTGCCGAATTTAGAGGACATCTGGGAGTAATAAATATACTTGGCTTTACGAATTAAGGAATTGAATGAATTTCTATATTTTTTTATACCTTTCAAGATGATGATGAGAGTTAGAGAATTTGAATGCCTTCCACAAGTAAGTCTTTCTTTTAGTGCTCTTAAGAAGAGCTGAAGTCATCCAAGGGGTACGAGGAACTGAACGCTTGGACCCTTTAGCAGCTGAGGTTACACAGCTGCCAGATCGTAGAATTGATTGAAAAGGCTATAAACAGACCGACTTGAATCAGTGAGAAACTCAAAGGAGGTGTCAGTCGCTCGAAATTTAAACTGTTCAAGTTGATGCTGTTGGTAACGGACTGGTAAGTTAAAAAGAGCGGAAGAAAATGAAGGTAGTCCAGAGATTGAATAATTTGTAATATATGGAAAGTGGTCAGAGATGTCAGATATGATAACAAAGCTCGAATCAGGCATCAAAGTAGAAAAAATATCTAACTTCACTAACTTCACTTCTTGGGTGTGTTTCGTTTAACAGACAAGTAGGCATACCGATTTTTTTTTATTTAGTTTCTGTCTGTTTTTAATTTTATTATGGTTTATTGTTAATATGATATTATTATTGATTAATTTTTTTCAATACATGAGAAAGTTTTCTATCCCTGCCCCTTAAGACTAGCGGTTAACTATTTTATTCTGAGATGTTGAATATCGTCAAACGGGTTTGTCTTTTACCATGGGCGTAGGCAGCATATTGAATAGGGGTGGGGGGCAGTCGATAGTGTGATGGAGGGCCTTTTATCAACTGCTTTTCCAACCATCTGCTTTTTCAGCCATATCTAATGCAAATTTGAAGGTCTAGGGGGGGGGGCAGCTGCCCCCAGCCCCCCTCCCTACGCCCATGTCTTTTACTTTAATAATAAAGTTAGACGTAACCTGCAATTTATCAGATGGCGTCTAGGATTCCTTTTTGAGGATATGCTTGAGTTTCTAGTCTTACAAGATTCAAATAATATTTGGAAGAGAATAAAAGGTACTTGTGTCTTAAAGCCACCACACTAAAATTTTCTCCAAATTTTGTATCGCGAACATGAGACTACAACCGGTTTTCATGGTGTAACACCAGACAATATTAATTTCGGCTCGGTGGGAAACTTCATTGTAGCTATATTTTAATTAAATGTTTAGTTGGTATTTTGGTTCCATAATTCTTTGTTGTAGTTTCCATAGTTTTGTTACTAAACTATTATATTTTTCATCATATTTTGGTATATTTCATTATGATTGACCTAACTTCAATTCTTGACTGCGGTGGCTATAAGACACAAGTACCGAATAAAATATAAAAAATTCCAAATAAAAGTAAAGAGTAATGTTCAAATTTGGAATAGACAGAATTATTCTAAAAGTGAAAAAGATACCACCCCATTCCCACTTTGCGCTAAATTTTAACCTTTTTATTGGATAGTGAAAAGATTCATATAGTTGTTTCTGCTTTAAACAAAAAGATTTTCAGTTCTGTTTCGAAAGGCAATTTTACAAAAAAAAAAAAATAGACACAATTTCCAATAGGCTGTATTTTTGCGTTACAAAAGGCTTATAAGACGACATACGTTAAACTTTAACATAAAGAGTGGGGGAAGGGGGAGGGAGTTGAGGATAGCTTGTATCGTCCTTACGGTTTTGTTTAAATTTTTTTTAATAATTTCAAGCCGTTTGCTTGTACTTTTTTCTCGTTGCAAGACCTTGGCTTAATGTGGCGTTTAAGATTCGATGGCATGTTCAGTTCTAGATGGGTCTCTTCACAGTTGATGGCTTGACGATCGACCACTAGTCTCAAAATCTGCGTCTGTCATATATTCCTGAAATCGTCAAGCTGCTTCAAATCAGAACAGATAGTAGATAACCAGGTTTTTCAAAAACCTCCAACACGTTTCCTCGTCAACGGCAATAGTAGAAACCTTGGCAGGTAGTGGTGGGCAGGTCATTTGTCCTGGGAGAGGGGGTCATAACAAACAAAAAGCAAAATAAAGACCAATACTTCCAAGTTTCTAAGAAATCTTTTTGAGCTAATGTAGACCCCCCCCCCTCTACTGTACATACGAATTATTAAGCTCTGAGTTAGAACCTCTTACAGTTTTACAAAATTGTAATCAGAGTTTTACAATATTATAATCCTGAGGACGGCACACTTCATATTCCCCCTCCCAAAGGCCTTAGTTTGTAAAACTGTACTGGAATCCTCACTCTGCTCAAGCAGTACTATCCATACATTATACTGCATGGGTACAAGCTGGTCCAACCCCAATGGCTCGGAAATCAGTAACCAGCAGTGTTTGCCATTACTCCTAAACCACTAAGTGCCCCCAAGACGGGTTTGATGCTACATAACCGGTTCTTCGACCATCTGCTCACTTCTTTTCCTTCGATCAAGGGTTCGCTTCCTTCTTGACGGCAATGAAAGGACGGGTGTGTTTCCAGTACCGCTTGTCCCCATCGTCTTTATTTTCTGCTGACTTATATCGAGGTCAACAGATTTACCCCTACTGGATAGGTTAATATCTGCGCTATGCTAAGCCGATTGATTATCACCAAACTGCAGAATTTAGCTCTATTCGGGGCACTTGATGTTAAATTTTTCGCTTAATGAGGGGGTTCACCCCCCCCCCCGTCAATGTCTCGCTCTTTACGCTATAGTATTTTTAGTACTTTCAAAAGAGCTATTTATTCTAATTAAACGGCCTTTGTGATTCAGGGGGTCATTCTTATAGAATTGGAACAAAATTCGAACTTTAGAGCAAAGAGCAAGGTATCAACGAGGGGGCGAACCGCCTCATACACGTAATAATTTATGTTCTTTTTAAGTTTTAATGCTGTCCTTACTTTCAGTTGAAAAAACTTGTGTTATATATATATATATATATATATATATATATATATATATATATATATATATATATATATATATATATATATATATATATATATATATATATATATATATATATATATATATATATATATAGGCGGGTTTTGAAAATGAATGAGCTTTTAGAGGTTTTGAGAGTTCAGGGAGCAAGACTAGGTTAAAAAATTAATGTCAAGAACAACAAGAAGGAAAAGTCGCTGAGCCTAGGAGTAAGTGATGGTGAAGGGGTCATGTTTGATAATGAGAAGATCGATCAAGTGGACAGCTTTACTTACCTAGATAGCGTTATGTGTAAAGACGGTAAAAAGGCCCATGGTGTTTTTTCACAGTTAAAAAAAGTTTGGAAGAATAGGAAGATAGATGTGCGACCCAAGGTTAGGATATTGGAAGCTACAGTGATGACAGTAGTCAAATATGGCTCTGAAGCATGGGTTCTCCGAAAATTAACACCCTGACTTGACCACCTGACAGTGGTCAAGTATGGGGTACTTATATGACAAACCCTCTACCGCTGAAGTGTTTCATTCATTGACGCATTATATAACCGGTTTTTTTCGTTAGTTTCTTTCAGCTTAGCGTGAGACAAGACAAAAAAGTGACAGAATAGATGGAAAATATATAATTTGGGCTAAATATTTTCACACTAGGAGGGTACTGGGGCGGGGATAAAATATTTAGACATTGTGAAGTTAGAAAACAATTCGGTACTTGTCAATTAGCTGGTACTCACGCGAGAAGTCAAATGCGGTTAATGATAATGAAATAAAAAAAGTGTGCTGAAAATATAATAGTTTAAAAACAAATTTGGGCTATATATTTGCACATTAGGGGGATGGGGGGGTAAAGAATAGCATATATTAAATACTTAACCTAACCTAAAACAATCTAGGTAACTTTCTTCCCCTTAACCCCCCCCCCCTCAAAAAAAATAGTTTAAATATTGTAAACGCAATGAGGAACCACGGTCTGTGATTCAATTCTCTATTGACAAAGTTTGACTAGTTTCCTTTAGCATTTCCCCATACAGTATATCGTGTGGGTTCCAGCTAACTGACAAGTACCAACAATTCTTACTACATAATATGCAGAATAATTGTACCTAACACATTAGGCATGCAGACCCGCTATACTTTACCTCACCCTACCCCCTAATGTGAAATTATATATCCCAAATTTGTTTCTAAAGTATAATATTTTTATCTGACTTTGGAATATTTCATTAGGATTGATCGTCAGAAAAATATATTAGAAGAACATTAGGTAGGGCGTATATCATAAAAGTACCTATGCTTTTTCTTCTTTATTATATTTAAACCCTGCTTGGCTTGTGCTAGGCTTGTGTCTGGAAACGTTCTCGAGGGAGGCACCGCACCAGATGGGCTGATGTTATAAATCAACGCCTCTTCAACCGTAACATCACCCAACTGAGGCCCCATCCTTAGGCCTGGACAGGGCTGCTTGGAGAAGACCGACAGCGTGGTCAACCAGTTCCCTCTACACTGGCGACCCTGCTAAGCAAGAGGGTTAAGTCAAGTATGTCAAGTAGGCTTGTACACCCTCTACCGTTATTATTATATTTCGTATAGCGAGACAACCCCCTTTCCTTTATTCCGCTTCTACCTTCGAATATAACATTGTTTGGAACTATAAATCACTAAATATAGCCATTGTAAGTCAGTGACCCTAATTGATAGTTTCTTCAAAAGAAAATTGCTTATAGCAATTTATAACAGACAAACAGTTATTCCCATTATAAAAAATAAAAACGTCCTTCCTTAATATTATTTTCGCTTATATCGTGATGCAACGGCCTTCCCTAAGGCCTATTAGCAAAAAAAAGTGAACAAAGCAAATGATTAGATTGGTATGCATGACCGTACTTGAAGCCCAAAAAGGTACCGTTGACCGACTAATACATTTTGATCGGCTTTGAATATCAATATTGGCAGAATTGCATAACTTTACCTAGTTTTGAAAAGTTCGCAATTTTTGGTACTTGTACATTATTCAGTACACACTCGAGAAATCAAGTTTGGTTAGTCATAATGAAATATACCGAAATATGATGGAAATACAATACTTTAGTAGCAAAATTATGAAAACTATAACAAAGAATTATGGTGTGGGGGGGGACGCATTATATTGAATGCCAAACCTCACCTAATCAATCAAAATGCCATCTCTATATATTGAACATTTAATAAAAAATATACCTACAACGTAGATTTCATCTGAGCCTAAGTTAGTTTTCTTCGGATACTGACAGGTGAAAACCGGTTATTGTCTTATCTGTAGATCTACATTCTTGAGTGTGTACCGAATAATGCAAAAGTACCGGAATTTCTTATAAGCGAAATCATGGGCACGGCTAGAGATTTCTCCTTGGGAGGGGGACACATCTTACAGAATCTCTTACCAGTTAGATTTAAACTCGCTTCAGGGGATTATTGCCAAGGGGTCACTGAGTTTTCTTCGGAATTGTCACACCCTTACCCCCCCCCCCCTATCTACGCTCATGGTAGGGACGTTTCATTTTGTGTTTGTTTGTTTGACTACTACTGCAAACAAATCATCCCAGCACCAAGCCACCTAACGCCAGCATGTCTGCACACGCTCCTCCTGTTACTGCCACTATTTCTGGCATCTCAGTCTGCTATGTTTTACTCCCATGTATTTATCAAAGCCATGAAAAGAGCAAAGGTTAAAAACCCATATATTTCTGCTACTGCTACTAAAAACTCACTGCAGCACCAAGCTACCTGATACCAACACAGTTGCGCACGTTCCTCTTCCACCTCAGTCTATTAAAGGCTCTCCCTCTTTACATCCTCCTAAGAAGTTTCAATATCCCTTAAATCTTTCCTCGCGACATCCTCCCACCCCGTTCGGGGACACCCTGCTTTCGTGTGACCCTAGATGTTTGGCCGACAAGGACGATTTTTGGCAATCTGTCATCACGTACATAATATGTACATTATTTTCTCGATAAGCAAAAAGTAGCGTTTGCCACTAATTAAAAATCCTCTTTTTCCCGTGTTTTCTATGTTTACAAAGTATAACATAATTAGGTAAAAAAATTTCGCAAGTATGCCATTTATCCAGAAATTTGTATTATTTTTATTATTTTACCGTGATATACGAATTATTTATGGACACTAAAGTACCGCAACCAGTGAAAATTAAATCTTATTTTTTAAATTTATAAGTAAAAAATGTCAAAAACATCTTTAAAAGATAGAAAAAAACAGCAATTAATTTTATTGAAAAAACCCTCCATATGTAGTTTTGCAGTTTATGGTTACAGCGTGGGGCAAATCAAATAAAAAAAAGAACGTGGGTGAAAAATCAGCAATAAAAAAGCGAAAATCATCTCCCACCAACAGCTTAAGAAGGCTTTTCCTTTGAAGGTGTAGCTGCCTTTTGGAATTAACAGATTGTTAGAATTTGTATAGCCAAAACGCATTGTCAAACATTATACACTTTTCCTTATTTATTGCCACGGTTCATTGTGGCAACACTGACAAAGATGTAATACTGTTCTAAAAACTTCATAATTTTGACCAAACTCAATTTGTTCGTTTAAAACAAACAAACATGTTTGTGTTTAGGATTTAACGAATCGTTAATGTGTGAAACTTTACAAAACTTTCTTAAGTTTTGAAACAGGCAGGAAAGCATAAAAAAGAGTGTGATCTTGATGAAAATCACACCGTTAGTTTAAACCGGCCTGGAACTCATGGAGCGTATGACTTGGCCCTTCAGCAAAGAAAGTATGGAATCCTGCATCTTTCCCGAGAAATAAAAAGTCCCGGATGAGCTTTTATGCATTTGATTCTTATTTTTACCTTGAGTGATCGCTCTGAACCAATAAAAAGGTAATAAGAACGATCAAAAAAGAAACAATTCCTTTGAAGTCTAAAAATTTTTTTTAATTTTTTTGAAAGTACTAAACGAGTGACAGTGTTTAGCTGAATCCGGCAGCTTTTGAGGGAGTATGAAAAGCAGTCAGGGTACTGAAATCCGACCTGACTGATGGAGTGAATGGGACAAAAACGTTACGTAAATGACGAAGATTGCTCAGAGAAAAGCGATGAAAAGTGAAATAAGCACACGACAAAAAATAAAAAGATGACAAAATTTACAAAAAATTTAACTAGAATATAGGAAAAAAGGCAAGATAGAAAGTTTGATAGAAAGTTTTTATCATCCGACGTAGTATATCACGTGAAGAGCCAAACGTGACTTGAAATATGCTTTGGATTAGCTGTGCTTAAATCAAAGGTATAGAATTTTATGCGCTACAAAGTCTTAAAATTAAAATTGTTCGGTATATGATGCTCCCCTTGGCCCCTTCGAGTTTTAAGTTTCAAGCTGGTAAGAAAAAAGTTTTCTTTTTGAACAGTTCTTATTTTGGGGGAGCTAACATTTCCTTCTGTGTTTCCCTTCTCTAATGAAGTCCCCTTAGTATACAGACTTAAGGATATACGTTTCAGAATGGATTCATTTTTAGAGTCCTTTTTTAGCCACATATTTTGGGGAGTTGAAGCCGGGCCAAAAAAAAACAGATTTGTTGCGTTGCCTCCTCTAGGATCAAGGACTTCCATCTTTAATTTTCAAATAGACCAAGATTTTTTAAAGCGCTTTTCCATATCCCCTAACATGTTCCCTTCGTAACAAATGTGTGTCCTTCTTGCTACAGGCATAAAGAACGGTCCCCCAAAAGTTCAGAGGCAATCGGACACCAAGATCAAACATGCCCCTCCCTTTTAATGTTATAAAACCTGTCTTACGCCTGATGCTATTCTTCCCTATGTACGAAAAGCATTCTAGTCATTAACAAACACAAGGTTCATCTGAAAACTGTCCCATATTGATATAAGAGAACTGTTTATTTTTTATTTCTTTCATATTTATGTGGTCGAGTCATCTCGATTGGTCCGCTCTTTTGTAACCCTTCTGAAATACTGCTGGTGTTCCGCAAGGATCTCTCCTTGGGCCAATATTCTTTTCAATCTACGTCAATGGCCTTATCAGTTCGGTTAAAAATTTATAACCTATGATTTTCTGTCGTCTTTGTCAACCAGCATTTAGCACTAATTGTGACAAGAGTTTGTCTTTTCCGCATGTCCTTATTACTTTTGCTAATGACAGAATTTTGGCAAAGTCATTAGAACCACGAACCACAACTTCGTAGAAAGATGATAACGCTTTAGAATAAAAAGTTATCCAGTAGTTAGATGTAAATCAGCTTGCTTTAAATGCTGCAAAGTTATGTTTTCTCGTTTTCGAGAGATTCTCAAAGGCTTGCCTTAGCATAAATGAAATACACGCGTCAAGATGTTATTCAATCTTGTGCTTCATTTTGTCTTGCTGTTTGGATGTCAGCCTTTCCCTCGTCACTGAAGCCCCTTTAAAAACCCTCTGATAAAGCAAATACTCATTTTCAGGAGACTAAGCGCTCTTACTTTAAACCCTTGCTTGATTTGAAATATCGCTATTTTCTATCCTGTGCTTCTTCCACTTTTCTACAGTTGGATGGCCATCGTCCTGCTGCCATATGTAACATATTTCTTTTATTTTTGATCAATCGACTTACGATATCCGCACTTACTAACGACCTGTTGAGTCCTCATACTTTATCAGTATGGTCAAAAGTCAACCTTATGACAGTTTATAACATGATCTGGAATACACTGCCGGTGTAGAGTGGCCAGATGGGGCGCAATTGCGCCATTTCGGTGCTTTTTTGATGCAGTTGCGCATTGAGTTTTTCAAATCGGCACATTTTCTTAAGAAGGGGGATCATTCATTCGGCGCATTTTCACTAAAAAAACAATCTTTCTGTGCATTTTCATATTTATGGCGGTGATCCTTTAAACCAAAAATCTGGCAACAATGTGCCAGCATGGAGCTACTACTCAGTTGGTATCTTCGAAAGGAATTCTAAAGAATTTCTAGGTGATAATTAAGTTTTCTTATGATTTTCCCTAGAGCAGTGTCTTTTGACTCGGTTTCATGCTTATTCGATTTGGTGGAATCATGTGCTACTCCCCTACCTAGATGACGGTTACAGGAAATTTTGAGGTTGGTGACTGAATTTTGTGTTTCGCTTATATTTTTGTTGGTATTTTTTTCCCCCTGTTCCTTCCTGGCCATAGAGCCATATGGGGGATTATTATATTAAGGTTGATTTTATGCTGTTGTGAATTTATGGTTCAATTAGAACTTAAAGCTATTTCGCTCCCCTTTAGGATTTACACTATGTAATATACCATCTACCAATTATGACATACCAGTTATGAAACCCGACTAATTCTATGACCGCTCATTCGATCAAGAAATTATGAGATTTATAACCCTTTTTAGGTGGCCAAAATTACTATTGGTCACATAAAACCTTTCTTGTCCAGACAACAGTCCGTTAATCATAACGTTAAAATTACCAAAAACGAAGTTGTAAGTTATTTTGCTCTCCTGTAGAATTTACAGTTATTAATATACCATTTTTTGGGTAAAATTCTAGACAAGCAACTTTTTGCTATCTTGGAAAATAGTTAGGCTAGGAAAATGGAACTTTCAGGGATGGATCTTCAGTTTAAAGTATGTCCCGGGAAGGTACTTTGAAGTAATAATCTCCACTCCTTCTCCCTCTAGAGGGCACTGGCCTTTGGTGACCTTTAAAAATATTTGCTTTATAAAAGTGAAACCTTGCGAAATAGATCTTTCAAACAGTTCGTGGTAACGAACTGTAAGTAAGGAGCGACCCGGCTCAATGGTAACCGAAACTCTAGAAAACGGATTTTTGATACCAATAGATACATCAACAGAATCAGATTTCAATGCTGATTTCAAATATATAATTTTCATTAAGTTTAGTGCTACAGATTAAAAGTTTAGCGCCTGAGAGAATTTGTCTGATTTTCGAAAAAAGGGGGAAAGACCCCCTAAAAACAATAGAGCCTTAATGAAAACCACAACATCATATTCAGCGTATCAGAAAACTCTACTGTAGAGGTTCTAAGCTCCTATCTTTAAAAATGTAAAATTTTCCATTTTTTATCAAGCGAAAGATCACGAATATGTAATTATTTGTTTGTTTGTTTTTTTTTTTTTCCCCAGGGGTGATCGTATTGACCAAGTAGTCCTAGAATATAGCGTGAGGACTCAATCAAACGGAAATTAAAATTTCCAGGTCCCATTTTAAGTGACCCAAAAAAAATGGAGGGTAACTAGAACCCTTCACATGCTCATTTTTTTCCCCAAAGTGACCCGATCAAAATTTTGAGATAGCCATTTTGTTCAGCATGGTCGAAAATATGATAAAAATGTCTTTTAGGATGACTTGATCCCCCAAAGTCCCCAGGGGGAGGGCTGAAAGTTATGAACTTTACTCAATGTTAACATATAGTATTGGTTATTGGGAAGTATACAGACTTTTTCAGAGGAGATTTTTTCTGGTCGGTGGGGGAAGGCGAGGGACGGGGGCTATAGGGAAGGAACTGTCCATGAAGGAAGTTTTCATGGGGGAAGGGAAATTGCCATGAAGGGGGCGCCGGACTTGCCAGCATTATTTATTGGTTATTGGGAAGTATACAACCATTTTCAGGAAGGATTTTTTCTGGAGGGGGGGGGCTAGAGGAAGGGAGTACTCTGGAGAATATTTCTGTGGAGGATGTTTCTTTGGGGTAAGGAACATTTCTATGAAGGGGGCGCCGGATTTCCAAGCATTATTTAAGAAACGATCAGAAGTTAAATAAAAAAAAACAAGTTTTTTCAACTGAAATTTAAGAATGAATATTAGAACTTAAAACCCACAGAAATTATACAGTAAGTGAGGGGGTTCTCCCCCAAGTCAATAGCTTGCTCTCTACGGTACAGTTTTTTTTTTAGTGATTTAAATATTTCTCTATCTTGGAAATAAACGGCCTTGTTGTTTCAAGGGTTTCTGAATAAAAATTTTTTTAATTTTTAAATTAACGAGCGTGGTATTGACTAAGGGGAGAACCCCCTCATATAAGTAATAACATATACGTAATAAAAAAAAACAATAAAAAAACAAGCGATACGGCTCAATAGTAATCGAAACTTTTAAAAACGAAATTTTGATGTCAATAAATGTATCAAAAGAATGTGTTTATAATGCTGATCCTAAATATATAAATTTTATTAAGTTTAGTATTACTCATCAAAGGCTACGAGCCTGAGAAAATTTACTCGATTTTTTAAAGAGGGGGAAACATCCCCTACAAGTGAAAGAATTTTAATGAAAATCACACCGTCAGATTCAGCGTATCAGAAAACCATATTACATAGTTTTCAAGCTCATATCTGCAAAAATCTGCAACTTTGTATTTTTTGCCAGAAGAAAAATATACGAACATAGAAGTTAGTTACGTAAGTTAATTTGTAAAGACATCAATTTAACAAAAGAAAAGTAAAATTTTTATGCAAATAAAAGCTGCATTAACTAAAAAACGATCAAAAATTAAATAAAAAAAACAAGTTTTTTAAACTGAAAGTAAGGAGCGACATTAAAACTTAAAACGAACAGAAATTATTCCGTATATGAAAGGGGCTGTCCCCTCCTCAACGCCTCGCTCTTTACGCTAAAGTTTTTTATTGTTTTAAAAAATAGAGTTGTGAGAAAGTCAAAATTTTTATTCTTTTAAAAAATAAAGTTGTGAGACAGAGTCAAACTTTAGCGTAAAGAGCGAGGCGTTGAGGAGGGGACAGCCCCTTTCATATACGGAATAATTTCTGTTCGTTTTAAGTTTTAATGTCGCTCCTTACTTTCAGTTTAAAAAACTTGTTTTTTTTATTTAATACCTTAAATGAAGTAGAAGAAAAGTGTTTTCAGCTTCAGAGCATTCCTCAATCTCAATTTACGAGGTTTCAAAGATCTGCAAATACGTCTCGTAAATTAAAAACAAAAAAAAACAAAAAAACAGCATAGATATGGCTTAAAATTCTACTTAAAATTACCAAAAACGAAGTTGTAAGTTATTTTGCTCTCCTGTAGAATTTACAGTTATTAATATACCATTTTTTGGGTAAAATTCTAGACAAGCAACTTTTTGCTATCTTGGAAAATAGTTAGGCTAGGAAAATGGAACTTTCAGGGATGGATCTTCAGACTAAAGTATGTCCCGGGAAGGTACTTTGAAGTAATAATCTCCACTCCTTCTCCCTCTAGAGGGCACTGGCCTTTGGTGACCTTTAAAAATATTTGCTTTATAAAAGTTGAAAATTGGGTAGAAAATTTTTGGGAATAATTATATTTCAGTGGGGATGAACTTGTCTGGCAAGAATTTTATCCGTAAACTTTCCTTAGCACTTCCAATTTAAACTAAAAAAAACAACACACAATTCAAATAAAATTCTTAAATTTCGAAAACTCTGTTTTCCGCGGGGGTATTTTACGGAGGGGGGTAGACGGCGGCCACTATAATATACCACCTTTCGAGGCACCAAAATCGAGTCATTAGGTATTTTACCCTTTTTGGGTGACAAAAAGTCTTTTTTAGTCTTATCAATGTTTTTTTTTTCAAAATTGCTGTCTTCTAAATCTCTCGACTGTCCTATATTAAAGCTCAGTTAAAATCCTTCCTTGTGAAAAAAACAACAACATATTTTTCAGTTGTTTCGTGTTTCAAGCCTACACTGTGCTACATACCCCTTTATGAAACAACAGACCAGGTAATTTTGTGACCACTCATTTGATCAAAAATCTATTACCTTCAATAAATTTACTAAAAGTAAATTTTTAAATTACTTTTTTTTGTTAAAAAAAAAATGCTTTATTGGTTCAATCCCGCTTTCTAAGTCTACAATGGGAGAAAGGTTGAGATGGCTTTGGCAAGTTCTGCAGATGAAGGATGACAGAATGCCGAAGATTGCCCTTTTCGGCCAACCGTCTAGGGATAGACGGAAAGCAGGTCGTCCGTGGCTGGGGAGGGGGGAAGTCATAAAGAAAGATTTAAGAGGCATAGGAACTTCCTGTGATGGTGTAAAGATGGAGGATTTGAATAGATTTGGATGGAGGAGGAGCGTGTGCAGCTCTGTTGGCCTCAGGGGGACTTGGTGATGCGGTAAGTTATTAGCAGTAGTGGTAGTAGTAATAGTAGTTTATTAATCTGGATTTTTATGACTAAATTTAGACAGTTTGAATCCACTAGATGCTTATCAATCAACTATCTTTCATCCTCAAACAAGCAGAAGTTACGAAACAATTTTTGCTGCAGTAGAGAACCTTGATTACGCTTGCCAATAACTTGGATTAAATCCATAATTTTTGAAACTATTGCGCAAAATAACATAGCGGATTCTGTCTAAACTAGAGCAAAAAAATGGGAACGTTCAGCACAGAGGGGTGCCTCTGTGCAAATTTCAAGATCCTCACGACCTTCCCGCACTTTCCTGTACATTTGATAAAATTTGCTTTTCTATTTTAAATTTACAAACTCATTACATCCCCCCCCCCTGTTCCACTGAAAGAGTCCCTTTGAATGAGTCTGGTTTTATGGTTCCGTTTTGAATTTTGTGTAAAATCCGTGAAGAATATCTTTCTTTCTGTCAGAACTAAAACCAGAAGACATTGGAGCGTTCAGACAAGTGTGAAGTGGAGGTTTGCAGTGGAATCGAAGAAAAACTTGGTATGAATGTAGTTAAATCGGACACATAAGAAGTGGGGCCTTAATCCCCCACCCAGAATACCAAAATTTAGCAATCTTCCTCGTGCTTTTTAGGCCCAGTGTCTACGGGGCAACTGTTTTGAGACTAGAATTGCTAACCGATTTGAACGCAACTGTTTTATGACCATAGCCTTGAAGTAGAGTGGAGGCCCGTCCACGAGGCAACCAAGGTGGGACTGGTTTTCAATCAGTATAAAACTGGTTCCGAATGAGCCTCCTGCCGTGTTCACAGTTGCGTTGCAGAGTGTTGTCCCACACATTTTCGGGAGCTACCGCGTTGATATTGTCGCATTATTTTAGCTCTCAACATGTCATACCAGGAATTAAACATGAAATTCGTAGAAGTGGAGAAGAATGAAGAACTGTACAACTATAAACTTCCAGCGTACTAAAGGAAAGACGTTATAGAGAAAGCTTGGCAAATGGTGGCAGCTGAAGTTCTTTTCCTGCTAAGAACAGACGAGACTTTGCATTTTTTTTTTTTCCAAGTAGGGATTGACCCAATACTCCCTCTGAACCCTACGAAACCTACGGTACCTATAGTAATCAATAAAGTCTTCGTCGTCGGAACTTAACACAGTTAACCACACTGCACCGCTCAATTAGATAAACACGACTGATCCACAACCACTAGCGTCCGTGGGCGGAGACACGTTTCGTTTTGGTTGTAAACTAGTCATAAACAAGTTGCGGATGAGTTTCCAACCGTTGTCTTGAAACAGTTGCCCCATGGGCACTGCGTCCTACACTATAAAAAAAAATGGATCCCAGACGAAATGTTTCTCGGATTTTAAACCGGTCTGAAAAATCCGGTTTTTTGTTGAAATTTAAATTTGAGTTTAAAGCCCAAAAATCGTTGAAATTACCAAAATGTATTTACTTTTCAACATAAAAAACATAATTCCTGAAACAAACATGTTTTATTAATCTACATAGTTTGGATCTCAATAGTATACTAAAATTTCTCAAACAGTATATTATTGACACTAACTACTAACAACTCACAGCAGCACCAAACCGCCTGAGGCCAACAGAGCTACGCATGCTCCTAATCTATTCAAAACCTCCCTCTTTACACCCTCCCAAGAAGTTCCCATTTTCCTCCAATCTTACTTTACGATATCGTCCCACTCCAATCTGTTTAGCCCTACCTCGTTGGCAGAAAAGGACAATCTTCGGTAACTGTCATCCTTCATCTACAAAAAGTGCTCTAGCCATCTCAGCCTTTCTGTCATTATAGCCCTAGAAAGCAGGAACCACACTTTTCGCACAGCCTACTATTATAAATACGGTCAGTCAGCCAGGTACCCAGAACAATCCTTAGGCAATTTCTCTGGAAAAACATCTAGCAAATCTCCAACCCATTTTGGAAGCGCCCATGCTTCAGAGCCATATTTGACCGCTGTCATCGCTGCAGCCTCCAATATTCTAATCCTGGTTCGCAGACTTAACTTGCAATTCTTCCGAATTTTTTTCAACTTTGATAAAAACACCCTGAGCCTTAGCTATTCTACTTCTAACATCTTGACTACTTCCACCGTTTTTACTAATAATACTACAAAGGTAGCTGAAGCTACCAGATCAATCTTTTCGTTACCCCACGTCACCTTTTCATCTTCACTTATTCCTAGCCTTAGCGACTTAGTCTTCTAAACATTAATTTTTAAACCTATTCTAGCACCATGAACTCGCAAAACCTCTAAAAGTTTATTATTTTGCTCACACTTTCATCTTGGATATGACGCTGTTGATAGTTGGATGCTCGATTGAAATCCAAATAAAATGTCGGTATTATAACAGAAACAGATTCAAGTTGATTGTCTTTTTAAATTAAAGAGATAATGTAAAATTATAGGGAATATATTCTTACTTAGAATTGCCCTGAATTTATGCGTTTACGAAGAGTAAACTCAGAAATTTCTGTACGAACCTTAAATTTTCATAAAGTTTGCGTAGCCAATTTTTTTCATATATAATAAACTGTTTTTGAGTTTTTGTAGTTGCTTCAAATTTTAAAGCTGCAATCCTAATCTTAAAAATAGTGCTTAAAATGTGTTACCCTTTCAATTGGATGTCTCTTATGTGAGAGTAAATCTAACTTTCACGATGAACGTCATTTTACTTTACAAGTAAATAAACTTCCTACAATTTGCCGCTTTTACAAATGTATCCCTACCGGTTGAAATCCCTTCCCCTCTGTAATACTTTTGTATATGTGCTTGGTTATCAATTTTTCTTTTTTAAATGATAAAAATGTCTAATCTGATTATAAAATATAAAGATACTAAAATTGCAAATTTGCAAAAATTACCTTTTGATTCATTATTCTGCACGCAGGATGTATGCTAAGGAACATACCATGTTTTTTACATGTAGAGGCATGAACAAAGGATCGGATCTCAAAGGGGGAAGGCAATTTTTTGGGGGGAAGGCAAGGTTTGGAAAAAAAGGCAACTAAATTGGTGAAATCTTAAAATAAATAAAGTTATTGTAAAAACAGCAAGCGCTTTTAGATTTTGGGGAAAGAGGTGAAACCGTGATCCGAAAACCCTTCTCCCCTACGTCGATGCGGGTCGAATGCACTTTTATTTAGGTCTTCAGTGTTTGGTTTTCTACCCCTTAATGTAAAGACACTTTTAAGATATCTAAATTTTTTCACTATTTGCTCTAATCAAGATATTTGTTCTATAATAAATTCTCTTTCTCCTATACATTTTCCTACATATACTTTTTTTTCCTACTCTAGCAAATTGACTAAAGAAAAATTTCATTTTACCAACCTGAGACAGTTGCTTCCCTAATATATTACCCCCCCCCCCTTACATCTACCAAATCATGTTCAGAGTGTTATCTGTAAATTAGCAAAAAGAAACATATTTTTTGAAAATAATTTCTTTTGCTATTTTAGTATTAAAAGCTTCCAGGGTTTTATTTTTTTACACAAACATATTTGTAACAATCAATTTAGTTTTGATTCTAATTTATAGTGAATTATCTTCATTCTTTTTCTTTTAAAATCCAATCCTTTCAAATATATATAAAGTTAGTTAGTTAAGCAAAACTTTCTATTTAATTTTTGTATTTAGTTTTCAGTAAAGTGAAAACGACAATCTAGCCTTTTGGGATTAGAAGGGACTACTTTAGTTCCTCTTGGAACTTAACGTTCAGTTGACTTATTTTTTTCACTGTAACCTCTTTTCATTTTAGGTGTTGTTTCTTTAGCTCAAGCCATTTTTGGACGCTTTAAAATTTACATCTTATATTGGCTAATTGTGGCTGTTTTTAAGTTTTATATTCGCTTTTCACTTTTCGTGGATGAAAATATTTCATCTTTTTTCAATGGAGATAATAACTAATTTTAGTTAAGTTTTTTAACACCATCATATTTGTAACAATCAATTTAGTTTTGATTCTAATTTATAATGAATTTTCTTTATTCTTTTTCTTTTCAAATCTGACCCTTTCAAATATATATAAAATAAGTTAGTTAATCAAAACCACAGTATAAGATATAGTCCGTTGATTTTGAATTGAAGTTATCAAGTATTTTGCAGTAGGTTGAATAGGTGGCATCAAGATATGGCTAATTGTAAACAGAGAAAAGCCAAGACATATAGTCCAAGTAATTAAGAGGCAAATGTTTAAATGGCTGGGGCACGGGTAAATGGCGGGAGTATGCATGACTCTCTTATTGGACACATACTTATATACCTATAATTTATATACTGTGATCAAAACTTTCTATTTAACTTTTGTGTTTAGTTTTCAGTAAAGTGAAAATGACAATCTAGCCTTTTGGGATTAGAAGCGGACTACTTTACTTCCTCGTGGAACTTAATGCTCAGTATAATTTCACTTAATTTTTTCATTATAACCTCTTTTCATTTTAGGTGTTGTTTCTTTATTCACAGCCATATTTGGACTCTTTAAAATTTATATTTCATATAGGCTAATTGTGGCTCGTTTTAAATTTGCTTTTCACTTTTCGTGGATGAAAATATTTCATCGTTTTTCAATGGTGATAATGATTAATTTTAGTAAGTTTTTTAAAGGATTTTTACGTTTTCAATTTTTCTAACGTTTTACAATTTTTAGCAAAATATTTATTAACGTCAACATTTTTTAGTTGATCTCTATATGCTCATAAAAGTGGACTAACAACAATCTAACTACCCAATTAGTAAAACAGCCTGAAACTGAGAACCCCAAACGTACGCAACAAAACAGGAATAAAACAAGGAAAATCCTAAAATGACCTGCAGAATTACCTGCAGGTCAAGCGTACGCAACAAAACAGGAATAAAACAAGGAAAATCCTAAAATAACCTGCAAAATGACCTAAAATGGCCTACAGAAAATCATAGAAAAATTCATTAAGCTGTCGACAGTCATTTAGTGGCCATAAAATCAATAACCTTTACGACTCGATATGCTTCTCCAAAAAATTTAATAAATCTCAGTTTTCAGTAAAGCACTATATAATTGCCATTCCTCAATCAGCTATAATTGGAAATTTATAAGATTTCGGTTACTGTGGACCGTGGTTCGCTCTTTACTCCCTATAAAGGTAGTAAAAGTCACTCTGAATAACCTACCTTTGGTGTGACATACTCTATGTTATTGACAGATGAGGTCAAGTGAAAAAAAGATTTTGTCCAATTTTCTTGACTAAATGACCATAACAAACAAACATTTGTCTACAAATTTATCCATGTCCAAATTATTAAAAGAAATAAAAGAAAATTATCTTTCCCATTTCAAAATTTATTGCAGATTATTAAGCTCTAAGTAATTTAGTAAAAAATAAAAATGACAGAAATGTAGGTACTTTCGTGTTATAGCGACCACATAAAAGAAGTGAAGTTAGGTTAGTCCTAATGAAATAAACCAAAATATGATCAAAATATTAGTAACAATATTATTAGCAAAATTATGGAAACTGCAACAGAGAATTATGGAAAGCAGGCCACCAAGAACGCATTATATTAACCAAACCTACATATTAAATATTTAGTTAAAATATACCTGCATAGTTACCGTTTATCTCGCTCAGGCTGAGCTGATTATATCCGAGTGGAGACAAAAAACCGGTTTCATTGCAGATCAAGAACAAAATGTGGTCGCTGTAACACGTAAGTACCAAAATGTATATGAATAGCCATTTAAAAACTCTTCTAAAATCCTCTTCCACTGGCAACGAGAAGGTAAGTGGTATGGGGGCAATACTCCAACCAGAGCCAACCCCCTTTGATCCCGGGTACCGGCACTTTTTTTGAAATCTCTCACACCCCTCGATGACTTCTGCGAAACACACAGGGCAATCCTCCTACGACAAACATATCCCACTATTCCTACGACACACATATCTCACCATTCCTACGATACACATATCCCACCATTTCTACGACACGCATATCCCACCATTCATGCAACACATATATCTCACCATTCCTAGAACACATATATTCCACCATTCCTACAACACACATATCCCACCATTCCTACAACACACATATCCCACCATTCCCACCATATCTTACCATTCCTACAACACACACATCCCATCATTCCTACAACACACATATCCCATCACTCCTACAACACGCATATCCCATCATTCTAAGCGCACACATATCCCACCATTCCTACAACACACATATCTCATCATTTCGATTACCACATATCCCACCATTCCAAGCACAGACATATACCATCATTCCTATGATACGCATATCCGATCATTCCTGTGACACACATATCCCATCATACTGAACACACACATATCCCACCATTCCGAGCACACACATATCCATCATTCCGAGCACACACATATCGCATCATTCAGAGCACACCCATATCCCATCATTCAGGGCACACATTCATCCCATCATTCAGAGCACACACATATCCTATTCCTTTAAGCACACAGACACATATGACATTATCTTAATTTCTGGCTAATAAGGAAATTCTTGGAAATGCATGCCAGATATTCTTTCTGAATCAATGCCACAATCCAATGACACACACACATATATCCAATCATTCCGAGCACACACATATCCCAATGTTCTATTGGTGGCATTAGGCCCGTTTTTAAGCACTAAGATTTTACATCTAAGACTTCACATGTTTCTGCAAAGATTGTCGTTTTTCAACTCATCTTTGTTATAAGATTTTACAGCTCACTGATGTTAGCAAAAAGTCTGAAGACCGCCACTGTTCTGCCATATAAAACAATGATGAGAGAACTTTGATGATCTACTCATCATTGTTCTCAGACCGCTGATTAGAGCAGAATGATGAAAGACGTTTGCACAGAAACCACCAAAGATGTAAGATCTTTGTTCAAAGATTTCATTTTTAAGCGTTTTCTGACAAAAGATGTAAGATCTTAGAACATTGATGAGTGAAAAAACGCCCCTATTAGGTCTTTCGAGCATCTGGTATTACATAACAATTTTCGGTTGATAAGGAAAGTTCTGGAAGCATTATTATTTGAGTTTCGTTTGTCAAGTATGTGGTTCAATCTGTTTTCCATTACCAGGCTTGCGCATGAGTTTGGGTTCCCAAATTTCCATCCAGGGCCCAATGTCCCCCACCAGGTCCCCGAGTCCCTCTCCAGGACCCTAATGCCCCCAACTTTTACCCCAAACCTTTTTTTAACTGACATTTTTTCAACTATTTTTTGCATGTCTTAAGATCACAAGTACACTCTTCAATTCGCATAAAATTGTTTTAACAGCTAAAAAACAAAGTGCTTTGTGTTGACATTTCATGCATACTCGTCCCGTTTTTTAAGGATTAAGTCTTATTCTTACATGCATTAAAAATAGTTTTGTAAATTCATTGATTCGAATACCGTTTTTTAACAGCTAAAAAAAAGTGGTTTGCGTGATATTTCATACAATGTCACCTTGTTTTTTAAGGATTCGGCCTTTTTGTTACATGCTGTCGAAAATGGTTTGTATGATTCGTCTAAAATTGTTTTAACAGCTAGAAGAACAAAGTGGTTTGTGCGATATTTCATACAATGTCACCTTATTTTTTAAGGATTTGGCCTTTTTGTTACATGCTGTCAAAAATGGTTCGTATGATTCACAGTTCATATAATTATCCAGTAAGCTTATCGCAGATCATTTCTGGTCTTCGTTCTCGGTGCGAACAAGAAGCTCCTCCCACTTCTTTCCGCATTAGCGGGTTAGTCTGTTTTAGATTGTTTCCAACAAAGTGCATTATTCGTAATAGCGGGTTTCCACTTGTTTCTGATTAGATCACAGTCTGACTTGTCTACCCGTGAAAAGATCTGATGCCGCCTATGTTTCTATCTGCAAGAACGTTCTCTGGAGCACTCGCACCTTGGTCCGGGTTTTTATAATGGGTGAGATAGGAAAAGATCATACTGGATAATTATATAAACTGTGGTATGATCCGTATAAAATTGTTTTAACAGACAGAAGAACAAAGCGGTTTGTGTAGCATTTCACAAAAAGTCATCCCATTTTTAAAGATTCAGCCTTTTTCTTACATGCTGTAAAAAATTTTCTTTGATTCGTATAAAATTAAACTAACAGGTAAAAAAACAAAATGGTGTGTGTGGGACATCAGAGGCAACGCTATGGCGTTGCATATAGTAAAGGCCATACGGCTCCAGTGTTTTATTATTATTAATTAAAAAGAACTTTCCGAAAAATAAGTTTTTCAAAGAAAAGTAAAGGCCATTTTAAACTTAAGCTCAGCAGATACAAATACCTTTTAAAATTCAAACTCAAAACGATCAGACATTACTATTAAAGAATAAATGAAACCCAAAACGGACAGAAATTAAATAAACAATCATAGCAATAAAACATACAACAAGTAATAATATATTTGAATAAATAGATATTAAAGCGAGTAATACTTAGATTGAATATAAAAATCAAGCTTAAGACGAAAAAATGTTTCCTATTGAAGTACAAATGAAACTTAAAACGAACAGAAATTAAACAAACAATCAATGCAAACAAACATACAATAGATATTAAAGTATATTAATAAATAAATCTTAAAACGAGTGAAACTTAAATTGAATATTCAAATCAAGCTTGAAACGAACAAAAATCACCACAAACAAGAGTTTGGGTATGACCTCCCAATTACATTACATTATCTAAAACCTGTTACCTACAAAAGCGCAGTGACCTATTGAATGAAATTGGATATGATTTGTTGGACATAATTAATGAATAATGAACTTGATATTGATTGAAATTGAATACAATTTTTTGGATATTTGGACGGATGAACCGATCATAAGGTGATTCATAAGCTCACGTTGACCTACCTATTCAAAGTTAAGTGTAGTTTTTTGTCTATTTGATAATACATTTCAATGGTTCAGTTCGAAAAGGATGCTGTTGTTCTAGCAAAATACAGAAGTTATCCACCATGGCCCTGCCGAGTGTTGGACATAATTAAGGCCAAGAACAATAAAATATCTTACGTTGTATTTTGTTACAGAAGCCATGAAATCTTGACAACAAGAGCCTCACAGTTTTCGAACTTTGTTAGCATTTCAAAGGAGGCTAAGAAGAAAAATGAATTAGGCGTTGCGAACGCTTTTGCGGAATTAGCTGATTTTCCTCATAAGCATCTTGAGATTAGTGGTTCGAGTTTACCAGATACATCGATGAATTCAGTAGACTCTGTTTTATCGGACTTGGACACACTTAAATCCAGTATCCGGAATGATATTGAAAAAGAAGTTTGCAAAAAAGTTGGAATGTCAAATAGTGCGTATATGGTTAACTCTATCGTTTCACAGATTCACGACTCTATACTCGTTCAGAATTCGGCTAAGCTTGATGAGATTGAAAACAAACTGCGGGCTCTTCAAAACGCAAACCTAGCCCTGGAAAATAGGGTTGAACAGCTTGAAGCACGTCTTGATGATATAGAGCAGGAAAGACGACTGAATCAGCTCGTATTTCATGGTGTTGACCACAGTGGGGGTCTTCCCATCTCTGAGTGTGTATTTGAATGTGATTACAGATAAAATGCAAATTTCTGATTTTTCTTCGACCGCAATAGTTTCTGTATTTAAATTTCGAGCAAATTATACTGATTCGGACACCATTGTAAAGGCAAAAAAGCGTCCTTTGCCTGTGTTGGTTACGTTCAAATCTGCTGAAATTGCAAGAAAGGTGTTTGCATGTAAGTCAAAGCTTGCTCGGTCGGGAATTTTTGTCACCGAGTACCTAACATCAAAAAAGAAACAGATTCTTGACTTGACTAAGAGTAAGCTTGGAAACAGAAATGTTTGGTCGAATAACGGGACAATTTTTGGAAAAAACTCAGTGGGAGAGATCCGTAAAATTCGAGCTATGGCTGAAGTGGTTCGTCTGCCGAATCTGACCATATAATTTTGTGTTGTGTAAATTGTGTTGTTGAATTACTTGCATGCTTGTTTTCCCTTTTTTATTTTATAGGCAATTTTTCCGTTCCTTTCGTTTTTTTTTTTTTTTTTTTTTTTTTCGTTTTTCTTTCTTCTTTCTGCCTATCAGTATGTTTTTTGTCGTAAAGGTAATCACCCTCTTCAATGAGTGCGAATATATATGATGACCCTTTGAATGAATTTGAAAAAACCGGTTTATTCTTGGAAGCCAAGCTCGTGACACACTTGCGGGGGATGATGAATGCATAGATAATTTTTCGTTGAATTGTCGCCCAAGTAATTATGTGAATCCAAATAATCTTTATGAGTATTCAAATCCTGCGAGTGCAGAAAGACCGATCGTTTTCTGGAATTGTCAAGGTCTAAGAACGGCATATTCTTCTTTATGTGAGATTTTAAGTTCGCTAGATAAGAAGCCGTGCATTGTAGGCCTTTGTGAGACATTTGTTTCTAGCAAGTTACTGCCATGGGATTTTGCTTTCCCAGGATATATTTGCGAGCGAAGAGAACGGACAACCATGGAGCGGGGCGGTCTAGGCCTTTTGATTAGTGAAGGTACCCAATATTGGGTTAGGGATGACCTTTTCCTGTGGCTTGAAGGTAGGATCGAAACACTTTTCATTGAAATAAAAAATGAAGGGGAAAGGAACTTGATTTTGGGATTAATTTACAAAAATCCGTCATGTGATATTAGTTTTTTCTTGATGAATTTGAACCATTGTTAGATAAAATTAATAATGAAAATAAAAACAAATTTATGATGGGAGATTTTAATATAGATTTACTAAAAAGAGCGAATAGCTTAGATTTTGGTAATATGATGGTGTCACATGATAGTTTTCCTCTTGTTACTATTCCAACTCGGATTTCTCATCTCTCGATATCTTTCATTGGTAATTTTTTCGTTATTAAGGGATTGCTTGAAAAATCATAAGCAGATCTGGTTACGTCCAACGGCACGGATCACCTTCTTTTAATAAGTATAATAAAGCTGAATCAGTCAAAGGAAAATAAGCGAAATGAAAGGACTTCGTTTTACCGTGAAATGAATAATAAAAACCTAAAGAGTTTTGCAAATATGATGGATGAAACAAATTTCTCGAGTGTAATAAAGGAAAAGTGTCCAAATACTGCATATGACCTATTCAGTGAGATAGTGACGAATGAAACATGTCCCTTGCGAAGAATAAATCCTAATAGAAATTTTCCTAAGAAACCATGGATATCAAAAGCTATTCTAGTTTCAATAAAGCAGAAAAACTAATTTTATGTGAATTATTTAAAGGATCATTCAGATGATAATTTTATAAAATTCAAAAGATTTCGGAATATTTTCAATTCAGTAAAACGGAATGCTCAGAAACTTTATTTCCAAAATGAATTTCATGAAAATCAAGGGGATATGAAAAATACATGGAAAACAATAAATAAACTTTTGGGTAAATTTCAGAGTAAGGAGGAGGTGAGAGTCATGGAGACAACAGGAGGTCGTCTTACTGATTCTCAAGACATATTTGAATTTCTGTGTGGTTATTTTGCAAATGAAGGAAAAAGACTTTGCGAACAAGCGCGGGCTAAACTACACACATATGCGAGTTTTGGATCTGTCGTTAAAAGACAGCCTGTAAGTCAGAATTCCTTTGAGTTTGCAAGGTATTCGGAACGGAAAGTGGCACGATTCTTGGGTACGATGAAGTCAAGCTCTAGCGGGATGGACGAGTTTTCCCTGAAACTCATAAAGGCCGCAAAAACGAGGGTCTTACCTGTGTTGACGCACCTCATCAAACTTTCTCAAGATCTTGGAGTCGTTTCGGAAGCACTAAAGATTGCAAGAGTTAGTCCTCTTCATCAAGTTGGGACAAAAGATGATCCATCATATTGAAGACCTATGTCTATTCTCCAATTTTTCTCTAAGTTTTATGAGAAAGTGGTACATGCCCAGTTAAGTTATTATATTGAAAAGAATAAAATTCAAATGGAAAATCAATTTGGGTTCAGAAAAGGGCTATCTACGGATATAGCAGTTCTGAAATTGGTTGATTGGATTAGTGATGCATTTGAAGCTGGTCTCATACCTGCAGCTGGGTTTTTGGATATGAAAAAAGCGTTCGATACGGTGGACCACTCAGAGCTTATTCAAGCTCTTGACTCGATTGGGGTGAAGGGTTCAAGTCTGGAGTGGTTTTCATCGTATCTACACAATCGGTATCATATAGTTCAGAATGGGTCATCTTTATCTTCAAAAAAGAAAGTAGAGTGTGGGGTCCCACAAGGGTCAATCTTGGGACCTCTACTTTTCATTATTTTCATTGATCGAGTGAAACATTACCTGTCGGAGGCTGGTGTCATCCTGTTTGCAGATGACACTTTGCTCTTTCTGGCAGCGCCTTCACTTGATGTTTTATATAATAAAATTCATAATGCAGTTTCTGAATTTCTAACATTTTCTCAGCAAAATAAGTTAACCCTAAACTTTTCTAAAACCTTTTTCATGATATTTTCTAGACTTTCTTCTAGTGCTGGAAATGACCATATCACGGTTCAAGAAAATGTGATAAAGAGAGTAGCAACAACGAAGTATTTGGGGTTTTTAATTGATGAAAACCTGTCGTGGGAAAACCATTCAAGTGCAATAGCTGAAAAATTAAGCAGAGGCCGTGGGGTGATGCGAAGAATTAAAAATCTAGTCCCAAAAAAGATCCTGAAAATGATTTATTTTTCTATATTTTACCCATATATTAGCTACGGATGCTCTATGTGGGCAAGTAATTTTGTTACTTGTTTCAAAAGAGTACAAAAACTTCAGAATAGAGCTGTAAAATTATTATCTGAATTTGATGATTCTGATGAGGTTCCTGATTATGAGCATTTTAAAAAGATTAAGTTAATGGATGTATCCCAAATTCGAGATTACCAAGTCGCGATTTTCTCGTATAAATATTTGAATCAGCTGCTCACCCCTGCTTTTGAAAATATTTTTACTTTTAATAGAGACCTTCATGATCATAATACAAGAAAAGCTGATGACTTAACTCATGAGTTTAGGAGCACCACTCGGGCATCTTTTGTGATTCGCCATTATGGTCCCCATGTTTGGAATACATTGCCCGAGTGTGTGAAAAATGCGCCTAGTCTTCCGGCTTTCAAGTCACGGGCAAAGAAGTTTCTTTTATCTCGTGAGTGAATTTGGTGTTATGCCCACTCCAGGTTGTCATTCTATTTAAGGTATTTCCCCGGTTTAGCTTGCTTTTTTTTTCTTTTTTTTTGTATCTCATTCTTGTGTTTTACTCTTTCTATATTTTTTCCTTTATTCCTTCATCCTATAAGTTTCTTGTGTGTTGAGTAGCAAGGTATGAATGTTATTTTATTTAGCTGAGAGTGATAACCTCGCTTGCCCTTTCAAGCTTATTGTCTTTCTTGGCAGGCGAAAGGCGAATAGTGTTTGTTTTCTTTTTTTTAATAAATGTATATCTCATCTCATATCTCACCTCCTTCTCTCATTGTAAAAGTCTAAAACCTACTGCGTCATTTGCTTTACTAAAAACCAATTTCATGACAAATATGTTCTTTTGTACTTAATATTGAAAATAAACATTAAAGTTATAGTAACATTTTGAACTGATGAGCTTTCAGCAATTAATATCATTATACATCAAATATTCAGGTTAATTTATTAGCTCTTTTTAAGGTTGATAAAGACGAATATAGTTTCACCACAAACAAGTGTTTGGATACTGCTTCCTTTCCTAACTGTAAATAAAAACCAAAAGCCTACTGCGTCGTTGGCGCTTAATTGAAAACGGATTATATTACAAATATTTTCTTTTCCAGTTCTTACAGCATTGAAAATAAAAATGCAATTGCAGGGAAATAAATTCTTGAACTGATGAATATTTCAACATTTAATATCACTATACATCATACATTCGATTTGATTGCTTTTATTCTTTCCAAATCTGTTCACGGCATATACAGTTTTCAATTAAGCGCCAATGACGCAGCAGGATTTAGCCTTTTAAAGTGAGAGAAGCAGGTCATACCCAAACTCTTCTGTGTAGTGATTTTTGTTCGTTTCAAGCTTGAGTTGTATATTCAATTTAAGTATCACTCGTTTTAAGATTTATGTATTAATTTACATTAATATCTATTGCATGTTTGTTTACATTGATAGTTTATTTAATTTCTGTTCGTTTTAATTTTCATTTGTACTTCAATAGGAAAACATTTTTTTCGTCTTAAGCTTGATTTTCATATTCAATCTAAGCATTAATCGCTTTAAAAACTATTTATTCATTTATATTATTACTTGTTACATGTTTTTGCTATGATTGTTTATTTAATTTCTGTTTGTTTTGGGTTTCATTTATTCTTTAATAGTAATTTCTGGTCGTTTTGAGTTTGAATTTTAAAATGTAGTTTGAATTCATAAAACCAATTTTATGACAAATATTTTCTTTTGTACTTAATATTGAAAATAAACATTAAAATTATAGTAACATTTTGAACTGATGAGCTTTCAGCAATTAACATGATTATGCATCAAATATTCAGTTTAATTTATTAGCTGTTATTAAAGTTGTTAAAGACGAATACAGTTTGACTACAAACAAGTATTTGGATACTGCCTCCTTTCCTAACTGTAAATAAAAACCAAAAGCCTACTGCGTCATTGGCGCTTAACTGAAAACGGATTATATTACAAATATTTTATTTTACAGTCCTTACAGCATTGAAAACAAAAATGAAATTACAGTGAAATAAATTATTGAATTGATGGATCTATCACATTTAATATCATTATACATCAAATATTCGATTTGATGTTGTTTATACTTTCCAAGACTGTTCTAGACGCATATAGTTTTCTGTAAAGCGCCAATGAACACAGTAGGTTTTAGACTTCTACAGTGAGAGAAGGAGGTCATACCCAAACTCTTGTCGTGGTGATTTTTGTTCGTTTCAAGCTTGATTTGTATATTCAATTTAAGTTTCAATCGTTTTAAGATTTATTTATTAATTTACATTAATATCTATTGTATGTTTGTTTGCATTGATTGTTTATTTAATTTCTGTTCTTTTTAAGTTTCATTTGTACTTCAAAAGGAAAATATTTTTTTCGTCTTAAGCTTGATTTTCATATTCAATCTAAGCATTACTAGCTTTAAGAACTATTTATTTATTTAAATTATTACTTGTTGTATGTTTTTGCTATGGTTGTTTATTTAATTTATGTTCGTTTTGGGTTTCGTTTATTCTTTAATAGTAATTTATGGTCGTTTTGAGTTTGGATTTTAAAAGGCATTTGTATCTGCTGAGCTGAAGTTTATAATGACCTTTACTTTTCTTTGAAAAACTTATTTTTCGTAAAGTTTTTCTAATTAATTTTTGTTCGTTTTTTATTGAAAAAAATTTCAAGTTTTTAAAAATTCTCAAAATCAAACTTAAAAAATAATCAAATATTCATCAAAGTATCAAAACTGATATCAAAGTAATAATTAAAGTGAAAAAACGGGTTTGTGTCAACCTCAGAGTTTTTATTATCTGATGTTTGAAATATTTTTAAAAAAATTACTATCTCAAAATTTTTATCGGATGAATTTGGGGAAAGAGGGCGTGGGGGACTAGATTGAGCTTTGGTCTCTTTTGACTCTTTAAAAGTGAACTAGAACTTTCTATTTTCAATCGAATGAGCCCTCTCTGAAGTTTGTACGAGTATCCCTTCTATAAGAACCATATATATCCCCAGAGTATGACTTACAACGCCTGTCCCAGGGCCCTGGGGGGCTATGTCGACCCTGGAGTTTTAATATCTGATGGCTGAACTATTTTTAACAAAATGGTTACCTGAAATTTTTATCGGGTGGGTTTATCCATCGGATAAACCCAAAGGCGTGGAGGGCGGGAGGGGCTAGTTGCCCTCCAATCTTTTTTCACTCTGAGAAAATAAACTACAACTTTTAATTTTCATTCAAATGAACCCTCTCTGAAGTTTATACGAGCATACCTTCCATAAGAACCATATATACCCCCCAGAGCAATTATTACAACGCCTTCCAGGGTCCTGGGGGGGGGGGGTTGTTGACACAGGAGTTTTTCTTATCTGACCTTTGAACTATTTTTAACGAAATAACCATACGTAAAGGAGTTTTGTTATATGATCTTTGGACTATTTTTAACAAAATGGCTACCTCAAATTTTTATCATATGTATTTGGGGGAAAAGGACTTGCGGGGGGGGGGCAGTTGCCTTCTGTCACTTTTTATTCTTAAAAAGGGCACTATAACTCTCAATTCCAATCGAATGAGCCCCCTTTGAAGTTTGTAAGACGTCCCCTTTTATATGAAGTGCCTCTGGAAAACAAATAAATGGAGTGTAGGAGAGGCTAGATGTCCTCCGATCACTTTTGACACTTAAAAAGTGAATTATGACTTTCAATTTCTAATCAAATGAGCCCTCTAGGAAGTTTATACGAGCATCCCTTCAATAACAACCATATATACCCCTAGGGCACAACTTACAACGCCTACTTCCGGGCCCTGGGGCCTGTGTCGACACCAGAGTTTTTTTTTTATCAGAACTTTGAACTATTTTTAAAAAAATCTCTATCTGAAAATTTTTATCTGATGCATTTAGGCCATGGAGGGGGGGATAGTTGCCCTCCGATCTCTTTTGACTCTTAAAAAGTGAACAAGAAATTTCAATTTACAACCAAATGAGCCCTCTCCAAAGTTTGTACGAGCATCCCTTCCATAAGAACTGTATATACCCCTAGATCATTATTCATAACGCCAGCCTCCGGGCCCTGGTGGGTTCCGTCGACACAGGAATTTTTCTTGTCTGACCTTTGAACCATTTTTAATGAAATGGCTATTATAAAAATTTTATCGGATGGGCGTGGGGGAAAAAAGTTGTGTGGGCGGAGGGCTAGTTGCCCTCGGATATCTTTTGACTCTTAAAAATTGAACTAGAAACTTCAATTTCCAATCAAATGAGTCCCCTCTGAAGTTTATACGAGCATCCATTTCATAAGAACCATATACGCCCTCAGGACAACACTTACAACACCTATCCCCCGGGCTGTGGGGGGAGTTTTTTTTATCTAATTTTTGAACAATTTCCATAACACTGACTATCTCAAAACTTGTAGCGGCTGGGTTTGGGGAAAAAAGAGCGTGGGGGGGGGGTCTAGTTGAACTCTCTTGACTCTTAAAAAGTGAACTAGAACTTTCAATTTTCCAATCAAATGAGCCTTCTATGAAGTTTATACGAGCATCCCTTTAACAAGAACCAAACATGAGCTTAGGGCATAACTTAGAACGCCTTCCCCTGTGCCCTGGGGGGTTCTATTGACATCGGATTTTTTCTTATCTGACCTTTGAACTTTTTTTTAACAAAATGTCTCTCAAAATCTTCATCAGATGGGTTTTGAAAAAGAAGGCGTGGGGGGGGCTAGCTGCCTTCGGATCTCTTTTGACTATTAAAAAGTGAGCTCGAACTTTCAATAACTAATCAAATGAGCCCTCTCTGAAGTTTATACGAGCATCCCTTTCATACAAACAGTATATGCCCCAGGGCATAACTTACAACGCCTGTCCCCGGGCCCTGGGGGTTTTTGACGACACCGGAGTTTTTGTTACCTAACTTTTGAGCAATTTTTAACTTAATGGCTATCTCAAAATTTTTATTGGATGCATTTGGGAAAAAAAGGGGTGTAGGGCGGGGGGCTAGCTGCCCTCCAATCTCTTTTTACTCTAAAAAACTGAACTAAAACGTTGAATTTCCCATCAAATGAGCCATCTATGAATTTTTTACGAGCATCCCTTCAATAAGAACCATATATTCCCCCAGGGCATATCTTACAACATCTACCCTCGGGCCCTGGGGGGCTGTATTGACCCTTGAATTTTTGTTATATGGTTTTTTAACTATTTTTAAAAAAAGCTTTATCAAAGTTCTTATCGGATGGGTTTGAGAAAAAAAGGGTGTGGAGGTGGGGCTAGGTGCCCTTCAATCTCTTTTGACTCTTAAAAAGTCAACTATAACTTTCAATTCCCAATAGAATGAGTCCACTTTGAAGTTAATACGAGCATCCCTTCCATAAGACCCATATACGCCCCCAGGGCATAACTGACAACGCCTGCCCCCAGGCCCTAGGGGGCTGTGTCGACACAGGAATTTTTGTTATATGATCTTTGGACTATTTTTAACAAAATAGCTATCTTAAAATTTTTATTGTATGCATTCGAGAAAAAAAGGGTTTGGGGGGGGGGAAGCTGGTTACCCTCTAACATCTTTTGATGCTTAAAAAGTGAACTAGAACTTTCAATTTCCAATAGAATGAGCCCTCTTTGAAGTTTATGCGAGCAGCCCTTCCATAAGAACCATATATGCCCCCAGGGCATAACTTATAACCCTTGCCCCTGAAGACTGTGGGGGGAGTGTTATGCTCAAACATATAATTTCAAGAACTTTGAACTACGTTGAACAAAATGGCTAGATCAGAGTTTTGATTGGATGTGTTTGGGGAAATGGTGGGCGTGGAAGGGGTGTCAATTGCCTTAGAATCACTTTCGACTATTAAAAAGGGAGCTAGCCATTTAAATATCCATTCGAATGAGCCCTTTCTGGAGTTTCTACGACAACGTAGTCTATACAAAACCTCATATGCCCCCAGGGCATAACTTACAATCATTTCCCTGAGGGCTGTGGGGGAAATGTCATCTTCAAAGACCTAATTTCCAGAACTTAAACTAACTTTAATAAAATGGCTTTCTCAAAATTTTGGTTCGATGTGTTTGGGGAAAAGGTGGGCGTGAGAGGGGGTTAGTTGCCCTCCAATCACTTTCGACTATTAAAAAGTGCACTAGCCCTTTGAATTTCCTATCGAATGAGCCTTTTTTGAATTTTCTACGACAATGCCTTCTATAAAAAACCTTATATGCCCCCAGGGGATAACTTGCAACGCCTGCTCCCGGGCCTTGGGGGGCTGTGTCGAAACCGGAGTTTTTGTTATATGATCCTTGAATTATTTTTAACAAAATAGCTATCTCAAAATTTTTATCGGATGCATTTGGGAAGAAAAGGCATGAGAGGTGGCTGGTTACCCTCCGATATCTTTTGACGCTTAAAAAGTGAACTAGAATTTTCAATTTCCAATCAAATGAGCCCTCTCTGAAGTTTATACAAGTATTCCTTCCATAAGAACCATATATATGATTGCTTATTTAATTTTCGTTCGTTTTTTGGTTTCATTTATTCTTTAATGGTAATTTCTGGTCGTTTTAAGTTTGAATTTTAACACTTAATTGTATGTGCTGAGCTTAAGTTTAAAATGGCCTTTACTTTTCTTTGAAAACTTATTTTTCGGAAAGTTTTTTTTTATTAATTTCGTGCAAAATCAAGCTATCATCACCATTTTACATGTTGTCAAAAATGGTTCGTAAACTGTTTAATTAGTATGAAAAAATTTTACAGCTAGAAAAACAAAGCGGTTTGTGTGGGTATTTTATGAAAAGGCGTCCCATTTTTTAAGAATTCGGCCTTTTTCTTACATACATTAAAAAATGGTTCTTACATTCTTTGATTCGTATGAAATTGTTTTGACAGTTAGAAAAATAAAGTGCTTTGTGTGGACATTTCATGAAAATCCCATTTCTTAAGTATTCGATCTTTTTTCTTAAATGCATTAAAAAAAATTGGTTTGTACATTCATAGCATGTAATGTCCCACATTTCCCGTGGGGCATTACACGGCATTTCATGCAAAATCGCCCATTTTTTCTAAGAATTTAGCCTTTTTCTTAGTTGCATTCAAAAAATGGTTTCGACTTTCTTTGATTCATATAAAATATTTTTAACAGCTAGAAAATCAAAGTGGTTTTTAAGGGTATTTCATATACAACCCCCCTGTTTTTAAGAAGTCAAGCTTTTTCTTACATGCATTCAAAAATGGTGGTAAATTCGTTGATTTATATAAAACTGTTTTAACAACAAGGAAAAAAAGTAGTTTGTGTGGATATTCCATGCAAAGTCGTCTTGTTTTTAAGGATTCGGCCCTTTTCATACATGCGGTCAAAAATGGTTTGTACATTCTTTGATTTGTCTAAAATTGTTTTAATAGCTTAAAAAACAAAAGTTGTTTGTTTGGTCATTTCATGCAAAGTAGTTCCATTTTTTAATGATTTAGCATTTTTTTTACATGAATAGAAATGGTTTGTAAATCCTTTGTTTTTTTTAAAGTTGTTTTAACAGCTAGAACAACAAATGGTTTGTGTGGGGCGTGCAAAGTTGCCCCCTTTTTTAAGGATTTGGCCTTTTCTTACATGCATGTTAAAAATGGTTTTTACATTCCTTTAATTTGTATAAAAATGTTTTATCTTTGATTCGTATATAATTGTTTTCAAAGTTAGAAAAACAAAAGTGGCTTTGTGGGCATATTATGAAAAGTCGAATCTATTTTTTTAAGGACTCGATCTTTTTCTTACATGCATTCAAAACTGGTTTGTAAATTCAAAAAATTTGAATTAACAGGTAAAAAACAAAGTGGTATGTGTGGGACATTTAATGCAAAATCAAGCTGCCAATACCATTCTGCATAATGTTAAAAATGGTTCGTTCAATCTTTGATTTGTATAAAATTGTTTTAACAGCCAGAAATACAAAGTGGTTTGTTTGGACATTTCATAAGAAGTCGACCCGTTTTTTAAGGATTCGACCTTTTTTCTTAAATGCATTCAAAAATGGTTCTTGCCTTCTTTAATTTGTATAAAATTGTTTTTACAGCTAGAAAAACAAAGTGATTTGTGGGGATATTTCATGAAAAATCACCCCGTTTTTTAATGATTCAACATTTTTCTTAAAGGCATTCAAAAAATTATTTGTACATTCCTTGAGTCGCATAACATTGTTTTAACAGCTACAAAAACAAAAGGTTTAGCGTGGGCATTTCATTCAAAACCGTCCCATTTTCTTAGGAATTCAGCCGTTTTCTTAGATGTATTCAAAGAATGGGTTGTATATTGGTTCCTAAAATTTGTTTTAACAGCTCAAAAACAAAGTGGTGTGTATGGATATTTTTCCGGAATCTCCCCGTTATTAAGGACTCAACCTTTTTCTTACATGCATCCAAAATGGTTTTTAAATTCTTTGATTTGAATAAAGTTGTTTTAACAGTTAGAAAAACATAGTGGTTTGTGTGTGTACTTCATAGAAAGTCGTCTCGTTTCTTAAGGAGTCAGCCTTTTTCTTACATGCATTCAAAAATGGTTTGTAAATTCTTTGATTTTTATAAAATTGAATTGATGGCACCACAACTGATTTTTTCATTTAGGTTACATTATGTCAACTGATTTTGAGTTAGGTTCGTTTGAGCTTAGTAAGCGTGTGCGCATGCTTATTAATTATTTCTGACATAATGTAAGACAAAGGCTGAATCCTTAAAAAAACGGGACGACTGTATAAAATATTACACAAATCACTTTTTTTTCCAGCTGTTAAAATATTTTATATGAATCACAGAATGTACAAACCGCTTTTGAATGCATGTAAGAAAATACTGAATCCTTAAAAAAACATAACGACTATGCATGAACTGCCCACACAAACCGCTTTGTTATTCTAGCTCTTAAAACAATTTTATTTCAATTAAAGTATGTAAAAACCATTCATAAAAAAGAAAAAAAGACACAGAAGCATATATAAAGAAACACATATAAAAAAAGACACAGAAGCATATATAAAGAAACACATATAAAAAAAGACACAGTTCTTATAAAAATGGAAAACTTTGTATGAAATGTCATACAAACTACTTTGTTTGTCTAGCTGTTAAAACAATTTTATATAAATCAAAGAATGTTCAAACCATTTTTGACAGCATGTAACAAAAAGGCCAAATCCTTAAAAAATAAGGTGACATTGTATGAAATATCGCACAAACCACTTTGTTCTTCTAGCTGTTAAAACAATTTTATACGAATCATACAAACCGTTTTTGACAGCATGTAAGAAAAAGGAAGAATCCTTAAAAAACGGGATGACTTTGTATGAAATGCCACATAAACCCCTTTATTATTCTAGCTGTTAAAAAATTTTAAACGAATCAAAGAATGTACAAACCATTTTTGACATAATATAATAAAAAGGCCGATTCCTTAAAAAACGGGGATGAATTTGCATGAAATACCCATATAAACCACTTATTTTAGCTGTTAAAAAAATTGTATTTGAATCAATGAATTTACAAAACCATTTTTGAATGCATGTTAGAATAAGGCTTAATCCTTAAAAAAACGGGACTAGTAGGCATGAAATTCCAACACAAAGCACTTTGTATTTTGGCTGTTAAAATTTTTTTTATACAAATCAAAGAATGTACTAACCATTTTTGAATGCATTTAAGAATAAGGCTGAATCCTTAAGAAACGGGGCGATTTTCCATGATATTCTCACACAAACCACTGTTTTTCTATCTGGTAAATTTTTTTATACGATCCAAGGAATGTACAAACCATTTTTTTAATACATTTAAGAAAAAGGTTGAATCCTTAAAAAATGGGACGACTTTTCATGAAATGTCCACGCAAACGTTTTTATTTTTCTATCTGTTAAAACAATCTTATAAAAATCAGAGAATGTATGAACTATTTTTGAATACATTTAAGAAAAAAGGTCGAATCCTTAAAAACGGAATCACCTTTCATGAATTGTCCACACAAACCACTTTGTTTTTCGAGCTGTTGAGTTTTTTTTATAAAAATCAAAGAATCTACGAACCATGTTTGACAGCATGTAAAATGGTGATGATAGCTTGATTTTGGTTGAAATGTCCCACACATACCGCTTTGTTTTTATACCCGCTAACTCAATTTTATATAAATCAAAGAATTTAAAAACATTTTTTGAATGCATGTAAGAAAAAGGCCGACTCCTGAAAAAACGGTGTGACTGTGCATAAAATACCCGGACAATCCACTAAGTTTTTCTAGCTGTTAAAATAATTTTATACAAATCAACGAATGTATGAATCATTTTGAAAGAATGTAAAAAATGCTGAATCCTTAAGAAACGGGACGACTTTGTATAAAATGCCACAAAAACCACTTTGTTTTTCTTCCCGCTAAAACAGTTTTATACCAACGGAAGAACCGTTTTGACAGCATGTCAGAAAAAAACCGAGTCCGTAAGACACGGATTCAACTTTGCCTGAGAAGCCCACAAAAACACACTTTTCTAACTGTTAAAACAATTGTATACGAATCAAACTATGTACGAATTGTTTTTGACAGTACGGAAGTAAAAGGCTGAATCCTTAAAAAACGGGACGACTTTGCATGAAAGGTCCGCAAGAAACCACAAAGTTTTGCTAGTTTTAATATATTTTTATGTGAATCAGAGAGTGTACAAGTCATTTTTGACAGCATGTAAGAAAAAGTATTAGTCCTTAAAAACGGGGCGACTTTGCATGAAATGACCGCATAAACCACTTTTATTTTTCTAGCTGTTAAAACAGTTTTATATGAATAAAGGAATGTACAAACCATTTTTGAATTCATGTAATACCTTTAAAACCACTTTGTTTTTCTAGCTGTTATACCAATTTTAAACAAATCAAAGAATGTATAAACCATCTTAAAAGTGCATGTAGTAAAAAGGATGCATCCTTAAGAAACGGGGCGACTATGAATGAAATGCCCACACAAACCATTAGTTTTTCTAGCTGTTAAAACCACTTTACACAAATCAAAGAATGTATGAACCATTATTGATAGAATGTAAGAAAAAAGGCTGAATCCTTAGAAAACGGGACAACATTGTATGAAATTAATTTAAAAAAAAAATCCGAAAAAAAAGTTTTTTCAAAGAAAAGTAAAGGCCATTTAAACTTAAAATCAGCAGATAGGAATATCTGTTAAAATTCAAATTCAGAACGACCAGCAACTACTACTAAAGAATCAATGAAATCCAAAACGAACAGAATTAAATAAACAATCATTGCGAAAAAACATACAACAAGTAATAATTCAAATGAATAAACAAATCTTAAAGCGAGTATTGCTTAAATAAAATATACAAATTAAGCTTAAAACGAAAAAAAATATTTTGCTTTTGAAGTATAAATGAAATCCAAAACGAGCAGAAATTAAATAAGCAATCAGTGCAAACAAAAATTCAATAGATACTAATATAAATTAATAAGCAAATCTTAAAATGAGTGAAACTTAAATTTAACATGCAAATCAAGCTTGAAACGAACAAAAGCTACTACAAACAAGAGTTTGGGTATCGCCTCCTTCCCTGTCTGTAAAAGTCTAAAACCTTGAATTTTAAAGCTTGAGTTTGAATTTTAATAGGTATTTGTATCAGCTGAACTTAAGTTCAAAATGGCCTTCACTTTTCTTTGAAATTCCTTTTTCGGAAAGTTTTTTTTTAATTATTTTTGTTCGTTTTTGATCGCAAAAAGTTTCAAGTTTTAAAAAATTCCTTATTTCAAAATCAAACTTTTTTCAACATCAACTGTCCATCAAAGTATCAAAACTAGTATCAAAGTAACAATATCAAAGTAAAAATGGGTTTGTGTCAACCTTGGATTTTTATTATCTGATGCTTGAACAATTTTTAGCATCAAAACTTTTATCGAATGGGTGTGGGGATAAAGGGCGTGGGGCGGGGGGCTAATTGTCTTTCGATCTCTGTTTTGATCGCCCAACAAACCCCTTTTTTTCTAGCTGTTAAAATTTTTTATAAGAAAAAAGCCTGTACAAACCATTTTTTAAAGCATGTAAGAAAAAGACCGATTCCTTAAAAAACGGGATGTGATGATTGTGCAGTACCCATATAAGCCACTTTGTTTTTTTAGCTGTTAAACCGATTTTATTCGGATCAATTAATATAACAAAACCATTTTTGAATGCGTGCAAGAATAAAGCTGAATCATTAAAAAAACGGGACCGGTATGCATGGAATGCCAACACAAAGCACTTTGTGTTTTTTAGCTGTTAAAACAATTTTACACGAATCAAAGAATGTACATGTGATTTTAATACATGGGAAAAACAGTCGAAAAAAATCAGTAAAAAAAAGTGGTAGGTCTGGTATTAGGGCCCTTGAGGGGTACTCAGGGGCCTGGTGGGGACATTGGGTCCTGGATGGGACTGTGGAGACCCAAACGCTGCGCAAGCCCGGTAATGGGAAAAGAGATGACCTCAGGACTATTTCATTACAAAAATGATACCTGGCCGATCGCTGTCATAATCAACTATCAATAATCAATAATCGGGCCGATACCATTATTGTAAAAAAAAGATCCCTTCCAATTGTAGAATAGAATCCATATCAAAGCTTCGTTTATTAGACATCATATCACTTCTCAATTATTGAACCACATACTTGACAAACGAAACTCAGATTATAATGCTTCCAAAACTTTCCTTGTCAACCGGAAATGATTACGCAATACTAGTTGGTCGACATACCTGATGTCTCCCATAGCACATTGGGATATGTATGTGCTCGGAATGATGAGATATGTGTTTGTTTGTCCTTGGAATGGTGGTATTATTTCAGAAAAATATCCTGCATGCATTTCCAAGAATTTCCTTATCAACCAGAAATCGAGATAGCTTCGTTTGTGTCTGTGTGCTTATAGTAATAGGATATGTGTGTAGTCAGAGTGATAGGATATTTGCGTGCTCGGAATGATGGGATATGTGTGTGGTTGGAATGATGGGATATGTGTATGCTTGGAATGATGGGATATGTTTGTGCACCGAATGATGGGATGTGCGTGGGCTCGGAGCGGTGGGATATGTGTGTGCTCGGAATGATGAGAAATATGAGTCACAGGAATGATAGGATTTGTATGTCACAGGAATGATGGGATATGTTTGTGCTCGGAATTGTGGGACGTGTGTGCGCTCGGAATGATGGGATATGTGCACTGTTGAAATGATGGGATATGTGTGTTGTAGGAATCATGGGATATGTGTGTTGTAGGAATGGTAAGATATGTGCGTCGTAGGAGTGGTGGGATATGTGTGTTGTAGGAATGGTGGGATATGTGTGTAGTACGAATGGAGGGATATGTTTGTTGTAGGAATGGTGGAATATGGTTTCGACTTTCTTTGATTCATATAAAATATTTTTAACAGCTAGAAAATCAAAGTGGTTTTTAAGGATATTTCATATACAACCCCCCCGTTTTTAAGAAGTCAGCCTTTTTCTTACATGCATTCAAAAATGGTGGTAAATTCGTTGATTTATATAAAACTGTTTTAACAACAAGGAAAAAAAGTAGTTTGTGTGGATATTCCATGCAAAGTCGTCTTGTTTTTAAGGATTCGGCCCTTTTCATACATGCTGCCAAAAATAGTTTGTACATTCTTTGATTTGTGTAAAATTGTTTTAACAGTTAGAAAAACCAAGGTAGTTAGTGTGGGCATTTCATGCAAAGTAGTTCCATTTTTTAATGATTTAGCATTTTTTTTACATGAATAGAAATGGTTTGTAAATCCTTTGTTTTTTTTTAAAGTTGTTTTAACAGCTAGAACAACAAATGGTTTGTGTGGGGCGTGCAAAGTTGCCCCCTTTTTTAAGGATTTGGCCTTTATCTTACATGCATGTTAAAAATGGTTTTTACATTCCTTTAATTTGAATAAAAATGTTTTATCTTTGATTCGTACATAATTGTTTTCAAAGTTAGAAAAACGAAAGTGGCTTTTGCGGGCATATTATGAAAAGTCGAATCTATTTTTTTAAGGACTCGATCTTTTTCTTACATGCATTCAAAACTGGTTTGTAAATTCAAAAGATTTGAATTAACAGGTAAAAAACAAAGTGGTATGTGTGGGACATTTAATGCAAAATCAAGCTGTCAATACCATTCTGCATAATGTTAAAAATGGTTCGTTCAATCTTTGATTTGTATAAAATTGTTTTAACAGCCAGAAATACAAAGTGGTTTGTTTGGACATTTCATAAGAAGTCGACCCGTTTCTTAAGGATTCGACCTTTTTTCTTAAATGCATTCAAAAATGGTTCTTGCCTTCTTTAATTTGTATAAAATTATTTTTACAGCTAGAAAAACAAAGTGATTCGTGGGGATATTTCATGAAAAATCACCCCGTTTTTTAATGATTCAACATTTTTTCTTAAAGGCATTCAAAAATTATTTGTACATTCCTTGAGTCGCATAACATTGTTTTAACAGCTACAAAAACAAAAGGTTTAGCGTGGGCATTTCATTCAAAACCGTCCCATTTTCTTAGGAATTCAGCCGTTTTCTTAGATGTATTCAAAGAATGAGTTGTATATTCTTTGGTTCCTAAAATTTGTTTTAACAGCTAAAAAACAAAGTTTTGTGTATGGATATTTCATCCGGAATCTCCCCGTTATTAAGGACTCAGCCTTTTTCTTACATGCATCCAAAATGGTTTTTAAATTCTTTGATTTGAATAAAGTTGTTTTAACAATTAGAAAAACATAGTGGAATGTGTGTGTACTTCATAGAAAGTCGCCTCGTTTCTTAAGGAATCAGCCTGTTTCTTGCATGCATTCAAATATGGTTTGTAAATTCTTTAATTTGTATAAAATTGAATTGATGGCACCAAAAGTTATTTTTTAACTTTGGTTACATTATGTTAACTGATTTTGAGTTAGGTTCGTTTGGGTTCAGTAAGCGTGCGTGCACGATTATTAATTATTTCTGACAGAATGTAAGACAAAGGCTGAATCCTTAAAAAAACGGGACGACTGTATAAAATATTACACAAATCACTTTGTTTTTCCAGCTGTTAAAATATTTCATATGAATCGCAGATTGTACAAACCACTTTTGAATGCATGTAAGAAAATACTGAATCCTTAAAAAAACATAATGACTATGCATGAACTGCCCACACAAACCACTTTGTTATTCTAGCTCTTAAAACAATTTTATTTGAATTAAAGTATGTAAAAACCATTCATAAAAAAGAAAAAAAGACACAGAAGCATATATAAAGAAACACATATAAAAAAAGACACAGTTCTTATAAAAATGGAAAACTTTTTATGAAATGTCATACAAACTACTTTGTTTGTCTAGCTGTTAAAACAATTTTATATGAATCAAAGAATGTTCAAACCATTTTTGACAGCATGTAACAAAAAGGCCAAATCCTTATATGTGCACTGTTAAAATGATGGGATATGTGTGTTGTAGGAATCATGGGATATGTGTGTTGTAGGAATGGTAAGATATGTGCGTCGTAAGAATGGTGGGATATGTGTGTTGTAGGAATGGTGGGATATGTGTGTAGTACGAATGGAGGGATATGTTTGTTGTAGGAATGGTGGAATATGTGTGTCACAAGAATGATAGGATATGTGTGTCACAGGAATGATGGGATATGTGTGTGCTCGGAATGGTGGGATTTGTATGTGCTGGGAGTGAGGGAATATGTGTTCTGTAGGAACGATGGGATGTGTGTGTTGTAGGAATGATGGGATATGTGTGTTGTAGGAATGGTAAGTTGTGTGTGTCGTAGGAATGGTGGGATATGTATGTTGTAGGAATGGTGGGATATATGTGTTGGGAATGGTGGGATATGTGTGTTGTGGGAATGGTGGGATATTTGTGTGCTCGGAATGATGGGATATGTGTGTTACAGGAATGATGGGATATGTGTGTCACAGGAATGATGGGATATGTGTGTGTGTTCGGAATGGTGGGATATGTATGTGCTCGGAATGGTAAGATATGTTTGTTGTAGGAATGATGTTATTTGTGTATCGTAGGATTGGTGGGATATGTGTGTCGTGGGAGGATTGCCCTATGTGTGTCGTAGGAGTCATTGAGGGGGTATGAGAGATTTCAAAAAAGTGCCGGTACCATGTATCGAGGGATTTGGGCTCTTGCTGGAGTATTGCCCCCATACTACTAAGGAATCCGTCACCAAGGAAGACCAGAGAACACGTTGCGCAGAAAGTAGGAACCTAACAGAAGTGTCCTTTAGACGAGTCTCATCCCAGAATGGGAGGTCATCACGCAGCAGCCCACTTGAGGGAAGATTGGAGGCTACTCAGTGACACCCTGTGCGCATGTGGAGGAAGTAAGGTATAAAGTAACCCATTAAAAAACAGTTTAAAAAAAACGTTTGTTGAAATTATTTCGTCTTTTTAAGTTGAGATATTTCAATAGGGATGATATTTTATTTAATTTAATTCTATAACGATTGAAGTAAGATAAGTTTTATTCTTCATTAGATACACATACAATATTACATGTTATTATTCCCCCAAAGGCTCATTGGCCTGTACAAAGGGGAAACATATGAATTACGTACTCAGAAATGAAAAACCAAAAAAAATTTTAAATGATCACTTACTCGCATACGAAGGAGAAGAAAAGAAAATATAGATAAAATGAAAACTATAGAAAAAATATAATAAATAAATTAAATTAATTAATTAGATTAAATAGACTAAAAAAAAAATAAATAAAATAAAGACATAAATAAAAATAACATCTATGAAGCGAAAGAATTTTTAACAATTTTTTTAAGCAAACCGAATGAGTGGCACCCTAGAGCTGATTCAGGCAATATATTCCAAACAATATGACACGCCATTAGAGGATTAAAATCTGACCTTATGCTAGGAGTAAATGGAACTTGAACATGATTTGTCATATTAGAAGATTATAATTATTTTGATCAGAGGTAAAAGATAGCGGAACACTTAGGGGCCGGGGGAGGTCACCATGAAGCTGAGCAAAAGTAAAACATGCACATGAAAGAATGTATCAAGTAACGGTGAAATCCGTTACAAGATCAAGTAACGGTGTAACTAATGCACGATTAGTTTCCTGTATGAGGTTTCTAGCTTTATTGTGAATCTTAGAAAGTGGTTTTAACAGTGAAGGAAAAGTTTACATCCACACAATCGGACAGTAGGAAACGTAAGATTTGACGAAGCAGTGAAAAAGGATTTTCAAAATTGATCCAGGAAAAGTATGTCTAAGTTTCCTTAAAATACCGAGACTCCTGCATATCTTCATTTTAATAAAATCAATGTGACGTTTAAAAGATAGGTTTTCATCAACAAGAATGCCCAAAAAACGAACATACCGGTCTTTAGATCTATGAATTATTTCAGTTGGCTGGCGAATTTCTGATAACTAGGGATAAATCTGCGAAACACGCGAAAAAATCCAAAAACTGGACTTAGAAAAATTTAGAGTAAGATAATTAGCATCAAGCCATAAAATCACCCTCTCAAACAAATTTTCCAAATTCAATCGAAACTTTGATTCGCAGTTCCCCAAAGGGCTAATTGTGCTGTCCCCAGTAAAATAAACAAGGACATCGGAAAAAGGCGAACTATAGTTGCCACTTTGGGCAAGGGAAGGCTTAGAATGACAAAGTCTACATCAATTAATAAGTTTCCGCTTTTTTAGAACATAATGAAGATCATATACATAAATAAAAAACAGCACAGGCCCTAAAACTGACCCCTGTGGAACACCAAGATTGACTAGCGAGGGTGACCGGAAAAGTGGATCAACATAAATTAACCTATCCTTCAAATAAGACTGGAACCAAAAATATACAGTTCCCCTTATGTCAAAATGAGACTTATTTGATAGAAGAATTCCATTGGTTAAGGAATCGAAAGCCTTACTAATATCCAGGAATACAGCAGTCGGAATCAATCCCGAATCTAACGCAGAATGAATAAAATTCAAAAGGGTCATACAGGCATGTTCCGTGAAGTGCTTCATTCGGAAACCAAATTGAAAATTGTAAAGAAAAATTTTAGGTTTTCCGAAAGTAAGGAGACGAACAAGCATAGTCTTTTCCAATATATTACTAAGTATCCACAAAATGGAAATTAGTCGATAATTTGACAGATCCTCTATTGGTTCACCTTTGTACAAAACAATAATCCGAGCACGCTTGAGAGCATCCGGAAAAACACCACATTTTAATGAAAGATTAACAAGTTTTGTTAGAGGCAATACTATTGAAGGAAGAATAGATTTAACTACCTTAGTAGGGATGGAATCTGGCCCAGATGAAGACGAGTTTTTTAAGCCATTAACAATTTTAGTAGTTCTACTTACTGTTACTGGCTCTAGAAACATGGACTTAACACAAGACGGCCCCAGGTAGGATCTAAAGTCCAGCTTGGGCCGAGACAAAGTAATTGTAGAAGTAATATTCTTACCAATATTAGCAAAGAATGAAGTGAATGCCTCTTGGACATTAAGCTCACCCTCCACAGCTCCATCACTAATGACCAGACTCATAGGTAAAGAGCTAGATTGAGAACCGGGTTTAAGTACAGAATTGATTACCTTTCAAGTTTTACGAATATCATTGCCACAAGCAGCAAAGTTATTTGGATAATACAGAGACTTGGCTATCCTACAAAAGGAATTATATATATTCCGTTAGATCTTGAATTGATTAAATAAAAAAAACAAGTTTTTTAAACTGAAAGTAAGGAGCAACATTAAAACTTAAAATGAACAGAAATTATTGCGTGTATGACAGGGGCTGTCCCCTCCTCACCGCCTCGCTCTTTAGGCAAAATTTTTTTATTGTTTTAAAAAATAAAGTTGTGAGACAGAGTCAAACTTTAGCGTAAAGACCGAGGCATTGAGGAGGGGACAGCCCTTTCATATACGGAATAATTTCTGTTCGTTTTAAGTTTTAATGTCGCTCCTGACTTTCAGTTTAAAAAACTTGTTTTTTTTTATTTAATTTCTGATCGTTTTTAAGTTAATGCAGCTTTTATTTTGGCTCACCGTAGTAGAGAGGGAGGTGTTACTCCGAACAGCACACCAAATATGGGCATAGAGTCATTAGGGAGAACACGTGGTTAATGGGGTCAATGACCTCTTTCTCCAATGTACGTACAACAACAACATCGACCTTGACATTCGCTGAGAGCGTGCACTTACAACAACAACAACATCGACATTGGAACACCTGTGCTGTCGACCTCAATTCACCTATCGTGAATCAATAATTCCCCTTAGAAACAACAAATTAATTCCCCTTTCTTGACAGATCAATCAACCAATGACATCATCTGTCAGACTTTAAAAATTTTCGCCTAGAAACGATTCTCCAGGAATAGATCCATAGATCCCCAACCCCGAAGGAAGCCCCCGGGCCTCAAAGGCCCCCCCAGCGCCCAAAGGGCCACCGGCGCCCCCACCCGCCCACCCACACCCCCCAAGGCCATCCCCGGGCCCCCAAAGGCCCATCGAGCTCCCAAAGGACCAACGGGGTCCCAAAGGCCCTCCACCGGTCCCCAACTGCCCCTCCGGACCCCCAAAGGCCCTCCCTGTGCCCCAAAGGCCCTCCCTGTGCCCAAAAAACCCTCCCCCGACCCCCAAAGGTCCCCCGGGCCAGAGAAGCGCTGCCGGGATGCGCCGTGGGCCAGGAAGGTGACACAGGATATGCCGCAGGGATGTGCCGCGGGTCAGGAAAGCGCCGCATGGGATGCGCCGCAGGGAGGCACCGCAGTAAAGCGCCGCAGGATGCGCCGACTACAAACCAGTCCATGGGGGAAAGGGCTTACAGTCCTTTCCCCCATGGACTTGGCGTGGAAATCGGCGCATCCTGCGGCGCTTTCCTGCGGTGCCTCCCTGCTGGTGAATTGCGGTGCCTCCCTGCTGGTTTCCTGCTGGTGAATTGAGGTCGACAGCACAGGTGTTCCAATGTCGATGTTGTTGTTGTTGTAAGTGCACGCTCTCAGCGAATGTCAAGGTCGATGTTGTTGTTGTACGTACCTTGGAAAAAGAGGTCATTGACCCCATTAACAATGTGTTCTTCCTAATGACTCTATGCCCATATTTGGTGTGCTGTTCGGAGTAACACCCCCCCTTCTACTAATGCAGCTTTTATTTGCATAAAAATTTTACTTTTCTTTTGCTAAATGGATATCTTTACAAATTAACTTACGTAACGAACTTCTATATTCGTATATGTTTCTTCTGGCAAAAAATACAAAGTTGCAGATTTTTGCAGATATGAGCTTGAAACCTATGTAACAGGGTTTTCAGATACGCTGAATCTGACGGTGTGATTTTCATTAAAGTTCTTTAACTTGTTGGGGATGTTTCCCTCCTCTTTAAAAAATCGAGTAAATTTTCTCAGGCTCGTAGCCTTTGATGAGTAATACTAAACTTAATAAAATTTATATATTTAGAATCTGCATTATAAACACATTCTTTTGATACATTTATTGACGTCAAAATTCTGTTTTTACAAGTTTGAAATGCTATTGAGCCGTATCGCTTGTTTTTTTATTGTTTTTTTTTATTACGTATACGTTATTACGCATATGAGGGGGTTTTCCCCTTAGTCATTACCATGGTCTTTACGTTAAAAGTAAAAAAAATTTGTAATTCACAAACCGCTGAATCACAAAGGCCGTTTAATTAGAATAGATAGCTCTTTTGAAAGCACAGAAAAAACTGTAGCGTAAAGAGCGAGGTATTGACTTGGGGGAGAACCCCCTCATATACGTTATGATTTCTGTTCGTTTTAAGCTCTAATATTCCTTCTTACATTTCAATTGAAAAAAATTGTTTTTTTTTATTTAATTTCTGATCGTTTTTTAAATAATGCTTGGAAATCCTGCGCCCCCTTCATAGAAATTTCCTTTGCCCCAAAGAAACATCCTCCACGGACGTATTCTCCAGAGTAGCCCCCTCCTCTAGCCCCTCCTCCCCCAGAAAAAATCCATCCTGAAAATGGTTGTATACTTCCCAATAACCAATAAATAATGCTGGCAAGTCCGGCGCCCCCTTCATGGCAATTTCCATTCCCCCATGAAAACTTCCTTCATGAACAGATCCTCCAACATAACCCCCGACCCACCCTTCCCTCCCACTACCAGAAAAAAAACCTCCTGAAAACTTCTGTATACTTCCGAATAACCAATACTATATGTTAACATTCATAACTTTTAGCCCTCCCTCTGGGTACTTCGGGGGATTAAGTCATCCTAAAAGACATATTTATCATATTTTCGACCATGCTGAACAAAATGGCTATCTCAAAATTTTGATCGGGTGACTTTGGGAAAAAAATAAGCGTTGGAGGGGGCCTAGTTGCCCTACATTTTTTTTTATCACTTAGAAACGGCCCTAGAACTTTTAATTTGCGTTCCAATAAGCCCACTCCCGGTATTATAGTAATGCTGAGTCAACACGATCATCCCTGGGAAAAAAAAAAAAAAAATAAAAACGCATCTCTTTTCTTTCTTCTGCCAAAAAATGTAAAATTAAACATTTTTTTTCATATGAGCTTTAAACCTCTACAGTAAGGTTCTCTGATACGCTGAATATGATGGTGTGATTTTCATTAAGGTCCTATAACTTTTAGGGGGTCTTTCCCCCTTTTTTTGAAAATCAGCCAAATTTTCTCAGGCGCTTAACTTTTGATGAGTATCACTAAACTTGATGAAAGTTATATATTTGAAATCAGCATTAAAATCTGATTCTTTTGATATATCTATTGGTATCAAAAACCCGTTTTCTAGAGTTTCGGTTACCATTGAGCCGGGTCGCTCCTTACTTACAGTTCGTTACCACGAACTGTTTGACAAAGACGAATAGCACCTGCTGAAAGTGTAGCGCATTTATAAGCTCTCCAGAGATTATTCTTCCTCCTCCAGCTTTTGAGAAGTCCGGATGTCATCCATGGGTTTTAGAGGAACAATCCTTTTAGACCTATGATTAGAAGGTGATACTTTACAAATGCTAAGAATAGCCTGTTTTATGGTTCCATAAAAGGACTCAAATAAACAAGAAAAATCATTATCATTATCAAGCAAGCTCCACGAATTTTCCGCTAATTTAGACCCAAGAAGAGATACTCTTTCCATGGGCGCCCATATGGGGGGGGAGGGGCAGGGGAGCTCCCCCCTGGCTGATTGATACTGCCTTATTTTTATATTTTGTTCTGAGATTTCTATTATATAGCATTAAAAGTGCCAATTAGATGAGGTTTGCCCCCCCCCTGGAATTCAGCTTATGGGCGCCCATGACTCTTTCTCACCAAACCTAACAAAATAGGAATCAAATACCTGAGCCCGGTCACTCTTCCCCTGTTTAAAGCTGAATTGAGAATATATTGGAAAATGATCGGAGATATCACTAACTAAAATTGAGTTTTCCTTCAAATAAGCGTAGAGAAGATATTGTCAATCAAAGATGCTGTAACATTAGTTACTCGTGTGGGGATGAATGTAGATGGCAGAGCTCCTGCGGCAAGCATGGATGAATGAAAATCAATTGAAGCCGAAGACTTTGAATCCATCAAATTTATTTTAAATTCACCCATTATGATTAAATGACACGGCTATTTCAGTATTATTTCAAATGTTTCCTCAATATTATGAAAACAAAATGGAAGAGCGCCACAACAATAAAAATACATATTGGCTATGGTTAAATCAATAACCTTATACAATATATCAATTAACTTGGATTCGAAAATATCTTTAAAAGTCTTTGATAATTCATCTCGAAGGCAATAATGCAAATTTCAAGATATATACATGGCTAGACCTCCTTTAACCATCTTGCAGCGGTTTATATATTCCATTTTATAACCGTGGATATCCAATAGCATTTCATTGCCAGAATCCAGAAATGTCTCACACAAACCGACAACATCAGGCTGTCCATCCAAAACAATTTGTCTCAAATTATCTATTGACGAGGAGAGACCCTGAATATTAAGCTGAAGTGCTGTCAGAGAATAATTTCCTTTGGTAACCTCCTCCCCCCCCCCCCAATCCGAAACATAAAAAAATAAACAAATAACAATAAAGTAAAAATGAAAATTAATTACCTGAGGAAGGCATTTACAAATTAAGAAAAATTAACATCGAAAAATGACACAACCGAAGTAATAAAAAGAGAAAAATACCGAAAAGTGCACCCAAAAATAAATAGAAACAAACAATATTTTTAAGAAAAACAATACAAAAAATATTATAAAAAAACAGAGAAGAAAAAATGAACAAAAAACTAGCGAATTAGTAGAGAGAAAAGAAAAAAGAAAAGGAAAAATAAACAAATAATCCATGAGAATGTAAAAAAAAACAGACAGAAAAAAAACAACTAGATACAGTCAGCGAGAGACCTTATCTTTTTTATTGGAGTCCCGTCACTAGGCTTTGCCAATATTTGACCCCCGATCAGACCAAGTATTCTACAGATCGAATCTGTCTTTCGCCGCATTCAGAATATCTCGTCTCTGCTTGGTCAGAGACTCAACAACAAAAATACCACTAGAGGCCAACATGGCTTTGGCCTTGAACACTTTACAAGCAACTCCTTTGCTCGAAAACTTCACTATTATCGGAGAGACCCTTGAAGCAGGTGGAACCGCCTGAGTTGAATCTACTATAGCAGTACTATGCAGCACATGTCTACGCGCGTTTATTGCCTTAGGTGTGTTAATTTCCGACTGGGGTAATTTTTGAATAATAGTTAGTATCACAGAAGAACTATTGTGAAAACAAATTTGCTGTCTAACAATGTGGAAAACTAAACAATATAGTAATCATTCTGCGTCATAACTATCCAACTTATTCTCAAGCCTGTTCAGTCTGTCCTCTAAATTTTCAAGTTTATTTCTCAGTCCTTTAGCGAATTTTCAATTCGGTGAAACTTGGGGTTAAATTCAACCGTGAGAGCATCATAAATTTGACTAGGAATAAGCTCAATCAATTCCTTAAGAGAGTCTGAGCGAGCCAGCTTTTCCGAAACTTTTTTAGTTATACTGTCCATCAGGTCATTTTTGGTTTTATCCAGTTCAGCTTGGGTAGCTACAAGTTGCTGTTGTATCGGGCTAGTACTGCTAGATAATGCTAATGCTGGGCAATTTTCTTTGCTTTTATAATTACCTCTCAGTGTAAGGTGTGTTTTTGACAGTCACATGCAAGTATTGGTCACAGTACTAAGCTCTCCCAAAGCTTTTTTTTGAAGCAGGAGTAGACAAATTATCAGTGGTAGGATCATAAACTTGAAGATTTGCATCCATGAGGTAAAATTCATCATGCTATCCAGAGCAAAATGCCGTATAAACTGGCTTGCCTCGTGTATCTTTACCAGCTTTGATTATTCTTACTGGCCAGAGGGGATAATCCTTCAACTTCGCAAGAGCAAGATCAAACTGTTTAAAAGCCATGATTATCAGTAGCAAGATAAAAAAAAGAAGCAAAAGACTTATCTTTACTTGAGGCCAAACAAAATATTCCAAGTAGATATTCAAAAAGTCCAGAGCCAGCCAGCTAATGTATAAAGCAAAACAGGTATTCACTCGATTTTTACGTCACAGCACGGGTGAAATGAAAATAGGTCTTGACTCGGGAGTATTTTCCACGGAGGTAGGGGTGGGGGTTAAACACCAGCCACCATTCACAATTGGATATTGGATGTAAAAATTATCCAAAATCTAAATGAATATCCTGAATCAAGGTCACTTTAACCCACAGCAAAATGTTACGAAATAACAGTCACTGAATTAGCTACGGACTCTAATTGATTCCGGATATAATCCTTTTTCAACACTTGTTCAAATCTGGAATTTTATCCTTTTGAAAGAACAAATTTGTCTTAACAGGTCAGAGACTGAATAGCAGTCGAAGTCGGTTCGAACCATTACTTATTCATCTTCCATGGTTACATGTTTAGCTGACCTCGATGCACTTAAAAAGTGGAAGAAAAATCCGACCTCGATATACACCTGTCAAATACTTTAAACATTTAATTCTGATTTTGAAGTTGGGTGAATTGATTTAGTGTGACCTATCCAATGTTAAGAAAATCCCAGCCTTGATACACAACTGTCAAAAAATTCAAACATTCAATTCTGATCTTAAAATTGGGCACAGAGTGTAACTTACTCTATTTGACACTTGGGGTCAGATGAAAAAAAGATTGATTTTTCACAGTTTTCTTCGACCATGATAAACAAAGACTAACACGCGTCTGTAAAATTAGACTTTCCCATTAAGGTTTCAGTAAATTACTAAAGACTAACACGCGTCTGCAAAATTAGACTTTCCCATTTCAAAATGGATTAATTCTTCATTAAGGTTTCAGTAAATTACTTAAAAAATGAAACAAACCTAAACGAATTTGCTATTTGAAAAATGTTGATAAAAAAAAGGTAAAGAAAACGACACTGGACTTTAATAGTTCCTACCAGCGGTGATCTTCCTTTCATGGCCCTTCAGCCAGGAAGTAAAGTGGGGGTTGGGGGACAGCCATCCTGTGCTTTCGCAAACCTCTTCCTGTTTACCTTTCCCAGATTACTCCAAGTACCCATTTGGAGCTGGGTTGACTCTGGTTGAGTTTACAGTGTCACACCACTGACCTCCGTTCCAAGCCAAATAAACAGTGACACCAGAACTCGAACCCTCACCTCAGAACACCTCACCTCACCGTAAAGATAAGATAAGCCCTCACCTCACCGAGAACACCTCACGGAAAAAAGATTTCAGTTCCACCTTGCTAACCACTCGGTTAGGACAGCCAAGTTGATAGAAGCAAGTTTTATTCCAAATTTTAAAATTGATCACCTTAAACTTTGACCTAAAATTCTCTTGTTTGCAGTATACTTTTGATAGAGATGAAGGAATATCTGACAATTTTGGTGCTTTTATAAAAGAATCGTATACTTCTTTACTATTAGTTTAAAATACAATGTTTTAAATACAAAAGTTTTAAAATACAATGTCATAAACATAATACAAAAGTTTAAAATACAAAAGTTTTAAAATACAATGTCATAAACATAATACAAAAGACTGTCTGGATGCCTTAAAGGCTAAACTAGATTAAACAATTTTATTTTTTTAACTGAAAGTAAGGATCAACATTAAAACTTAAAACGAACAGAAATTATTCCGCAAATGAAAGGGGCTGTCCCCTACTCAACGCGTCACTCTTTACGCAAAAGTTTGACTCTTTCTCACCAATCTATTTTTTAAAGCAATAAAAACCCTTAGTGTAAGGAGTGAGGTGTTGAGGAGGGGATAGCCCCTTTCATATACGGAATAATTTCTGTTTGTTTTAAGTTTTAACGTCGCTCCTTACTTTCAGTTACAAAAAACTTGTTTTTTTTATTTAATTTCTGATTGTTTTTTAGTTAATGCAGCTTTTATTTTGGCTTACCGTCACTGAATAAGTAAAACAAAATTTGCATATTAATTTTACTTTTCTTGTGCTAAATGGCTTTCCAATAAACCAAAACCAATACTATACAGAAATACCAATACAGATATTATTCCGTATATGAAAGGGGCTGTCCCATCCTCAACGCCTCGCTCTTTACGCTAAATTTTTTTATTGTTTAGAAAATAGAGTTGTGAGAAAGTCAAACTTTAGCGTAAAGAGCGAGGCGTTGAGGAGGGGACAGCCCCTTTCATATACGGAATAATTCCTGTTCGTTTTAAGTTTTAACGTCGTTCCTTACTTTCAGTTAAAAAAACTTTTTTTTTTTTATTTAATTTTTGAACGTTTTTGAATTAATACAGGTTTTGATTTTGGCTCACCGTACATGAATAATTAAAACAAATTTTCATATTAATTTTACTTTTATTAGGCTAAATGGATTTCTTAAAACCTGTTCAAGTTTATTTACGAGCGTTTTTATTAGCAATAAATATACATAACTTACGAATTAATTTATGTAACGAACTTATATATTCGTATATTCTTAATATATATATTAGGGAGTTCAGCCTATAGTCAATACCTTGCTCTTTAAGCTAAATTTCGAATTTTGTTCTTTAAAAATGACCCTTAATCACAAAGGCCGTTAATTTGAATAAATAGCTCTTAATATGAAAGTACTAAAACATCTTTGGCTTAAAGAGGGAGGTATTGACTAGGGGGTGAACCCAATCATATACGTAATATTTTCTGTTCGTTTTAAGTTGTGATGTTGCTCCTTACTTTCAGTTGAACTTTTTTTTTATTTGATTTCTGGTCTTTTTTTTAAAATGCTGGGAAATCTGGCGCCCCCTTCATAGCAATTTCCCTTCTCCCATGAAAGTTCCTTCATGGAAAGATCCTCCCACATAACCCCCAACCCACCCCCTCCCCCACTACCAGAAAAAATCACCCCTGAAAACGTCTTTATACTTCCCAATAACCAATACCATATGTTAACATTGGGTAAAGTTCATAACTTTCAGCCCTCCCCCCGAGGACTTCGGGGAATTAAGTCATCATTAAATACATAGTTATCATATTTTCGACCATACTGAACAAAATGGCTATCTCAAAATTTTGATCGGATGACTTTGGGAAAAAAATGTGCATTGGAGGGGGCCTAGCTGCCCTCCATTTTTGCACTAAAACTTTTAATTTCCGTTCCAATGAGCCCACCCACGATATTCTAGGAGCACTGGGTCGATAAGATCACCCCTGGGAAAAAAAACAACAAATAAACACGCATCCGTGATCTTTCTTCTGGCAAAAAATGCAAAATTCCACATTTTTGCAGATAGGATCTTGAAACCTCTACAGTAGGGTTCTCTGATACGCTGAATCTGATGGTGTTATTTTCATTGGGGTTATATAACTTTTAGGGGGTGTTTCCCTCTTTTTTAATCAGGCAATTTTTCGCGTAACTTTTGATGGGTAGCACTAAACTTGATGAAAAATATATATTTGAAATCAGCATTGAAATATGATTCTTTTGATGTATCTGTTGGTATCAAAAACCTGTTTTCTAGAGTTTCGGTTACCATGGAGCCGGGTCGCTCCTTACTTACAGTTCGTTACCACGAACTGTTTGAAAGATCGAATTTTGTTTGAATCACAAAACCCTGAATCACAAAGGCCGGTTAATAAGAATAGATAGCTCTTTTGAAAGTACTAAAAAAAACTTTAGCATAAAGAGCGAGGCATTAACTAGGGGGTGAATCGCCTCATACACGAAATCATTTCTGTTCGTTTTAAGTTTTAATGTTGCTCCTTACTTTCAGTTGAAAAAACTTTTTTTTTATTTAATTTCTGATCGTTTTTTAAAATAATGCTGGGAAATCTGGCGGCCCCTTCATATAAATGTCTCTTCCCCCAAGGAAACATCCTCCATGGAAAGATGCTACCCCGTAACCCCTCCCTCGACCCCCCCCCCTACCAGAAGAAAATGCAACCTGAAACGTCTGTATACTTTCCATTAATCAATACTATATGTGAACAATGGGTAAAGTTCATAACTTGCAGCCCTTCCCCCGGGAACTGTGGGGGATTAAGTCATCCTCCAAGACTTATTTGTTAAATTTTCTACTATGTTGAACAAAATGGCTATTTCAAAATTTTGATTGGGTGACTTCGAGAAAAAATGAGCGTGGGAGGGGGCCAAGTTGCCCTCCAATTTTTTTGGTTACTTAAAAAGAGAACTAGAACTTTTAATGTCATTCAGATGAATTTCATTCAGAACAAATTTAATTTCATTAACTTTGTTCAGAGGAGCCGTCTCACGATATTGTAGGACTACTGGATTGATACGATCACCCCTAGGGAAATAAAAAAAAACAAAAAAACAAACTAACACGCATCCGTGATCTTTCTTCTGGCAAAAAATACAATATTCCACATTAGTAGTAACCATCTTTTGAATTTGCGGGCCCCTATGTACCAAACAGGTTTTTCTGGTAGGTATTCTATTCTACAGGTCATTACATCTTTCAAAGAGATTTACGCAATACCGGTCCTATAGGTAAACATTTCTACGATGCTGATTAAGGACAAGTTTTTCTGACGTACAGATAGGTTTTTTTTTGTTTAGCATTTGCGAAAAAGGGGTAATTATGATAAACCTGTATTTTAAAACCAGCGCGTACTTTACGTTCCTTCCTATGCTATTGTGGGTCTTTACGTTGATTAAGGACAAGTTTTTCTGACACAATTTACAGACCAGATTTCTAGTTCATATATTTTTTGATAACTTGATAGGTGATTTGAATAAAAGGAATTCAAATATTTTGTCTATGAAATAGAAGCTAACTCAATTTGCGAAAAGGTACTCCATTTTCACTACTGTGATCTGATTGAATTGTCGCCGACAATGAGATTTAATCGCTGCTAAGCCTATTGTTATTGCGAAAGGATATCCCAATTTACAGCTTAGTGTTAACTGACAGAGTTCCAAATACAAACCTTTTGAAAAGCTGACAAAAAATCGGACATTATAATCAGAATTATTTGATTAACATTTAAAAAGGGGTAATGAGATATATGATCTGTATAATACACAAGTGATGTTTGATAAGTATTGTCAATTTAAAATTGGTTCTAATGTTCCATTCACCCCCCCCCCCCCCCTTTCTGAGAGCAGAGAGGGGAGGGGTTAATTTTGGAGGCCCGAAGGAGTTGTTAACTCAGTTAATTTGTTATAAATTTGAAAAACGCCTAACGACGAATCAGAAATGTATTTTTTCTTTACATGGTGTTCGTTCAAAAAGCGAGGATTTCTGTTAAATAAATAATTCTTATATTTTTTCCGTTCAATTGAAAGCGAGGATTTCTGTAAAATAAATAATTGTTATACCTTTTAAATTGGCTTTACGGGGTTTGAGGGGCTCTGTTGTTTTAAGACGTGTGATTTTTTCTTTACATGGTGTTCCTTCAAAAAGCTAGGATTTTTGTTGAATAAATAGTTGTTATACCTTTTAAAATGGCTTTACGGGGTTTGAGGGACTCTGTTGTTTTAAGCCAGTGTGATTTTTTCTTTACATGGTGTTCGCTCAAAAAAGCGAGAATTTCTGTTAAATAAATAATTCTTATATTTTTTTCGTTCAATTGAAAGCGAGGATTTCTGTCAAATAAATAATTGTTATACCTTTTAAAATGGCTTTACGGGGTTTGAGGGACTCTGTTGTTTTAAGCCGTGTGATTTTTTCTTTACATGGTATTCGTTCAAAAAGCGAGGATTTCTGTTGGATAAATAATTCTTATATTTTTTCCGTTCAATTGAATGCGAGGATTTCTATCAATTAAATAATTGTTATAAATTTTAAAATTACTTTACGGGTTTTGAGGGTCTGTGTTTTTCTTAGCCGTTTTATTTTTTCTCTAAATTGCGTTACTTAAAAAAGCGATGATTTCTGTTAAATAAATAATTGTTATAACTTTTAAAATTGCTTTAAGGGGTTTGAGGGAATCTGTTGTTGTTTTAAGCCGTGTGATTTTTTCTTTACATGGTGTTCGTTCAAAAAAGCGAGGATTTCTGTTAAATAAATAATTCTTATATTTTTTCCCTTCAATTGAAAGCGAGGATTTCTGTTAAATAAATAATTGTTATACCTTTTAAAATAGCTTTATGGGGTTTGAGGGACTCTGTTGTTTTAAACCGTGTAATTTTTTCTTCACATGGTGCTCCTTCAAAAAGCGATGATTTCTGTTAGATAAATCATTATTATATTTTTACGTTCAATTGAAGGCGAGGATTTCTGTTAAATAAATAATTGTTATACCTTTTAAAATGGCTTTACGGGGTTTGAGGGGCTCTGTTGTTTTAAGCCGTGTGATTGTATTTTTTCTTTACATGGTGTTCCTTCAAAAAGCGAGGATTTCTGTTAAATAAATAATTCTTATATTTCTTCCGTTCTATTGATAGCAAGGATTTCTTTTAAATAAATAATTGTTATAACTTTTCAAATGGCTTTACGGGGTTTGAGGGACTCTGTTGTTTTAAGCCGTGTGATTTTTTCTTTACATGGTGTTCGTTCAAAAGCGAGGATTTCTGTTAAATAAATAATTTTTATATTTTTTACGTTCAATTTAAAACGATGATTTCTCTTAAATAAATTATTGTTATTCCTTTTATAATGGTTGTTGTTTTAAGCCGTGTGATTTTTTCTTTTCATGGTGTTCTTTAAAAAAGCGAGGATTTTTGTTAAATAAATAATTGTTATACCTTTTAAAATTTCTTTACTGGGTTTGAGGGAATCTGTTGTTTTAAGACTGTGTGATGTTTTTCTTTAAATGTTGTTCGTTCAAAAAAGCGAGAATTTCTGTTAATTAAATAATTCTTATATTTTTTCCGTTCAATTGAAAGCGAGGATTTCTGTTAAATAAATAATTGTTATACCTTTTAAAATGGCTTTACGGGGTTTGAGGGACTCTGTTGTTTTAAGCCGTGTGATTTTTTCTTTACATGGTATTCGTTCAAAAAGCGAAGATTTCTGTTAGATAAATAATTCTTATATTTTTTCCGTTCAATTGAAGGCGAGGATTTCTGTTAAATAAATAATTGTTATACCTTTTAAAATGGCTTTACGGGGTTTGAGGGGCTCTGTTGTTTTAAGCCGTGTGATTGTATTTTTTCTTTACATGGTGTTCATTCAAAAAGCGAGGATTTCTGTTAAATAAATAATTATTATATTTTTTCCGTTCGATTGAAAGCGAGGATTTCTGTTAAATAAATAATTGTTATACCTTTTAAAATGGCTTTACGGGGTTTGAGGGACTCTGTTGTTTTAAGCCGTGTGATTTTTTCTTTACATGGTGTTCGTTCAAAAGCGAGGATTTCTGTTAAATAAATAATTCTTATATATTTTCCGTTCAATTGAAAACGAGGATTTCTGTTAAATAAATAATTGTTATACCTTTTAAAATGGTTGTTGTTTTAAGCCGTGTGATTTTTTCTTTACATGGTTGTTGTAGGAATGATGGGATTTGTGTATCGTAGGATTGGTGGGATATGTGTGTCGTTGGAGGATTGCCCTATTTTTTTCGTAGGAGTCATTGAGGGGGTATGAGAGATTTCAAAAAAGTGCCGGTACCATGTATCGACGGATTTGGGCTCTTGCTGGAGTATAGCCCCCATGCTACTAAGGCACCCGTCACCAAGGAAGACCAGAGAACACGTTGCGCAGAAAGTAGGAACCTAACAGAAGTGTCCTTTAGACGAGTCTCATCCTAGAGTGAGAGGTCATCACGCAGCAGCCAACTTGAGGGGAGATTGGAGGCTACTCAGTGACACCCTGTGCGCATGTGGAGGAAGTAAGGTATAAAGTAACCCATTAAAAACAAGTTTAAAAAAACATTTGATGAAATTATTTCGTCTTTTTAAGTTGAGATATTTCAATAGGGATGATATTTTATTTAATTTAATTCTATAACGATTGAAGTAAGATAATATAAGACGTGTGATTTTTTCTTTACATGGTGTTCGTTCAAAAAGCGAGAATTTCTGTTAAATAAATAATTGTTATACCTTTTAAAATGGCTTTACAGGGTTTGAGGGACTCTGTTGTATTAAGCCAGTGTGATTTTTTCTTTACATGGTGTTCCTTCAAAAAAGCAAGAATTTCTGTTAAATAAATAATTCTTATATTTTTTCCGTTCAATCTAAAGCGAGGATTTCTGTTAAATAAATAATTGTTATACCTTTTAAAATGGCTTTACGGGGTTTGATGGGGACTCTGTTGTTTTAAGCCGTGTGATTTTTTCTTTACAGGGTATTCGTTCAAAAAGCGAGGATTTTTGTTAGATAAATAATTGTTATATTTTTTCAGTTCAATTGAAGGCGAGGATTTCTATTAAATAAATAATTGTTATACCTTTTAAAATGGCTTTACGGGGTTTGAGGGGCTCTGTTGTTCTATGCCGTTTTATTTTTTCTTTACAAAAAAAGCGATTCAAACATGGTGTTCGTTCAAAAAGCGAGGATTTCTGTTATTCTGATTTCTGATTTCTGTCTGTGCTGGGCTCTGTTGTTTTAAGCCGTTTGATTTTTTCTTTACATGGTGTTCGTTCAAAAAGCGAGGATATTCCGTGTGATTTTTTTGGGAAGTTTAATGAATTTATCAGTTACCGAGAGTTCAATGACTCCTCCCCGCAATTACTTCCAGGGGTTTTATGACTCCTCCTCACAATGAATTCAGATGATTTTAGGACTCATCCCCCTAGCCATAACTCCATTCAACCCTGAGCGAAGATATAAAAGTTTGATGAAGTATTTTTCTGCTCAACAACTACATTAATAACTTCCAAGATGATAGGACTGCATGACACAGAATTTATCGGTTTGAAAAAATCATCTTGTGGTGTTATATTTGAATGTGCATTTTTATTATTGTCTATGGAACTCGAAGAAATTGATTTTTATCATTAGAAAGTGAACTATAATATGTTTGAGAATGATAAAAGCTTGTGGAGTACTACATTACGTGATATAAACAGACTGGGATTTTACGATAGAGTAATTACACCATTTAATAATGCTGGTCGGGAACTGAGAGATGTTCAGGAGGAAGTCAGTGAAATTTGCAGCTTTTTCGGGGTTGAAGCGCTCTACGTAAAGGGCAATGTACCTACAGATAAAGTTTTAATTCAAAAGTGTAACCCTAGGATTCCACTAAACTCTTTATTGATTTCACCTCTTGGATATAAAGTACAAATACTTCATTAAAGAAATTATCACACGTTTTATTACGTGTGATTTTTTATTTTCATGATGTTCGTTAAAAAATCAGGTATTTCTGTTAAATAAATATTTATTAAATTTTTTCCATTAAATTTAAAACTTGGATTTATGTTAAATAAATAATTTTAATGGCTTTTAAAATATCTTTACCTGTTTTGAGGTGCTCTGTCTTTTTATTACGTGTGATTTGTTGTTTGAATGGTGTTAGTTCAAAAAGCGAGGATAATAAATAATTGTTATACCTTTTAAAAGAGCCTTAAAGGGTTTGAGGGGCTCTGTCGTTTTATTCCGTGTGATTTTTTCTTTACATGGTGTTCGTTCAAAAAGCGAGGATTTCTGTTAAATAAATAATTCTTATATTTTTTTTTCCGTTAAATTGAAAGCGAGGATTTCTGTTAAATAAATAATTGTTATACTTTTATTTTGCCAATGCTATCCCAAGCATCCGTCAATAGATGTCGATTGAGAATTTATTCATTCTTATACCTAGATTTTCTCTATGTTAACATATCTATCCAATATATGATGTATGTAAATCCTTTTCTTACATCTCCGATGTTTTAATAGACATTCTAAACGTTCGATATGCTAGCTTACTCTAAACATAATGAACACATAACAATGTAAAGTATAATATATTTTTAATTAAATAATGTCATGTAGAATTGAACAACTTTGGACATTTTGAATCTGTTCCATAAAATGCTTCACCATGAACTCTCTTGATAGTATAGCTATTGTCTTCTCTTAGTTCGTAATCAGTAGAATAATAATTATTCCATTTTGACTCAGACACACTTTTAATAGGTGTGTCATCGACAGGGTCAATATGCTTTTCGTCGTTTGTATTATTTGGTTAATTGACTGTTTGATCAATGGTAGTAACGTTTGCTGGCATTTTGTTTTTCATTGATTCATATTTATATACATTGTTGATATTTTATTACAATGACCTTTTTATTTTTATGGAAATTTAACTGTCTGTTATAACACTATATTTACACAGGTAATAGTTCCGGCATGTAGTCAATATATGGTTTATGATATTAGTAGAAGAGTAGGCCTTTCTTTTCGTCTTTGCTTTTATTCGAATGCTAATACCCAAAAGCTGACGATGTGCGTTAACACTGGGTAACATGTTACCACAAGCACTAGCAAGAAGATGCCCCTCTTTATCAACTATTATTTTTATGTTGGCATTCTCTTTGAGCGCAATCATCTCAGGAGATCTCAATCTCGCATATCCACCATCATAAGAGTTGAATTTTTTGGTAGTCCAAAGAAATTCAATTCCTTACTGTAATGACAAAGCACGCATACGTTTCCGATAGTACTACCACTTGTACTTATTTCATAGTTTAAATACTTCTCCTTGTCAGCATTCAATGCTACAATAACACTATCATGTGAAAACACTTTCTTAAAATGCTTCATCTTCACTTTTTTAGAGATATTAGTTATGTGTTTATCGTTCCACTGTGTAAAAATTACTGATTTAATACATGCACTAAACTAGGTAGTGTCGATTACCAGCCATAGAGCAATAGTGGGAAAGCCACATCGTGTCTCAGGGACAAGCATAGAGTACAATTCATTCAAGAAATTATGAAAATATTTGTAAGTAAGTAATAAAGACGTTTTGAAACAACATGCTATTTGCATGCCTTTCCTTGGCACCTTTCCAAACGAGCGGGGATCCCCCCACTGGTTCCTACACATTGCAAAAAGTATGCAGTAAGAAAACTTGGCACCTTTCCAAACGAGCGGGGATTCCCCACTGGTTCCTACACATTGTAAAAAGTGAGCAGTACGAAAACTCCACGTTTTCAACCAGACTGGTTTTTTAGGGACCAATCAGGAGAGACATGCAAAGTCGACATAGCTTTATTTCATTTTTTTAAGGTTAATTTAGACGAGGTTACGTGCGCGCACGTAACCTAGTCTGTGGTAACCTAGTGATTGGTCCCTAAAAAACCAGTCTGGTTGAAAACGTGGAGTTTTCGTACTGCTCACTTTTTGCAATGTGTAGGAACCAGTGGGGAATCCCCGCTCGTTTGGAAAGGTGCCAAGTTTTCGTACTGCACACTTTTTGCAATGTGTAGGAACCAGTGGGGGGATCCCCGCTCGTGCGTCAATTATTGGATAGATAGGTTAACATAGAGAAAATCTAGGTATAAGAATGAATAAATTCTCAATCGACATCTATTGACAGATACTTGGGATAACATTGGCAAAATCAAAGTATAACAATTATTTATTTAACAGAAATCCTCGCTTTCAATTGAACGGAAAAAAAATATAAGAATTATTTATTTAACAGAAATCATCGCTTTTTGAACGAACACAATGTAAAGAAAAAATCACACGGAATAAAACGACAGAGCCCCTCAAACCCTCTAAGGCTCTTTTAAAAGGTATAACAATTATTTATTATCCTCGCTTTTTGAACTAACACCATGTAAATAAAAAATCACACGGAATAAAACGACAGAGCCCCCTCAAAACCCGTAAAGCTATTTTAAAAGGTATAACAATTATTTATGTAAAAGAAATTTTGGTTTTAAATTTAATGGAAAAAATATAAGAAAAATTTATTTAACAGAAATCCTCAATTTTTGAACGAACACCATGTAAATAAAAAATCACACGGAATAAAACGTCTGATAATTTCTTAAATGAAGTATTGATACTGTATATCCAAGAAGAGAAATCAATAAAGAGTTTAGTGGAATCCTAGGGTCACACTTTTGAATTAAAACTTTATCTGTAGGTACATTGCCCTTTACGTAGAGCGCTTCAACCCCGAAAAAGCTGCAAATTTCACTGACTTCCTCCTGAACATCTCTCAGTTCCCGACCAGCATTATTAAATGGTTTAATTACTCTATCGTAAAATCCCAGTCTGTTTATATCACGTAATGTAGTACTCCACAAGCTTTTATCATACTCAAACATGTTATAGTTCACTATCCAATGATAACAATCAATTTCTTCGAGTTCCATAGACAATAATAAAAATGCACATTCAAATATAACACCACAAGATGATTTTTTCAAACTGATAAATTCTGTGTCATGCAGTCCTATCATCTTGGAAGTTATTAATGTAGTTGTTAAGCAGAAAAATACTTCATCAAACTTTTATATCTTCGCTCAGGGTTGAATGGAGTTATGGCTAGGGGGATGAGTCCTAAAATCATCTGAATTCATTGTGAGGAGGAGTCATAAAACCCCTGGAAGTAATTGCGGGGAGGAGTCATTGAACTCTCGGTAACTAATAAATTCATTAAACTTCCCAAAAAAATTACACGGAATATCCTCGCTTTTTGAACGAACACCATGTAAAGAAAAAATCAAACGGCTTAAAACAACAGAGTCCCTCAAACCCCGTAAAGCCATTTTAAAAGGTATAACAATTATTTATTTAACAGAAATCCTCGCTTTCAATTGAACGGAAAAAATATAATAATTATTTATTTTAAATAAGTACTCGCTTTTTTGAACGAACACCATGTAAAGAAAAAATCACACGGCTTAAAACAACAGAGTCCCTCAAACCCCGCAAAGCCATTTTAAAAGGTATAACAATTATTTATTTAACAGAAATCCTCGCTTTTTGAACGAACACCATGTAAAGAAAAAATCAAACGGCTTAGAACAACAGAGCCCCTCAAACCCCGTAAAGCCATTTTAAAAGGTATAACAATTATTTATTTAATAGAAATCCTCGCCTTCAATTGAACAGAAAAAATATAAGAATTATTTATATAACAAAAATCCTTGCTTTTTGAACGAATACCATGTAAGGAAAAAATCACACGGCTTAAAACAACAGAGTCCCTCAAACCCCGTAAAGCCATTTTAAAAGGTATAACAATGATTTATTTAACAGAAATCCTCGCTTTCAATTGAACGGAAAAAATATAATAATTATTTATTTAACATAAATTCTCGCTTTTTTGAACGAAAACCATGTTAAGAAAAAATCAAACTGGCTTAAAACAACAGAGTCCCTCAAACCCCGTAAAGCCATTTTAAAAGGTATGACAATTATTTATTTAACAGAAATCCTCTCTTTTTGAACGAACACCATGTAAATAAAAAGACACAAGGCTTAAAACAACACCAATATTAAAATTCATAACAATTATTTATTTAACATAAATCCTCGATTTCAATTGAGAGTAAACAATCTAAGAATTTTTTGTTTAACAGAAATCCTCGCTTTTGTACGAACACCGTGTAAAGAAAAAATCAAAAGGCTAAAATCAACATAGACCCTCAAACCCCGTAAAGCCATTTTAAAAGGTATAACAATTATTTATTTAACAGAAATTCTCGCTTTCAATCGAACTTAAGAAATATAAGAATTATTTATTTAACAGAAATGCTCACTTTTTGAAGAAACACCATGTAAAGAACAAATACAATCACACGGTTTAAAACAACAAAGCCCCTCAAACCCCGTAAAGCCATTTTAAAAAGTATAACAATTATTTATTTAATAGAAATCCTCGCCTTCAATTGAACAGAAAAAATATAAGAATTATTTATATAACAGAAATACTCGCTTTTTGAACGAATACCATGTAAGGAAAAAATCACACGTCTTAAAACAACAGAGTCCCTCAAACCCCTTAAATCCAATTTAAAAGGTATAAAAATCATTTATTTAAAATAAAAAATCGAAATAAATTGAAAGGAAAAAATATAAGAATTATTTATTTAAAATAAATACTAACTTTTTTGAAAGAAAACCATGTAAATAAAAAATCACACTTGCTTAAAAAAACAGAGTCCCACAAACCCCGTAGAGCCATTTTAAAAGGTATGACAATTATTTATTAAACAGAATTCCTAGCTTTTTGAACGAACAACATGTATAGAAAAAATCACACGGATTAAAACAACAACAATTTTAAAAGTCATAACAATTATTTATTTAACAGAAATCCTCGTTTTCAATTGAACGGAAAAAATATAAAAATTATTTATTTAACAGAAATACTCACTTTTGAACGAACACCATGTAAAGAAAAAATCACACGGCTTAAAACAACAGAGTCCCTCAAACCCCTTAAAGCCATTTGAAAATTTATGACAATTATTTATTTAACAGAAATCCTTGCTTTCATTTGAACGGAAGAAATATAAGAATTATTTATTTAACATACAGGCTCACGCTTTGAACGAACACCATGTAAAGAACAAATACAAACACACGGCTTAAAACAACAGAGTCCCTCAAACCCCTTAAAGCCATTTTAAAAGGTATAACTATTATTTATTTAACAGAAATCCTTGCTTTCAATTGAACGGAAAAAATATAAGAATTATTTATTTAACAGAAATCCTCGCTTTTTGAAAGAACACCATGTAAAGAAAAAATCACACGGCTTAAAACAACAGAGTCCCTCAAACCCCGTAAAGCCATTTTAAAAGGTATAACAATTATTTATTTAACAGAAATCCTCGCTTTCAATTGAAGGGAAAAAATATAATAATTATTTATTTAGCATAAATCCTAGCTTTTTTGAACGAACACCATGTAAAGAAAAAATCACACGGCTTAAAACAACAGAGTCCCTCAAACCCCGTAAAGCCATTTTAAAAGGTATAACAATTATTTATTTAAAAGAAATCCTGGCTTTTTGAACGAACACCATGTAAAGAAAAAATCAAACGGCTTAGAACAACAGAGCCCCTCAAACCCCGTAAAGCCATTTTAAAAGGTATAACGATTATTTATTTAACAGAAATCCTCGCTTTTTGAACGAACACCATGTAAAGAAAAAATCAAAAGGCTTAGAACAACAGAGACCCTCAAACCCCGTAAAGCCATTTTAAAAGGTATAACAATTATTTATTTAAAAGAAATCCTCGCCTTCAATTGAACAGAAAAAATATTAGAATTATTTATTTAACAGAAATCCTCGCTTTTTGAACGAATACCGAGTAAATAAAAAATCACACTGCTTAAAACAACAGAGTCCCCCTCAAACCCCGTAAAGCCATTTTAAAAGGTATAACAATTATTTATTTAACAGAAATCTTCGCTTTCAATTGAACGGAAAAAATATAAGAATTATTTATTTAACAGAAATTCTCGCTTTTTTTAAAGAACACCATGTAAAGAAAAACATCATACTGGCTTAATAAAACAGAGTCCCTCCAACCCCGTAAAGCCATTTTAAAAGGTATAACAATTATTTATTTAACAGAAATCCTCGCTTTTTTGAACGAACACCATGTAAAGAAAAAATCACACGGCTTAAAACAACAACCATTTTAAAAGTTATAACAATTATTTATTTAACAGAAATCCTCGTTTTCAATTGAACGTAAAAAATATAAAAATTATTTATTTAACAGAAATCCTCGCTTTTGAACGAACACCATGTAAAGAAAAAATCACACGGCTTAAAACAACAGAGTCCCTCAAACCCCGTAAAGCCATTTTAAAAGGTATAACAATTATTTATTTAACAGAAATCCTCGCTTTCAATCAAACGGAAAAAGTATAAGAATTATTTATTTAACAGAAATACTCGCTTTTTTAAGGAACACCATTTAAAGAAAAAATACAATCACACGGTTTAAAACAACAGAGCCCCTCAAACCCCGTAAAGCCATTTTAAAAGGTATAACAATTATTTACTTAATAGAAATCCTCGCTTTCAATTGAACGGAAAAAATATAAGAATTATTTATCTAACAAAAATCCTCGCTTTTTGAACGAATACCATGTAAAGAAAAAATCACACGGCTTAAAACAACAGAGTCACTCAAACCCCGTAAAGCCATTTTAAAAGGTATAACAATTATTTATTTAACAGAAATCCTCGCTTCCAATTGAACGGAAAAAATATAAGAATTTTTTATTTAAAATAAATTCTCGCTTTTTTGAACGAACACCATGTAAAGAAAAAATCAAACGGGCTTAAAAAAACAGAGTCACTCAAACCCCGTAGAGCCATTTTAAAAGGTATGATAACTATTTATTTAACAAAAATACTATCTTTTTTAACGAACACCATGTATAGAAAAAATCACACGTCTTAAAACAACAACAACCATTTTAAAAGGTATAACAATTATTTATTTAACAGAAATCCTCGTTTTCAATTGAACGGAAAAAATATAAAAATTATTTATTTAACAGAAATCCTCGCTTTTGAACGAACACCATGTAAAGAAAAAATCAAACGGCTTAAAACGACAGAGTCCCTCAAACCCCGTAAAGCCATTTTAAAAGGTATAACAATTATTTATTTAACAGAAATCCTCGCTTTCAATTGAACGGAAAAAATATAAGAATTATTTATTTAACAGAAATACTCGCTTTTGAACGAACACCATGTAAAGAAAAAATCACACGGCTTAAAACAACAGAGTCCCTCAAACCCCGTAAAGCCATTTTAAAATGTATAACAATTATTTATTTAACAGAAATCCTCGCTTTTTGAACGAACACCATGTAAAGAAAAAATCAAACGGCTTAGAACAACAGAGCCCCTCAAACCCCGTAAAGCCATTTTAAAAGGTATAACAATTATTTATTTAACAGAAATCCTCGCATTCAATTGAACGGAAAAAATATAAGAATTATTTATATAACAGAAATCATCGCTTTTTGAACGAATACCATGTAAAGAAAAAATCACACGGCTTAAAACAACAGAGTCCCTCAAACCCCGTAAAGCCATTTTAAAAGGTAGAACAATTATTTATTTAACAGAAATCCTCGCTTTCAATTGAACGGAAAAAATATAAGAATTATTTTATTTAACAGAAAATCCTCGCTTTTGAACGAACACCATGTAAAGAAAAAATCACACGGCTTAAAACAACAGAGTCCCTCAAACCCCGTAAAGCCATTTTAAAAGGTATAACAATTATTTATTTAAAAGAAATCCTCGCTTTCAATTGAACAGAAAAAATATAAGAATTATTTATTTAACAGAAATTCTCGCTTTTTTGAAGGAAAACCATGTAAAGAAAAAATTATACTGGCTTAAAACAACAGAGTCCCTCCAACCCCGTAAAGCCATTTTAAAAGGTATGACAATTATTTATTTAAAAGAAATCCTCGCTTTTTGAACGAACACCATGTATAGAAAAAATCACAGGGCTTAAAACAACAACCATTTTAAAAGGTATAACAATTATTTATTTAACAGAAATCCTCGTTTTCAATTGAACGGAAAAAATATAAGAATTATTTATTTAACAGAAATCCTCGCTTTTGAACGAACACCATGTAAAGAAAAAATCACACGGCTTAAAACAACAGAGTCCCTCAAACCCCGTAAATCCATTTTAAAAGGTATAACAATTATTTATTTAACAGAAATCCTTGCTTTCAATAGAACGGAAAAAATATAAGAATTATTTATTTAATAGAAATCCTCGCTTTTTGAAGGAACACCATGTAAAGAAAAAATAAAATCACACGGATTAAAACAACAGAGTCCCTCAAACCCCGTAAAACCATTTTAAAAGGTATAACAATTATTTATTTAACAGAAATCCTAGCTTTCAATTGAACGGAAAAAATATAAGAATTATTTATTTAACAGAAATCCTCGCTTTTTGAACGAACACCATGTAAAGAAAAAATCACACGGATTAAAACAACAGAGTCCCTCAAACCCTGTAAAGTCATTTTAAAAGGTATAACAATTATTTATTTAACAGAAATACTCGCATTCAATTGAAAGTAAAAAATATAAGAATTATTTATTTAACAGAAATCCTCGCTTTTTTGAACGAACACCATGTAAAGAAAAAATCACACGGCTTAAAACAACAGAGTCCCTCAAACCCCGTAAAGCCATTTTATAAGGTATAACAATTATTTATTTAACAGAAATCCTCGCTTTTTGAACGAACACCATGTAGAACATTTTTTTATGTAGTCTTGCAGCGTTCCTCTACTTATTTCCCCACAAAAACACCCATGGTACTTCCAGAGAATCCAACTCACTTCTTGTAGAATAAGACAGAAAAAACTACTATTTTATTTTCTTCTGGATCACAGCCAGATTTATATCTTTTCTCTTCTGTTTTACTTTTAATCATTTTATTGTGAATGAAATTTAACAGAAAAAAAAAGAACTTCAGTTTAACTACTGTTCTGACAGGACTAAACAACACCAGAAATAATACAGTTTTGGGTATCAAGCTTGCCTTCAACCTTTAAACATGCTATTTACACAGCTTTTACAGGCATAGCCCACTTTTGGACACCTTGGTACGGCATGCCGAATTTACTCTGGGCATTGTGGCCGAACATGGGAGTTCACTATCCCACAGGATGAAAAAATACTAACAGCAAACTGGTGAAGATGGCACGTCTCGGAAGCTGCCAAAAACAGGCAAATAATAGGAGAATACAATGTGAGTTTACAACGTGGTTTTTCTAGTATTCGTAATTAGGCGCATGCTTTCAGACAAAATTGAACATAATTCCAGAGTTAATCACCATAAAACCTGATCCAATCTGAAATTTTTGGTAAAAGTATTAATTAAGGTCAGACTTTAAAAATAAATACACTGCAATCTGTCAGAGCGTTTATAATGCACCGGAAGCCCCATAGGTTTTGTATTGAAACTGTTTGCTTTGGCTAGACGTGGGCCGGTCTCCCTTATACCAATTTTAATATTTAATTTTGCCCGACTGTAAACTTTTGAATTGAATTCTTAGAAGAAGCTGCTATCTAACCATAATGTGATTTGTGTCAAATCGCTTTTGTGGTGTTTATGTTTTCTGGAAATTGGAAGTTGGATAGTGGGTGACGTATGGATGATATGTTTATGGATGACGTATTCTCACGTGAACCGTCTCTTCAGATTCCACGGGGGAATCCCCCACTCTTAATTGAGGAGGACAAGCACGTGGGTTGTCCCAAAATACTTTTTTTAGGCTTTATTTTTCTTTCAATGTATTTTTCTCAAAGGATCATCATATTCTAAGATTTGTGTCCTCATCAGAATTTGAAAGGCCAATTTACATCCAATAAAACAAGGCCTTAATCAACTGGTCCATGAAACCCTTTCCAATATTCTGTTCCGAGGAATATATTCTAGAAAACAGTCAATTACACGGTAATAAGAATCACCATGTTCCAACTGATTAAATGATTACCAACCCTTACTGCATCAGCGCACATACTTTGACTATGACTATCTGTCTTGGCTTTTCTCTGTCTACACTTAGCCATGTCGTGATGCAACCTATTCAACCTACTGCAAAATACTTGATAACTTCAATTCAAAAAGAGAAAACCTGACAAAGGATAAAATATGAACAAGAACAAAAATACTAAATTAAAGAAATGTGGGGGGGGGGGATCCAAGCAAGCAATTCCAGAGGGGGGTGAAATTAGAGCTAAATTTTTAGGTGCTATTCAGAGAACCTTTAAAGAAATACAGCGTTTTAAGACAGGAATATGTGAATGGAAAAAACAAAACATTAAAAGACTTATAAAGGGATACAAAAACATCCGTAAATTAAAGAAATATTGGGGAGGGGGGTTGATATTAGAGCTAAATTTTTTCCGCACTATTGAGGTATTTCCGAGAGCTTTTAATGAAAATGCAACATTTTTTAGACAAGACTATGCAAAAGGAAATAAAAACATGAAAAGGCTTATCAAAGGATGAAATACAAACAAAAACATGCGTAAATTAAAGAAAGAGGGGGGGGGGGGTCCTAGCGAGCAATTCGATCAGGACCCAATCACCCAATACAACCAGAACCCTAGCGAACAATTTTAACGGAGGGTCCTAATCTAACCACCGAAGGACCCTAGCAACCAATTAAACCGAGACCTCTAGCAACCAATTTCACTGACAAGATGTTTCAAGACATTTCAAGACATCTCAGAATGTTTTCTAAGACATTTATCTTCAAGAAGTTTCAAGACATTCTAAGACGATTTTTTTCCCAAGACATTTTTCGAAATTTCCTTGCTTTTTATGCTTGAAAAAACCTAAAGCTACGGGGGAAACCTTCAAGGGGGCCCTATAGTGCAATTCCAACGGGGCCCTAACCTAACCATCGGGGGTCCAAGCTTCCAATTCAACCGGAGGGGCCAAGCGAACAATTCCAACGAGGGCTCTAACCTAACCATCGGAGGACCCTAGCAAGCAATTCAACCCCCAAATCCCAAGCATCCATTCGAACCGGGGCTCCTAGTGATCCATCCTAACAAGGACCCTAACCCGACCACCAGAAGCCCCTGACAAGCAATTCAACCAAAGGCACCAGGCATCCAATTCAATCGGGGGGTCTAACGATCAATACCAACGGAGGCCTTAACCTAACCATTGGGGGACCCAGGCAAGCAATTCTACCAGGCCCCAACCATCTATTGCAACCGAGGGCCCCTAGAGAGCAATTACAACGGAGCCCTTAACCTACCCATCGGAGGACCCTAGCAAGCAAATCAGCCTCCTCCCCCAAGCATCCAATTCAACCGGAGGCCTACCGAACAATTCAAACGAGGGCCTGAACCTAACCATCGGAAGACCCTAGCAAGCAATTCAACTGGTGCCCCTGGCATCCAATTCAACCAAAGCCCTAGAGAGCAATTCCACCGGAGCCCCTAACCGTGGGAGGACCCTAGCAAGCAAATCAACCGGACCCCAAGCATGCATTTTAACCGAGGGCCCATAGCGAGCAATTCAAATGGTCCCCCTAACCTAACCATTTGGGGACTCTAGCAATCAATTCTACCAGGACCCCAAGTATCCATTTCAACCGATAACAAATTCTTCTTACAAAATACAAAATACTTCATACAAAACACAAAAAAAATAATTCGTATTAATCGAAAATATATCCTTAGAAATTACAAATTCTTCTTATCCCCGAGTGGTTTTGTTTCAGGTCAGTAACTTTCTCTTCTTTGGAAAATCCAAAATTGAAGTGTAATTTTTCTCTCTTCTTTCGAAAGAATTCAGAATCGAATTGTAACTATTTTCTCATCTACGGAAAAGTTCAAACCAGAACTTTAACTTTTTTGCTCTTCTTTGAGAAAATCTAGAACTGAAGTATAACTTTTTCTCTTCTTTGGAAAAATTCAGAATCGAAGTGTGATTTTTTTCTCTTCTTTAAGAAAATTCAGAAGTGACAGGGAACTTTTTCTCTTATTTGAGAAAATTAAGAACTGAAGTGAATATTTTTCTCTCCTATAGGAAAACTTATTACCGAAGGGTAACTTTTTTCTCTTCTTTGGAAAAAATTCAAAATCGTAACGGAACATTTTCTCTTCTTCGAAAAAACTCAGAACTGAAGTTTAACATTTCTCTCTTCTTTGGATAAAAAATTCAGAATCGAAGTTTAACATTTTCTCTTCTATGGAGAAATTCATAAGAGAGCTTGAACTTTTATTCTCTTCCTTGAGAAAATTTAAAACAGAAGTGTAACTTTTTCCTTCTTTGGGGGAAACTAAGAGCAGAGCTTGATCTTTTTTTTCTTTGAGAAAATTAAGTCTGTGCTACTTCTGTTGATGTTTTAACAAAGGTAGTTTCAAGATATTGTGGAGGTAGTTGTAGATGTTTCAAGAACACTCTGGAAGTTTTTCGTTTGGAACGTATGACTTAGTATTTTTTGTAGTGTTGTGTCGTGCTTTATCTTGTCTTTGTTACCTCATTTGATGTTTCAAAGCGCATTTTGAAATTTTTTCGTTTGAAACGTTTGATTTAGGATATTTTTATAGTGTTGTGTCGTGGTTTTATTTTGTCTGAGCTACCTTAGTTGATGTTTCAAAGTGCATTTTGGAAGTTTTTCGTTTTAAACGTATGACTGAGGATATTTTTTGTAGTGTTGTGTCATGGTTTATCTTGCCTGTGCTACCTCAGGTGATGTTTCAAAGTGTATTTTGGAAGTTTTTCCTTTGTAACGTATCACTTTAGATATTTTTGTAGTGTTGGCGCATGCTTTATCTTGTCTCCACTACCTCGGTTGATGTTTCAAAGTGCAATTTGGAATTTTTTCATTTGAAAGCTATGACTTAGGATATTTTTGTAGTGTTGTGTCATGTTTTATATTGTCTAAGCTGCTTCAGTTGATGTTCAAAATGTATTTTGAAATTTTCTCGTTTAAAACATATGACATAGGATTTTTTGTAGCGTTGTGTCGTGATTTATCTTGTCTGTGCTACATCAGTCGATGTTTTAAAGTTCATTTTAGAGTTTTTCGTTTGAAATATATGACATAGGATATTTTTTGTAGTGTTGTTTTGTCGTTTATCTTGTCTGTGCAACTTCAGTTGATGTTCGGAAGTCTATTTTGGTAGCATCTCGATTGACACGTGTGACTAAGGATATTTTTTTGTAGTTTCTTGTACTGGTTTATCTTCTCAGTGCTACCTCAGTTGATGTTATAAAATGTATTCTGGAAGTTTTTCGTTTGAAACTACGACTTAGGACAATTTTGTAGTGTTGTGTCGGGGTTTATCTTATCTGTGCTACCTCAGTTGATGTTTCAAAGTGCATTTTAGAAGTTTTTAATCGAAACTTATGACTTAGGATATTTTTTGTTGTGTTGTGTCGTGGTATCTTGTACGTGCTACCTCAGTTGATGTTTCAAAGGAATTTTGAAAGTTTCTCGTTTGAAACGTATGACTTATAATGTTTTTGTAGTGTTATTTCGTGCTTTATCTTGTCTGTACTACGTCAATTGATGTTTTAAAGTGCATCTTGAAAGTTTTCGTTTGAAACGTATGACTCAAAACGTACTTTTATGGACAAAGCCAGAAACTGTCTTGGTACTAGTGCTTTTACGTTAACCTACACATTCTAGGTTAGGTTAAGTTAGGTTAATTTAGGCTAGGTGAGGCTTCATTTAACCTAACTTAACCTAACCTAGTTTGTGTAGGTCAACAGTTCACGTGGGAATGCATCATCCATAACCACTCCCCCTTAAATAAGAATTAAAGAAAAAAACGCCTTGAAAGAAAGAAAAAAAGAAACACCTTTAAAGAAAAAATGCCTTGAAAGAAAAAAACAAATGCCTCGAAAAAACACCTTGAAAGCTCTTCAAGAACAATGTCTTAAGAAACATCAGGAAATGTGTTAATAAAATTTCCCTGTCTTGTGCTGTCATTACGTAAGTTGTGCGCTAACATTACGTAAGATTGGCGCTACCCATAAGTTATTTCCGATAAATCCACTAAGTCCCGCATGAGTTCCAAATCCATTTCCGTAAGTTAGAATTCTTTGTGATATATAACACTTGTTGACTAACGTAAGATTACGTCATCCATATTACATAGTAACCGAATATAAACAGGGGTAAAAAAGTCCTCACTGGTTTTTCGATTGAAATGTAGGTTTTTTAATACTGAAGTAAGATTGCCTCATCCATATTACATAGGTTAAACATTAATGTAACACCTGGTCATGGAAACGGGAAAGCACTTGAAACAGGGATGTGTTTGAAACAGGGGCTGCGCTTGAAACCGAGAGTGTCTTTAAAATCCTAAGGGAAATTGCTATGGCAGTTGTGGAATCCTGGGTGCTGTGGAATCCTATGGGAATCTTGTAAGGGTGTTGTGGAAAACAGAGAGGGGATATTACTGATACTAAACATGGGGGGAAACCGGCATTAAAGAGAGGGATCTTAAATTTTCCTCCCCACCCCTCCTAAAAAATAAACATATATTAATAAAGAGAAAATAAAGTTTGAATTAAAGAAAAGCGTAAAAACGGCAATTGAAATCTAAACTACAGTAGATCTTACCAGTTCCAGTATTTGTCAAGGCCGATTTGGATATTACGCCGGTAACTGCCTTCGAAGTAATATTTCAAATTTCGAATGTAAAATGATTGCTGTAATCAAGACTAATTTGAGTGATCAGTTGAATTCATAATTTTATTGTTATATAGTCGGTAATTAGGATGTAATCAGTAGTCAATGTAACTGTGATTAGATTCGGTGAATACGCTTAAAAGATAAAAATTTATAGAAACTAATTGAGACAACGTCTTATACCGATAAGATTCCAAGAAATTTTTAAGAACTTTTTGAGGCGTGGGGGAAGCATGTTTTTTTAAGTTGCGTAAAACGTATTAATGTGAGGTATTCTAAAATATTTGATCAAACTGAAATTTATCCCTTTTATATGTGAAAGACACCCTTATTTTTTCCTTTTTTGTTTGTTCCCAGTATTCATGACCCAGCAGTAATAATTTTTAGACCTCCGTTTTTCTTCTTTGTCTCTAATTATTGATTGATATAGAACACCATCTCTCCCTATTTCTCTCTCTCTCTCTCTCTCTCTCTCTCTCTCTCTCTCTCTCTCTCTCTCTCTCTCTCTCTCTCTCTCTCTCTCTCTCTCTCTCTCTCTCTCTCTCTCTCTCACAGGCTCTCTATCACTCCTTCCCTCTCTCTTTACTTTTTCATCACCATTACGATTGTTATACAATTTTCATAGTTATTTTTTTGTATGTCGTAGGAATAGATTTTTCTTTTTGGGTTCATTAAGTTTAAAAGTTGTGAGTAATTGTTTTTATTCTGACCCCGTACCCTCTTGTGTGACCCCTGCCAGGTCATTTTTCCTACTTACTCTCTTCCAGGGGTACTTAAAAAGAATAGGAATCATACTGAAAAAACTGAACAGAACAAAAGGAACTGGAAAAAAACATATGAAAAGAGTTGAAAAATAAATGAAACAGAAGAGAGGAAGCAAGGAAGATTCCACATAAGACTTGTTCTGCACTTTTGAACACCAATGTGGCCTGCAGTGCAGCCACACTAGTATGGCCTGCACATTATACTCACTTGTCCAACTGTTAATATTTGCTGAATGTTGTTTTTGCTGTTGCAATTAACACGTTTAACCATTAATGTTTTACACATTTAATACATTAAATACATTTAACCGTAACGATTAACACATATAACAACTAATATAATTAACATATTTAACAATGTTGCTGTATCAATTAAAAATAACTAATTGGAATAATAAAAAATTGTTAGTTGTTACTGTTGTATAGCTTCTTATATACCACAGTTCATATATTATCCAGTATGATCATTCTCTATCTCACCCATTATAAAAGCCCGGACAGGGGTTTTTATGCAGAAACAGGCTAAACAAGCTAAGGCAGAAAGGAGTGGGAGGAGCTTTTTGTTCACGATGACCAGAAATGATCTGCGATAAGCTTACTGCTAATGCAGAAACAGGCTAAACAAGCTAAAGCAGAAAGAAGTGGGAGGAGCTTTTTGTTCATGATGACCAGAAATGATCTGCGATAAGCTTACTGTTATATTCTGTCTACTGTGTTATATACAAACTCAAATCAATTTTTATCTCTTCTTTATGTTCTAAGATTAGAGCAAGTGATCGATTCTAAAATTTCAAATTCAAAAGTATATTTCCACCACAAAAATGAGAGAAGAATTCAAAGATTCCGAAGTTAACATTAGCACAAAAATGAAAGAAAAATTTTGACCATTAAATGCCAATATTTATAAAGCCAGTTTGATAAGTTCAAATTGGAATATATCCAAGCACATCTTCTGTGCTTAGAAAACAGAAGAAAACACGCTGGACACATTTACCATCAGATAATAACTATAAAACCAAAATTTATATTTTTATAATTTTTCTTGTTTGCATCATGAATTTACCAATCCGTCGCTGAAAGGCCTTCTTCTTTTTTTGCTAAATTTCTGAAGATTTCTTAGAAAGAAAAAAACAAGACTTGAGATATTTTCCTTGAGCTGCTATTAATGCTCTGCTTACAGTTTTGGTAATTGTAGTTTTCAGTCATATAAACAGAATCAAAACAACCGTTTACCTTAGTTTTACAATTTCAGTCATATTTCACTTTTTTACAATTTGGATTTAAGAGATTCGTCCCCTGAATAGCTTTTTTCCATGCGACATTTCTAAGGCTTTCTTAGAAAGGAAAAAAATGAACCACTTCAGTAAATTAATATTCTGTTGACGGTTAAAATTCCGTTATGTAAACAAAATGAACAGCTGTATTTAACTTTTTAGAATTTTTATTCCTTACCTTTTAGATTTTAGCGATTTGGCCTCTGAAGAACTTTATTTTTTTATTAAATTTAAAATTTTTTTCTCATTTCTACATTTCGAAAGGAATATTTCATGCGAAAAATTGACAAACACAACTGACGAAAAAAGGAAAACAACTAGACAAGGCCGTATCCAGAACGGGTGAGGGATGGGTTTGATACCCCCCCCCCATGTAGATTTTATCTGACTCGTGAACACATAACAAAAATCTATATAAACAAACTATTGATGCGAATTTCAAGTTCTTATTGTAACTCCCCTGACGAAATTCCCCCCCCCCCCCAAAAAAAAATCCTGGATAAGCCCTGGATCATTATATTCCCCCGTATGTAGTAGATAACAAAGCGGTGCGTGGAAATTCAGTTGAATTATAAATGTAACCGATTTGTCCGCTGATTAGCTTATGTCCTGATAAGATTCTATACTTTTCTCCGAAGCAAAAAAAAAATTGAAACACTTTCTATGAACTGCAATTAACACTCAGCTTACAGTTACAATAATTACTGCTTCCAATTCAGTAAACAAAGAAAGAAAATTTATAATGAAGGATATTGAACCCTAATAATATGTTTCGCCACGTAAAACTTCATATGTTAAAGGTTATGCTAAAATTTACCTCAAAAATTAAGGAAAGATTGCGTGACAAAAAATCTCGTGTATGCTTACGTAAGATTTTTGCTATCGAGAGATGATCTGGCCAACATTAGCTGAGTTTTATGTCAACGCTCCCTTTCCTAAGGCTTATAAGCAACAAACAGGCCCGGATTTACCAACAGGCCTACTAGACCCGAGCCTTGGGGCACACAATGCCTGAAGGCTGAATGAATTATGGCTGAGTGATTTGTTTTCTTAACAAAACTAGACTGATCCGCCTTTGCCCAAGACTAGAGTTTTTCGGCTCTTACGTAAAACGGATGCTACATAACATAACACATTTGAAAAAATACAACCGACTTCCTCCTTAGCCAAATTTGGGGCAAATCCTTCGCCAACTAACACTCTTAGATTGGCATTTTGTTTTTATATTCCATCCCGGTATGAATGCCATCAAGGTCGCACGCAGAAAAAGTGGAGCCTTTGCCCCCTTCAAATCTATATCTTTACAGTTTGTCTTACGGAATCTTACATATTCCCTATAATTCACCCATTTTTTATTTATCCTCTCCTCGAAACAAACAGTTGCACACGTGCTTGAATGTTACTTTAACTTGCTTTAATTATGTAACACTAGCGATACTTATAATAGGACACAACTTTTTTGGTGACGGGTAACAGATTTTCCAAGGGTTTCTCGGATATTCAAATAGACGGAACATTTGATGGTTCACCTGCTCAACGCCCTTCCCTTCCCCCTTTATGCACAGGTTTGGCCAGGAGTATCAATAACCAAGCATTGGGACGGGAGCAAATTTTGGGGCAGGATTGGCCTTTTACCGGTTATGATAGAAATGCCGGTAAAATGGACAAGTTCTAAGTAAAATCACAGTGAAATCAACAAAAAGGCAGTCAAATTCAGCGAGAGTCCTGATCTCTCTTGTGCCCGGGGCAATAAATTGATTACCCCCCCCCCCGGTCTCCTGCAAATTTTTCAGGCCAAATTTTAACAGAAATTTAATTTATGAAACAAAATGTTTTCAACTTATTGATCAACTAATAATTTATTTTTTATCTTTGAATGTTTTACTCAACTTAATTAATTATCATTGATTATTTTAATTCAATTATTTTAAGTGTTTTTATTTAATTATTTTTTATTTATTTTATTAATTAATTAATAGTTTATTAATTCGTTTCATTGATTAACTGCGCCCTCTACTTTATTTTAATAAAAATGAGAGTTCAAAATATAAATTGATTATAAATTTTGCGCCCCTAAAATTTCCGTGCCGGGGCCAAGTGCCCCCCCCCTAAAGCCACCTCTGAAGTCAAATTGTGGTAAATTGGTATACCTTTATTGTCCAACCCCGTTTTTTTTTTACTGAGTTGCAGAATACATCAGGGGGCGTCCCACTCTACATTTAACACCTCCGAGTTTTCTTTTAAAACACCAAGGGCATAAATATATATATATATATATATATATATATATATATATATATATATATATATATATATATATATATATATATATATATATATATATATATATATATATATATATATATATATATATAGAGAGAGAGAGAGAGAGAGAGAGAGAGAGAGAGAGAGAGAGAGAGAGAGAGAGAGAGAGAGAGAGAGAGAGAGAGAGAGAGAGAGAGAGAGAGAGAGAGAGAGAGAGAGAGAGAGAGAGAGAGAGAGAGAGAGAGAGAGAGAGAGAGAGAGAGAGAGAGAGAGAGAGAGAGAGAGAGAGAGAGAGAGAGAGAGAGAGAGAGAGAGAGAGAGAGAGAGAGAGAGAGAGAGAGAGAGATATATATATATATATATATATATATATATATATATATATATATATATATATATATATATATATATATATATATATATATATATATATATATATATATATATATATATATATATATATATATATATATATATATATATATATATATATATATATATATATATATATATATATATATATATATATATATATATATATATATATATATATATATATATATATATATATATATATATATATATATATATATATATATATATATATATATATATATATATATATATATATATATATATATATATATATATATATATATATATATATATATATATATATATATATATATATATATATATCAATTGTTCCCCGGACTTTCCTATGTCTATTCAAACTTGAAAACTACATCTTTATTTTATATCAGCATCTTTCATTTCACTGTTTCAAAATTAGGAATTTTTTAGGGCAGAACTACATTTCCGTCAGTTTTGCCAGGTTAAACAGTAAAAATAACAGGCAAAACTAATTAGCTAAATGTGACAACGCTTTTCGTCCATAAAATTCCAACATTAACAATCTCGTTGATAACTAAAGACAATCACACCTTCAATGGAAAGCTACACCTATTTAAGCTGTTTGGTTCCGATTGTTTGCAGCTTATTTTCACTGATTTTTCGCCCATGTTTCTTCTTTTTAAATTTGGACCCATCATGACCAAAAACTGCATAACTACATAGAGACATATATTCTATCCGTTTTTTTTAAGATACGTATGTGTTAAAATTACCACTTAACAAATTCAAAAAATCAGATTTTCCTTGTCACTATGTCCTTGGTACTTTGAGTGCTAATGAGTCCCAAGGGTAAAAGGATAAAATATTCCTATGTACAGTTTCAAGAACTTTTTCTAATAGCTTTAAAGGTTTACAAATCAAAAATGTCAACTACAATTTTCATGTTAAAATAAAAAGTTGCGCATAAATTAAACCTTCATTTTTAAATTCATTAGGGTTACTACTTGTGTTTGGCACCAGTGTTACCAAACATGCGGTATTGAATAGGCAGCCATAGAAGCGAAAATGCAACGAAGACACCAGTTTTGAGCTAAAATGTTCCAAATATTCAATTTGTTATACAAATTATCAAAAAATGCACAACTTGGACGAATTCAACGTGCAAGCGCCTAATTATTGAACCCAAATGGTGTAATTACACCACATCTGGTGTATACGACTCTTCCACTACATCGGCTCCTAGGAGCACCCAGACCACCGTGTGTCAGAAGCACGGTTGCCGCCTGTAGCACGAAAGTGCTATGTTAGCAGTATTTTATTATGTTTAGTACTCCAGCATGTGCTCAGGGTTGCTAGAATAGTGCTAAAATAGAACGATCAGCGTCCTATTTTAGCATTATTACAGTCAATATTTGACGATAGCACCGAAAACGCTGTGTAGCACGCACACGCAAATTTGGGCAATTGCAGCACTTGGGGAACTAACCGTGGTGGCAGCCCTGGTCAGATGTTTAGACTGGGTAGAGGATGTTGTATTTTTGGAACTTAGCTGTCTCACTACATTAGGCGTCTCAGTCGCCGAAGTCTACAGGTTTGCGCTTTTGAATATTAGCTACCAAGTCAAATGCTAATTAGCTAGTTGAACTTCGTTCCAGTCCTAGTTCAACTTCTGGGTCTGGTTCAATTTTTTAATTTTAGTTCTAAATATCCTATTTTATTGTAAGTTATATTTTATTTATATACGTAGTTTGCCGAGGGCGCGTAGCTTGCTGATATATTTATCTTAAATATAGAGCTGAAACATTCTCAAGGTTTAAATAAATTTCACTGTCCTAGGTAAATTCCCTGTTGTTTGCTTGTTGTTGTTTTTATTAAGTCTATTAGGCCTTAATCGGTATGCAATTTTGTATGCTAAGCCGTTATGTTTCGTTAAATATTTCCATTCACGCTTAAGCAAATCCTTTCAAACTAGGCTAGCACAAAAGTTCATAAGACCGTAAAATCCCCGTCTAAGGTCATCACAATTATCAAGAGCAAACTATTCAAAAAATAAAGTAGTGAAATTTTGTTCTGTGGCCACACAATTTCCCCATGACGCAACACAAACTTACAACTACTACTACTACTATTTCTACTACTAACAGCTCACTGCAGTACCACGCTGCCTGAGGCCAAAACAGCTGTGCCCACTTTTCATCCATCCCAATCTATTCAAAGCTTTCCTCTTTATCCCCCCGAGAAGTTCTAATTTCCTTTCAATCCTTTCTTACGATCCCTTCGGGGACGATCCCCCTTTCGTTTGGCCCTAGATGATGACCGAAAAGAATGATCTTTGGCTAACTGTCTGCCTTCAGCCGCAACATGTGTCCTGGCCATTACATCCTTTGTTTAATTATATCGATAGAAAGCGGGATAGAACCACATTTTCGTATGGCCCACTGTTTGAAATACGTGTAAGTCCAACAGTTGCCCAAAACAATCCGTGGGTAATCTCTCTGGAAAGCATCTAGCAAATATTTCTCAGTTTTTAGGAGTTCCCACACTTCAGAACCATATTTGACCACTGTCATTACTGTAGCTTCCAATATTCTAATCTTGGTTTGCATACTTATCTTCCAATTCTTCCAAACTTGGAAAACTTGGAAAACTGTGAAAAAACACCCTGAGCCTTGCCTTTTCTACTGTTAACATCGTTACTGCTCCCACCATCTTTACTAAGAATAGTACCAAGGGTGAGTGGAGCTGTCCACTTGATCAATCTTTTTGTTACCAAATGCCACCTTTTCATCTTCACTTATTCCTAGCCTTAGTGACTTATTCTTCTTATCATTAATTTTCAAACCCATTCTAACACCCTGAAGTCTCAAAACTTCAAACAGGTACCCAAAACAATCCGTAGACAATCTCTCCGGAAAATATCTAAGAAATCGCCTTCCGTAGGACCCACGTCTCAGAACCTTTCTTGACCACTGTCCTTGCTGTCGATTTTATTTGTCCAATGCTAAGGACAAAATTTGCTGCATAAGATTAAATAAGGCAATTTAATGTCTTAATGTCTGCTAGTGTGGAAAGTACTATGGTGTTTTGTGCAAGCACCATTAATTTTTTTACGGCACTCACTACACAGTGGTCTATACATAAATCGAATTAAATAAAAATCTGGCCTAGACAATAATAATGGGAAGATTTTGGTTTCTTTACTATTCTTCTGTGACGCCAGACATTAAATCACTTAAAAATGGAAACTTTTAGGAAAAATCTCTCGAGTGGTTAACACAATTTAGGGTTTTGCAAAGGGTTTCACTTTTCAAGTTATTTATTTTGACGAAATGTGGCATTAATCCAAAATAACTCGAGTCTTTTTCTAGTCTTGTGTGATTTTTTTTCAAAAAGTGAAAGGATGAAATAAAAATGTTTTAAAGACGAAACAGCCGAAAATTTACTATTTTCATGCAACTGAGGAGAAAATAAAATCAGTCTTTTGATGGAACAACTTAATCACAAAATTTAAAAGTATCCTTTAGGTCAGTGTAGGCTCTAGGCCTCGGTAGGGGGAAGCTGCCCCCACAGTTTTCTGACATCTGACGTTAAATTTCTTTAATTTATATTTTTATACTCCTGTGGTATGCCCCCCCTGATTATGATGCTTAAAACCGCTACTGCTTTAAGTGCACCAGACGTCATTCAAAGGGAAAATGTCTACGGTGCACCTATCTCTAATCCTTCTAAACCCCTCAATATTCCCATTAGATACACAAACAGATATTTTTGTGAAGGGTTTGGAAACTCTAAAAAAAAAGCTAAAATCTGGCAAATTACAGAGGATCTTGAAAAATCACTAAAATTAATAGAGTTGAGAGGACCTGAGCTGCAGGTTTTTTCTGTATACTTACCTCCTGATACCCTGGCTGCACCAGATCTTCGATTTTGAAATTTATTGACTTGAACATAAATGTCAAATTTTCACTCTATTAAAGTGAATTAGCTTTTTAAATTGTCCTTTTGTTGGCAATTCAGTATGACAGCTAATTATTTAAATTAATACTCTCTGAAATCTTTATAAACCTATCTCCGGTAATTTCATACCTCTCAAGGCGCCCAGTAGTAGGCATGTGCGCATGTTTTTGTTTCTGAGATTGGGGAATAATTCAAATATTATGTGGTAATTCTAGTAAAAAGGGCCTGCAAATTTTGGAAATTTTTGGGGGACTAGGGCCCACAGGTTTTCCCTCATCACAGTAAGCTCATACTACTACTACTTCTAACAACTCACATCAGTACCAAGCCTCCTGAGGCCAACATAGCTACGCACACTCATCCTCCGTCCTAATCTATTCAAAGCCTCCCTCTTTACACCTTCCCAGGAAGTTTCCATTTCCCTTAAATCTTTCTTTACAATATCCTCCCACCCCAACCGAAAAGGGCGTAATTTTCTATGGGCGGGGGGGGGTGTCAACTCCCCCCTCCAGACCCCATTTTCCCCCACATGCTTAAATTTAGTTTCGGCAAAAAATGTTGCCAGAACTAAGATAAGCCTACAGAATTCAAGCATCCAGAGAAACAGGTCAGTTTTCCTTAGCATATTTATTGTACAATATGGCTCATTTTTCATTTTCCACTGTCATTTTTACTTGATTTGGGAAATTTGGCTCCAACTTCCCCCCCCCCCAGGATTTTGACAAAATTATGCCACTGCCTAACCGCGGACGACCTGTTTTCTGCTTATGCGGGGCTCCCATGGCGTTAATAAAGTTAGTAAACTTTTTGATGAAAGTGCGAACCATAAAGTTTAACCCACTCACACAAGGATTTCTCCTTTTTGACTTTACAGCAATTTTTCATAGAAATTAATTGGAATAGTCAGACATGAAGCTGAGAAAACCATCTTTTTAAACATTTTTTTCTTTTAATAAAATTAAAAATATTTTTCGTTTCTTTTATCAAGCAAAATATTTAAACAAGTATACACTATTATACTTGTAGACACTAATTTGTATGTCATTTATTTGAAATTGTCCATACGTCTTCTGCTATCGGTTGAACTTTGTGGACTTTCTTGAAAAAGTTAAATAAAGTTCAACTTTTTTCCGACAGCAATAAAGTCAACTAAGTCATGCGAGGAAAACAGTTTATTAGCTTTATGGACAGCTTTATTAACTTTATTGGCGCCGTGGTTAGCCCCGCATTAGCCCTAGACGGTTGGCCGAATTTATGTCGAGTACAGGGCAATATAGAATTTAGGGGCGTAAGCCCCGAGCCTTCCTCTCTGCATAATACATACATGTCTGGCAATCAAGGCTACACAGGCACCTTGATTTTACAGATCATTGACTTTGTGCGTCTGAATATTTCTCTGTTATAAAATAAACCATTCAAATATTTGCATTTTTGTTTGTTTTTCAGTGTGACACCTGATAATGAAGTTTAATACTCTGTGGATTTGTGTTAATATTTCCTGTTTGCTTTTACACTGCACAATTTTGAAAGATTGATGTCTCCAAGTGTGCAAAATTTGCTGAATAATACTTATCTTTCAAAGTTCTAATTACACTAAACACAGCTTTTTTATTATTTAAACTGACTGGAGTTTTTAGCTTTTTAGATTGACTGAATTTACTTGCCATGTTGCAGAAGTTGGTAGAAGGGGGGAAAGCCAAGCTCGTCCAAAGGCGTTATTATTAATTTTTAGGGTGAGGGAGGGGGTTAGGGGCTTGACAGTAATTTCCAGGGGTGATTCTATCGACCCAGTGGCTTTAGGAGATCGGGAGAGGGCTCATTTGAACGAAAATTAAAAGTTCTAGTGCGTTTTTTGAGTAGCCAAAATGATTGGCTGAATGAATTTGAGGCCAACTAGCACCGCTCTCACGGCATTTTTTACTCAAAGTCATTTGACCAAATTTTGTGATAGCCGTTTTGTTCAGCATAGTTGAAAGGTCGAACAACAATACCTCAGGGGATAACATGACCGCCACATCCACTTCAGTTGTGGAAGTTGCCATTGTTTACATATAGTATTTGTTACTGGGAAGTATAGAAACATTTTTCGGGGTGAGGAAGGGAAATTATATGTGGGGAGGAGGGATTCTCCATGGATAGAATTGCCGTGGAGAGGGAAGTTTCCGGGAGTGAGATTTCAGGGGAAATTTTAAACAGTGTGAATTTGCCAGAGTTCCTGTACGGAATTTTTGTTTGTCTCGCTTTCTCTTTAGTGACTCAATTTTACATGTGGGGATGCTCCCTGGAAATCCTCCTGATGAAATTTTCAGTTAGGTTAAAATTGCTGGCTGGTGGTTTTGCCGAATAATTTGGATGATATTGCATTTAGAATTACCTTATTTTTTTGTTCTTTACCGAATACGACTTAACTTCTTTCATTGATTTTTACGTTAAACATTTCCATCAGCCTATTTAGTCTAATGAAAAGAAATATTAGCCAGTAAAATAATAGTGCTTTGCGGCACTGTTTTACTGAAAAGTTTTATCTGACCGTCTTGGCCGTTTTTCAAATTATTCCAGGAAATATCCCTGATCCCTCCGTTAAAAGTTCTGGATGGGAAATTTTCTCTCCACGGAAAATTCTCCCCAGGGAAATTCCCCTAATGAAAGCCCTCCCCCATAGAAAATGGTCCGTACATTTCCCAATAGCAAATACTACTTAAAAACAATTGGCAAGATGTATAATTAAACCCCTTTGCTCAGGGGCTGGGGGGATCCTGTCGTCCCAAGAGGCATAATTATTGGACCTTTCAACTATTCTGAACCGAATGGCTATCTTAAAATTTTGATTGGATGCCTTTGGAGAAAAGGAGTGTGGGAGGGGGCTAGTTGCCCTCCAATCTTTTCGGTCACTTCAAAGGAGCACTAGAACTTTTAATTTTCGTTTGAATGAGCCTTCTCCCGATTTTCTGCAACCACTGGTTAAGTGCGATGACCCATGGTAAACACACATAAAAAAAATTAAACACACATCTGCAGTATTTCTTAAAAAAAAAAAAATCCAGGAGCTTGAAACCTCTGCAGTAGGATTCTCTGATATGCTAAATCTAATGGTGCGATTCGCATCACACTTTTCTAGCTACCACTCCTCAATCCCTAAGGACATCTGATAAAAATTTTGAGATAGCCATATTGTTCACAATAGTCGAAAAGCCCAATTGCTAAGCCTCCGGGGATGACCTGGACCCCAGAGCCAATGGGGCGAGGGCTGTAAATTATTTAAGTTGCCCATTGTTTACATATAGGCTTTATTACTGGGAAGCGTGGCATCTTTGATCCTAGGTGCCCGAAAAGGCCAAGAGTATCAAGGTGAAACTTTCATTGAGTGTTTGGAGAAATGTTGATTAAATTAAAAGGCGCTTTGAGTATCTAGACTTGTCGAAAAATCGTACCTTAAAAAAATTCATTCGATTAAACAGACTTCCAATTTATATGAACCCCCCCCCCCCTTGTCCCCCAGCTTATAGTAAGATATTACTAAAAAACAAATGTTCATATCTACAACACATCGAGTATTTTAACGGAATATTTAAGTTTAACCTTACAATCCACCATTTTAGTTCATAAGTAGAATAGCTACAAAAAAAAACTTTTTGCAGACTCCCACGATTAACCATGATAAAACTATGTCAGTTAAAAGACGAACAGACATTAATTATCAGAAAATCGTTTTCCAAAAACTAAATATTTTTTTTTTAATTTCTGTTCGTTTTATGATTCGTTTATTCATCCAAAGTAGTAGGCCTACCTGTTATCTCCATGTTTGCTGCGATTATTCAAATGATCGTCATCCCCCCCAGATTTCTTAAAGTACCCATTTGAAGCTGGGCCAACTCTGGATGAGCTTACATAGTCTGCGCTGACCCCTGTACCCAACCAAATAATCAGCGAAGTTAGGACTCGAACAATTTCCCCGAAGTACATAAAATTGTAACTTTTGCGTGTCAACCATTCCGTAAGACGGCTTATTTTTTTAAATGATCATAATAATTTTAAAATCTAAATAAACATTTAAATATTTAGATAATATTATGGCATACTTAAAAGGCTATAAAACAAATACCTAACTTTCAATTTCAGCAACGTAAGTAAGAAAAACACACTACTCTTAACACAGGATATTGTCTTGGACCTTGCTCATACACAGGCTGGACTAATGTTTAATTTTCTGAATTATAAATACAAAATTATACTGAATTTTAAGCGCTAAAATTAAAAAAGAACCCGTAAAACGTTGGTTCAAGGCAATTTTTCATTTTTCAAAATCCTTTTAACAGTATTTTATATTGTTCTAAAATACACTTCATTTCAAGACAGCAGATTTATTCAGTAGATACAATATGCAAATTTCGTAAACGTGAGTTATTGTTTTTTTAAATACTAGACAGTACTAAAATAAAAAATAAAAGATAAAAGCATCATACTTAAGCACCAGAACTGTAATTAAAAAAAGACGACATTTTCGGCTCTGGGCAGTAGTGCTAGAGGCGCGAAGAGCCTCCAGATTTCGGAACTATAGACAAGCAAGAGAAATCTCCAGATAAATTTCAGCAGTCAAAGCGTCAACACTGCCAGGAGGAATACTTTTCTAACTGTGAATGAATTTTTAGGATAAACTCTATCTGGATAAGAAACAAAAAGGTGAATAAACTTATCAAATGCTATCCTTACAATAAAGGAGCTTGGTTTAGATCTATAGGACTAAAATCAGATAGAAAATACCAATTGATTCCACATTCAATGCTCCTTCCGAATATGCTAATAAATACCGTGGCAATTGTGTTCCAACAGTGGCGTAATTTCGTCAAAATCCTGGGGGGGGAGAAAGGTTGGAGCCAATTTTCCCAAATCAAGTGAAAATGACAGTGAGAACTGAAAAATGAGCCGTATAGTACCATAAAGGCAAAGATATACTAAAGAAAACCAACCTGTTTCTTCGGATGCTTCAGTTATGCAGGCTTATCTTAGTTTCGACATGATTTTGAAGAAACTGAATTTCAGCTGGAGTCTGGGGGGGAGGGCAAATCGAGGTCTAGGAGGGGAATTTGCCCCCCTGCCCCATAGCAGGTTATGTCCCTATGTCCGAGTCCCCAAACCTCTATTGGGGATGGATGTAGCCGTAAGCTAAGTACAAAAGTCGTCAGATTCTTTTTTCATATTCGCTTTATTTAGCATTATGAACAACCTGTTGATGAGGAGTACACACAAAAAATAGGCTAAATAACAAACTCACAAAATCAGCAAACTTTCGTGTAGTATTGGGTTGTCTCCATGGCCGTATCCAGGGGGGTAGGGGGTTCGAACCCTCCCTCCCGAAATGTTTGTCCGAATCATAAAAAAGTAACAAAAATGAATCTTAATATTTTTTACGCGTTTTTTAAGTCTTTTTTTTAACCCCCCCCCCCCCCGAAAAAACTCCTTTTGCAAAACACACCGAAAAAAACCTGGATACGGCCCTGGTTGTCCCATTGGGGGGAGGGGACGAAATTTTGATGAAAGTGATGCGAGGAAGAGCAATAGAGAGCCGGTGTTGGTAAATTTTTCGCAGTTCACACAGTAGAATTACAGATACATTAAATATAGGAATTGTTGCCTTTTTTGTGCTGTTTCCAAATATAATAATCCTTTTTGTTGCAAATGAATTTTATCCCACCCTCTGTAGGCTATATCAATTCAGGGTATATATTTGCACATTAGGGGGGGGGGTGGAGGTAAATTTAATTTCTGATGTAAATGAGAGGTAAGTTTAAACTCCCCCCCCCCCAATGTGCAAATATATACCCTGAATTGGTAGGCTATATATGGGGGGGGGGTGGGGGTAAAAATCATTTCCGACAAAAATGATTATTATATTTGGAAAAAGCATTAAAAAGGCATCGAGTGGTATGTTTACTTTATTCATAAATCAATAATATGAACAACGAGAAAATTACCATATTTAGTTGGTATTTTGGTGAGCTTAGGCTAGTATTTAATTTAATGCGGTCTGGGGGACCCCCCTTCCATAATTTTTTGTTGTAGTTCTAATAATTTTGTTGATAAAGCATTATATTTTCATCAGATTTTTTTTTCATTAGCATTAATCATACTTCACTTTTCGACAGAACTTGAGTGTGGTGGCTATAAGACACAAGTACCGGTTAATCATAATGAAATACACCAAAATACGACGAAAATAAATACTTTAATTTATATATTAATATAATTTGCGCTATATATTTGCACATTAGGGGAGGAGGAGGTAAAGTAACCTAACCTTACCCCACCCCTGATTTACAAATATTTAGCCCAAATTATACAAGTCCAATGTATTCTGTCACCCGTCATTTGTCTTTGTGGCGATGAAACCGGTTTTCTCAGATCTTGCATTAAGCAAACTTCTAGATTGTGTTTGGTATAATAGATAAGCACAAAATTTACATCGTTATTCAAATAAGCTCTGTTGAATTTGGACGAATTGAAAACGTATAGTCTATCATCGTGATTATTTAATTGAAACCTATTGAATTGAAACCTATTCTTGAAACTATTGCAATTAATTATTTACTTATCGTGCTTCAGAGCTCAATGAGGTGCAATTCGTCATTTATAGGCTAGATAGAAAATTCGGTACTTATGTATTATACCAAACACAATCGAGAAGTTTGCTGAATGTAAGTTCTGAGAAAACTGGTTTCATAGCCACAAAGACAAATGATGGGTGACAGAATGCATTGGACTTGTATAATTTGGGCTATATATTTGTACATTAAGCGGGGGGGGGGGGAAAGGTTGCTTTATCCCTCCCCCTCCCTGTTATCATATAAACAATAGTATTATATTTTCATCATGTTTTGGTATTTTTGATTATGATTAACCAAACTTCACTTCTTGAGCGTGTTTGGTATAATACATAAGTACTGAAAATTCTTGGAATTTATCTATTAGCATAAACTAACAGTGTTTTTGGTTAGTTTCAAAGGTTTTATGGGTTTGCATTTTTTTTTTTTTTTTTTGCATGAAATTCACTGATGTTCAAACCGCGCTCAGTAGAGCACAATAGTTATACTTATTCAATAAGCTCTGTTGGACATCTCATTTAATAATCGTGAAGCGTTTCAGTTACTTGCAACTCTTTAATTACTTCACCCTAAAAACACTTTTTTCCACAATTTCCATGTTCCGGACATTCATTATGTATTAACTTTAAGGAAATGGTTGACAGTTACCTGTTATTTCCTTTCAATAGTTATGCTTTAAATTGGACTTCTTGCTCAAAGGAAATGGAAAGATCACAAGGAATTGAAATTATTCACTGTTCTTTGCTGTCCCTAGTTTTGGCTTAGTGCCGAAGTTGGGAAAATTTACCAGTCTAATATAATTCTTTTTTTAGGGGCAATAGCTGCAATCACAGTGATGTGTCACTATTTATCACGCGTTCACTTTGCCGTTCACTAATTGTAGTTTCTGTTCATTCGAGGTTGCATATGTTTCTTCGTAGGTAATTTTTGATCGTTTTTCTGACGAATTTCTGTTCGTCTCCAGTATTCAACTTTTACTGTAGTTCTGTTTTTCGGAAATAACCTATATGAGAAGTTGTGATCCAATTCATATGCTCAACTGTTGAAGTAGTTCGAGCGATTTTTTTCCGCTTTTGTAAAATTACAGCCAATCAGGGATTTGGGACCAGGAGCCCTAATTCCCGGAAATGTAGGGAAAAAGAAGGATTTTTTTTTAATGAAGACGTCAAAGATGTATTTTTGAAAATCTCGGAGGAGGATTTTGTTTATTTTTCTAAATGAAAATACCCGAAAAAGTATGTCAAAATCTACGGAGGTGATTGCCCCTCAGTTGTTGCGCTTGTTGGGAACTTAATTATGGGACAGTTCTGAAATAGATAAGTCAGAAAAAAAGTGTCAAGGAAAAAAATACCCAAGTCTTTGGCACTGAGATTGAATTTCGACATATTGACGAAATTAAGTGGATCCTAAATTAAAAAAACGACCATAGCACGTTGTTAGTGCCTAAATCCGCCGTATTTCCAAAGTATATAGTTGCTTTAGTAACTGATCACTATGTCCATTATGCTCACCGTCCATAACCAAATTTATCTTAAGGATTGTTTGTGTCCTACAGCCTGTAAAGACACTCCACGCTTGTCTACCTACGTACTGTAATAAACTTGGGACATAGCATATTTTTGAAGTACCCAGGAGAGTGAAATGAAATCTAATTGTTTGAACTGGGAATTTACTCAACCATATATATCTTAAAAATTAGGAAAAATTTTGAAGGAAAAATACCTTCATATATACTTATGCAGTTTTTGGTAATAGTGGCTGCCAAATAAAAAATATTTGAAATATGGGTTAAAAATCAGCAATAAAAAATTGAAAAACAATCTCGCACTAAAAAGCTGAAAAAATAGGGGCATAATTTTCTATGAGGCAGAGGGTGCAACTACCTCTCCCAAATCTCAGTTTTCCTCCCTCTAAGCCCCTGACCCCCCCCCCCAGTTGAAATTTAGTTTCTCCCAAAATCTTGTCAAAACTAAGATAAGCATGGATAATTCAAGCATCCACAAAAACGGGTCAGTTTTCTTTAGTATATCTTTACCTTTATGGTACTATGTGGCTCATTTTCATTTTTCAGCATTCACTGGTTTTGGGAAAACTGGCTCCAACTCTGCCCCCTCCCGGCCTCCCCCCTTGTATTTTGACGAAATTACGCCACTGTTAAAAAGATATAGCTTTCCTTTGAAGTTATAGCTGTCTTTGGGTATCAATAGATTGTTAACGTTTTCATTTTTAAGAACGAAATCCTTGTCAAGTTTACGTAATCTGTCTTGCCTTTTTCTTTCCACGGTTCAAAGTGGCAACACTGACGAAAATGTGACTGCCCTAAAGACTTCGTAACTTCGAAACAACCAAGGGAAAAATCTTAAAAAAAACGTGGTTTTCCCGCGTGGGGTCCATGAGGCAACAAATATTTGTATTTTTGTGTCCTTGGTAGGCTACTTGTCTGAATTTCGAAACATTAACGAAATTAGATATAACCTGTTTAACAGCACAAAATGAACATAAAAGATTGTTGACACTTGCCTCCGTCTTATTTCTAAAGTCTATAGTTATTTCAGTAACTGGTTACAAAAGCCATCATGCTGAAAACACGTGACAAATATTATCATAAGGATAGCTCGTGGTTGCAACTGTCCATAATAATGCCCACCCGAGCTCCCAAACCAATGCATCATAAAAATTCGAGCACAACACATTCTTGAGAATTGCATTGAAAATTATTTGGTCTTTATTTGTCCCCCCCCCCTCCTAAATGTATTTTCATATTTCTACAGTGTTCTGATGGAAGCTAAATACACATAACTATTTATTTTAAAGACCAAGGACATTAAATCGAAAATATGTTCCTCCTTGACCTATCTTAGGTCAATTAGTACGTAAAAACAATTATTTTCGTACATTTTTCTTCGGGCTCTTTCAAAATTATTACGTTATTGTTTGAACAAAGGGTTTATTTAAATATTGTGTTTTGTTAATTACAAAAGAGAGTAGATGCAGCAATTTCCTTTAACATAAGCCCTTAAACAGCTCTCTATGATGTTCCAGTGCCCCGATAGCAACAGAGAAGAAAAAAAGGGGACATGTGTTTCTCATGCAAAACAGTGATTGTTCTTGTTGTCCAAGACAGGGGACGTCAGGTTTCGTGTAGCCTATAGAGTTTTCGGTCATGTCGATTTCAATGGTGTACTTTTTGTTTCGATCCGATTCAGTTTCAAAATGATTAATTTTGGGCTACTATTGGCCGAAGTTCTTCCTTTACTAGGTTGCAACCAAAACAGTAATAATCTATTGATTCCCAAAGACAACTACATTTTCATAATCTGTTTGGAACAATAAGTTTTTCGTTTATTTTTTACTAATTTTTATCTACATTTCTTTTTTTGAATTTGGCAACCCCACCCTCCCCCCAACAAATGCTTAACAGCATATAGAGGACTTTTTCTTTAGAAATTGAATTCCTGAACGGTCAAATTTTTCAGGATAGACATGGTTCTGTTAGCCATTTCAAACAATATATATATATATATATATATATATATATATATATATATATATATATATATATATATATATATATATATATATATATATATATATATATATATATATATATATATATATATATATATATATATATATATATATATATATATATATATATATATATATATATATATATATATATATGATCACTTACCTTGGTAGTATTATTAGTAAAGATGATGGGACCAGTGAAGATGTTAAAAATAGAATAGTCAAGGCTCAGGGTGTTTTTTCACAGTTAAAAAAAGTCTGGAAGAATAGGAAGATAAGTCTGGAAATCAAAATTAGATTATTAGAAGCTACAGTGATGACAGTGGTCAAATATGGCTCTGAAGCATGGACGCTCCGAAAAGCGGATGAAGATTTGCTAAATGTTTTCCAGAGAAACTGCTTAAGGATTGTTCTGGGTACCCGGCTGACTGACCGTATTTCAAACAATAGGCTATACGAAAAATGTGGTTCAATACCGCTTTCTAGGTCTATAATGAAAGAAAGGTTGAGGTGGTTAGGGCATGTTGTTCGGATGAAGGATGACAGATTGCCTAAGATTGTTCTTTTCGGCCAACCATCTAGGGCTAAACGGAAAGCAGGTCGTCCCCGTCTGGGTTGGGAGGACGTCATAAAGAAAGATTTAAAGGAAATGGGAACTTCGTGGGCGGGTGTAAAAGGGAGGCTTTGAATAGATTGGGGTGGAGGAGGAGCGTGCGTAGCTGTGTTGGCCTCAGGTGGCTTGGTGCTGCGATGAGCTGTTAGTAGTAGTAGTAGTATATATATATATATATATATATATATATATATATATATATATATATATATATATATATATATATATATATATATATATATATATATATATATATATATATATATATATATATATATATATATATATATATATATATATATATATATCCAAAATTCACTTCCTCAAATGTAAAATTTTTGTCTCAGCTGATCAAACGTTGAGCACATTCAAACTCATGTTACATGTCTCCAAATTTCGATTAAATTACACGGAGAAACCCAAGATATTATGATATACCGTTGGCAGAGAATGTACAAGATTGGCTATATGCCCAGCATTCTGCTGCATGAGAGCTGAATTCATAAGGTTTAGGAAATATAAAAGCTGTATGATAGTATAGGAAAGTGCAAAAATGGGAACTGGGACTAATGTTGGGAAAGAAAATGGCCAACGCCATCTAATGTTTAGCGCCTTTTTGACCCAGAGACTACTGCATATTTTTCTTTTCAGATACTTCGGAATGCAGGGGAGGGTAAAGAAAGCAGAATTATTTCTCCAGTAGGCCTGCCATCTTAAATTCAACTAGCCTATTTAACCTTCCTAGGTTAGCCAAGCTAACTTGGGCCTACTTCGGGCAGACTGGATCTAATTTAGCTTTGGATTTAGGATTGTAGATTAATCATATGCATAAGATGAAAGAACTGACGCATAAAGATCACCTAGAGTAGCGTTATGTGATGTGTGTAATGGTGTTACGTGGCTGGGTGTTGGAAACACCCATTCTTAGGTGTTTGGAGATGATAGATGCTCTCACAATTTTTTCTGCAATTTTTTTACTAGTAAAGAGGAAGTTTCTTGAGCCTTGAAGATCGACTGTCTTCTGACACGAAAATTTTTGAAGAATATTACATAACGCGGAGAACATTCAAGCCTTTTTGTTATCCTTAGTAATTCAATTAAAATAAAAACATCCCCCTCCCCTGGACCCAGTTTAGGTCTATTTATATGTGAAAACCGCGTCTTTTTAAGATATGCCCTTTGGTTGTTTCAAAACTATGAAGTTTTTAGAATGGTATGGCATTTTCGTTTGTGTTTTTGACATTTTATCACATTTTAGTTTGTGACATTTCATCAGTGATAATGATTTTTGTCTTAAAAAACTTCTTAAGCTGTTAACAATCTGTTGATACTCAATGACATCTACCTCTCCAAAGGAAAGGTACAACATCTTAACCTGATAACAATCTGTTGATTCTCAATGAAAGCTACCTCTCCAAAGAAAAGGTGCAACTTCTCAAGCTGTTAACAATCTGTTGATTCTCAATGACAGCTACCTCTCCAAGAGAAAGCTACAACTTCTTAAGCTGTTAACAATCTGCTGACTCTCAATGACATCTACCTCTCCAAAGGAAAGCTACAACTTCTTAAGCTGTTTACAATCTGCTGATTCTCAATGACCTCTACCTCTCCAAAGGAAAGCTATAACTTCTTAAGCTGTTAACAACCTGTTGATTCTCAATGACATCTACCTCTTCAAAGGAAAGCTACAACTTCTTAAGCTGTTAACAATCTGTTGATTCTCAATGACATCTACCTCTCCAAAGGAAAGCTACAACTTCTTAGGCTGTTAACAATCTGTTGATTCTCAATGATATCTACCTCTCCAAAGGAAAGCTATAACTTCTTAAGCTATTAACAACCTGTTGATTCTCAATGACATCTACCTCTTCAAAGGAAAGCTACAACTTCTTAAGCTGTTAACAATCTGTTGATTCTCAATGACATCTACCTCTCCAAAGGAAATCTACATCTTCTTAAGCTGTTAACAATGTGTTGATTCTCTATGACATATACATTTCCAAAGGAAAGATACAACTTCTTAAGCTGTTAACAATCTGTTGATTCTCAATCACATCTACATCTCCAAAGGAAAGCTACAACTTCTTAAGCTGTTAACAATCTGTTGATTCTCAATGACATCTATCTCTCCAAAGGAAAGCTACAACTTCTTAAGCTGTTAACAATCTGTTGATTCTCAATGACATCTACCTCTCCAAAGGAAAGCTACAACTTCTTAAGCTGTTAGCAATCTGTTGATTCTCAATGACATCTACCTCTCCAAAGGAAAGCTACAACTTCTTAAGCTGTTAACAATCTGCTGATTCTCAATGACATCTACCTCTCCAAAGGAAAGCTATAACTTCTTAAGCTGTTAACAAACTGTTGATTCTCAATGACATCTACCTCTTCAAAGGAAAGCTACAACTTCTTAAGCTGTTAACAATCTGTTGATTCTCAATGACATCTACCTCTCCAAAGGAAAGCTACATCTTCTTAAGCTGTTAACAATGTGTTGATTCTCAATGACATATACATCTCCAAAGGAAAGCTACAACTTCTTAAGCTGTTAACAATCTGTTGATTCTCAATCACATCTACATCTCCAAAGGAAAGCTACAACTGCTTAAGCTGTTAACAATCTGTTGATTTTCAATGACATCTATCTCTCCAAAGGAAAGCTACAACTTCTTAAGCTGTTAACAATCTGTTGATTCTCAATGACTTCTACCTCTCCAAAGGAAAGCTACAACTTCTTAAGCTGTTAACAATCTGCTGATTCTCAATGACATCTACCTCTCCAAAGAAAAGCTACAACTTCTTAAGCTGTCAACAATCTGCTGATTCTCAATGACATCTACCTCTCTAAAGGTAAGCTACAACTTCTTAAGCTGTTAACAATGTGTTGATTCTCAATGACATCTACCTCTCCAAAGGAAAGCTACAACTTCTTAAGCTGCTTTGTTCCCCATGTCTTTGTTCCACTTGTTTTGAAGCTTGCTAACACTCCTTTGTTCATCTTCAGTTGACTAGGCTCATACGCAGGGGACAAGAAGGGTCTGTAACTTTGTCCTTATCTTACACTTCACAATTCATGGATTTTCTAAAAATATACCGTTTCCCCTCCTTCACATTATTTCCTCTATATGCTACTGATATTTCAAAACTTCTTTTCTAATTCTGTAGAAAAGAACGCAAATTTTAAAATTCAAATTTGCATTTTGATGCAAGAATAGGGTACTCCTTAAAGGATAAAAGAATTTTAATGCACTTAAAAAAGTTATAAGTTTATTTTAAAAGTCTCAAGGTTCAGGTTCTTTTTATTTGCAAACTAAATACAACTACAATAAGGGTATGTCCGGCTGAGAGTCTAGCTCCTATTACCGGGCAACCAATAACAAATAAAAACAAAAAACATAATAAATAACTGTATTTGCACACAATCACACTCTTTTTTGTAAATAAATAAAAAAGGGAAGAAAATGTATGACTTACCAAGCATCACCCCAAGCCAGCAGCCAAATGTAGAACCTAGCATAGCAATTCAAAAAAAAATAGTGAAGTGAAGCCGCGGGGAAACTTGACCAAGAGGATGAGTCAGCGGGACGACCATAACAAAGAAAAAAGAAAAAGAAATGATCAAATGGTTTGTAAAAGGGTTTGTTTTTCCATACCCCCAACCCCCCTTTTACGTTCATAAACTTTGGGATTTTTGCTCGGGAAGAGAATGGGGGCTGGGTAGCAAAACAATTTCTGATCATGGGCTTTGTGTAATTGCCTTCAATAAGATTAGAGCATAAATTATTTAAATACCTTATATGAAGTTATCTTCTTTTTTAACAGAAGTTAATGAAACTGGGCTCTTGGGTCTCGAAGTATATACTACTTTGGATACGGCCCGGCCATCCTTCTGTGTCCCCAGAGCTGAAACAACCTGGTCTTAATACGGAGAAGAGATTTAAGATTTAACATTAAATTATAATTTAAGAAAAGTTTAGGAAGTTCAGCACGAACTTCCATAACCCCTAAACACATAACCCCTAGGACCTCGGACAAATTGATTTATCAGAAAATATTTGGATTTAGTAATTTATGTTTGACCAAACAACATCACGTTCACAAGATTGAACTTATTTTCCTTGAGGCCCTGTAAACCTTTTATCCTTTTGTTAAGACACTAGGCTATAGCAAGGTGTCGTGTCTCAAAGAAAGTGTTTTGCGAGAGAAAAAGAGAGAGACAGACATTTTATAAGTACAATTTCGCGGCAAATGTTGCCTGTTTGGCCATATTAGCGCCATTTAGGCAAACTTTTTAGGTGATTGTGCGTCAAACTCTTTGAATCACCGCATTTTTCAAAGAATTTTTTGTTTGAATAATGCTTTCGGTGCATTTTCGCTTTTATGGCCAGGCTATATTGCAACAGCCATGTGGCAACACTGCCTTTGGCTATATGACATGATTCTTAAATACAATTAGTTTTTAATTAACTGATATTGAAATCATGCTTGGATTCATATAATGATTTGGGTATGGTTTTATTTCTTTCAAACTAAACAGATGGTTCAGTTTTGAGAGGCTAATGGTTATGATGCAGCCTAGACCAAACATGATATACCAGAGGCTTGACAATTAAAATTATTCTGGATAAAAAGATGGGAAGAGAAAGCAAAGATTGTGGAGATTTTCTTTTTCAACCTGATAGTTTATTCATTTTTTATTTTAATGGGGAGAAGAAAATATGTGCCGAGGATGGTTGAAGTTGAATCCTTATCGAGAAATGGATCCTGTGGCGATTCTCCATAAACTGTTTTTGTTGAATTGCCCAAAATCAGCGAAAATTTGGGTATGTGACCAAGGATACCTGGGTATGTTTTTTTTTGGAGAGAGAGGGTAGCTTTTCAAAAAATAAATGTTTCCAGGGTGAAGAAGGCTTGACTGTCCTATGCCGTAGCCTGGCATCTACACAAAGATTTAAGATTGATTTCTAAGATAGTATTCACAATAATATAATAATATAAACCAATAACAATAAGCTTGCAAGTCATAAGCTCGCGAAAAAAAAATTCAGTCTCCCTGTTCATTCCATGGCAGGGAATGAACAGGGACGAGGATTATGAGTTAATTATTGATCTTCCTTACTCTCCATACGGGGAGTCAGAATTTTTCTATCTGTTATACTGTCTGAGATGCAACCTAGTTTCTACTGGGGTGAAATTGGATTTCACCGGATTTCACCAGCCAAAACCTAGCTCAGACATACTAGACTGATAAGACCTTCTAAGCAGAAAATGGGCGGTAAAGACGGAAGAAAACGGAGTCTGTAAGACCTTTTTATGAATTTCTGTATCTTCAGCTATGTAAAGCCTTGGACTATGTACATTAAAGGGCGATGTCTTTCTCGTACTTTTTCTCTTAATCAATTTCTGGTTACTTTTTTGCCCTCTGAATATCTTCCTCACTTGTAAAGTTGTTGTACGAGGTCTTATGAAGCAAACTTACCTTAGTAAGCGGCGATTCAGGGAAATGTATGAGAGGGCAAAATATTCAAAATCTAGTGGGAGGGTAGTTTTTTTTTGTTTTTTTTTCTACAATGAAAATACCAAAAAAAAAAGTGTTTCAATGTGAATACCCCCAGAAAGATATTCTTCAAAATATATAGAGAAAAAGGTGAAAATCTAGGGGGGGGGGGAGTTGATCAAGTTCCATTTATATCCATAAAATAACAACGAATGCTTGCTTCCCAATTTACGCCCATAGAGGTCCTTTGAACTTGCAGAAATACTGTTTATTAAGAATATAATACTATAAAAAGGGATAAGAACATACAATAAGAACATACAAAGAGGGTGGAGAGTAGGGGTTCGGATGGTTTTGAACTTATAGATGACTTCTATAAAACAAATTTACGAAAGTGAATTTTTGGTTTCAGGATAGGGCCCCGGACCAATCCGGTGCTAGGGCAGGAATGTAGGGTATGTTTGTAGGCACACGCTTAAACATGACTAACTTCTCCTCTGGGAGAAAAATCGATCACACACACACACATATATATATATATATATATATATATATATATATATATATATATATATATATATATATATATATATATATATATATATATATATATATATATATATATATATATATATATATATATATATATATATATATATGTATATATATATATATATATATATATATATATATATATATATATATATATATATATATATATATATATATATATATATATATATATATATATATATATATATATATATATACAAAAGAACGACAGTATCAATGCTTTGCCATGTACGTAAATGTATATTCGCTTTTAGATCAGAATGTATATATATTAGTAAGTTAAATTGCATGTTTATTATCGATTGTTCAATTTGTGCAATCAGTATATGCTTTATTTCCGGTTCAGTATGTGGTTTTGACTCTATTTAAGCGGTATTTTTTTCTTGGTATTACCGTTAATTTTAGAAGTGTATTCTAAATGTTTACATCCTGGATAATATCTATGAAATTATTATTATTTAGAACAATCATTGATAAACTAAATTTACGTAGGATATTGTGCATCCCTTCTGTTGAGTATGTTACATATAAGGAGGATTGTCTGCATCTAGCGGGTTTACTTAGTCACCGTGGACGTCCGTTTTACTTAGTCACCGTTGGACGTCCACTGGAGTTGGCGCCGTACACTTCCTCTAATTAAGGGCCTCTGATAAGTTTCAAACTAATACCCAAGGACCATTTACAGTGGTCAAAGTGTCTACTTAACGTTGAAGAATGGCGGCATCTAGCGGGTTTTACTTAGTCAGCATTGGTTACCAACCAGGTTTTACTCCGTGTACTTCAACTAATTGACCGTTTTAAAAGTGTAAGCTTCTCTTGTAATTTTTAAACTAATGCCCAAGCACCCCTTAGGTATATTTTTTTTTTTTGTCATTGATCTAACTAACTACTCATGCATTGAAGACTAAGGCAAATTTATTGACTTACAAGAAAAAACACTAAAAACTTTAAAAAAAAACTTCGACCGTAAGCGAAAATTTTTTTTCGCGAACCTATTTTAGCATTACAACCGTTAAACTTTATGACAAATGGAATGGTGTAAAGATACTAAGCCAAAGTCTAAGATAATTATGTAGATTAATAATAATCTTGGACTAACACATGTGAGTAGAAAAATAAGTCAGGTACAAAAATTTATGTTCGATATTATAAAAGCAGGACTGACAATTGGAAGGGGGCACTAGGTTTTGAAAAAAACCTTCTTTTTTTTCTTTTTTTTTATTGAAAAGAATCGAAAAAGAGCCAAATTAACCCACTCATGATTTAGAAAAAAACTTATTTTCTTTATGTTTACTAAGAAATATTTGAAAAAAATCGTTGCCGCCCCACATTTACTTGGATTGGCGCCCCTGCACAAAAGGATGAGACATTTAGCTCAATTTTTGTCGAAAGCCCTATTTTGCTATTTAAAATTTAAAGAGTTTTTGACGACATTTTAAGAAGTGGATAAATGATAAGCATATATATATATATATATATATATATATATATATATATATATATATATATATATATATATATATATATATATATATATATATATATATATATATATATATATATATATATATATATATATATATATATATATATATATATATATATATATATATATGTGTTGTATATATAAAATATATATATTATTTATAATATATTATATTATTTATAAACATATATATATATATATATATATATATATATATATATATATATATATATATATATATATATATATATATATATATATATATATATATATATATATATATATAACGCCATAAATGGGTAAATTGCATGGAAAAACATTAGAACATAAAAGAAAAATTACACGATTTAGGGACCGGGCAGGGGTTTATAGGGCAAAATTCCCTCGTAATTGTGTCGTTCCCCTTGAAATTTTAAGATATATACGACTTCTACCATGATTTTATAATTTTTCTTGATTTGGTAGGCTTTCAGAATTTTGTCGAATTTCGATTAGAGAACCAGATAGTTTACTTATGTAACTCTGGGGACTTCAAAACTTTTTGCTCTCTTCACTGACTTAAAATCCTCCAGGTAAGAACAAATCAGGTGGAATCTAACTTTTCTGGCTTAAAATTTCACACATAAATTTTGAAATCTTATCCATTTTTTAAAAGACGGAGTTATCTATCTCTCCAAAAACGACGAGTAATGTAACTGGCTTAAGAAAATACGTCACAGATGTAAACAAAAGGAACTAAAGCACACTCTCTACCGGGGAACTACAGAGAAGCCACACAGAGAAATAGAGAGTTTACTTGTGTAAAATGTAATGGCTGAAGCATTTTTTCGTTGGCTTAATATTTTATACAAAAGAACCAATTAGGCCTTGCATTCTTTAATGGGAGAAAACTTGACATTACAACCACGTTTAAATAAATTGTGGTTATTTGGCTTCTTTTTCTGACATTTGCTAATAGTTAGAAAAGATGGCTTGCTTTCTGAAAGAAGCCTCACTTATCAACACGGGCCTACGCTGGGGAAAGGGGCCTTGGAAATCCTAAATTTTTCCAAATTTCAGGGCATTTCTTTTTCAAATTATCAAATTAGATTTTTATTTTTATTTTACCCCCCCCCCCCCCCAATTTTTCTCATACATGCCTGCTTGATAAAACATCATTAAAAGTTATGATACTTTGTGTAATTAGATCCAAAGGTTAAATAACGTGATTATATACTAAGACTTATCATTTCTTCGTTATGTACTCTGTAGCCATGGTTTCTGTTTGAAAACTAAAAGAATGTAATTGTCTGAACAGCATTACCTGATTAGTATTAATTAAAGCACCAAGGACAGGGAAAATCAAATCTGATGGTTTGAGTTGGTTGATTGGAAAGTTTCTTTATATATATATATATATATATATATATATATATATATATATATATATATATATATATATATATATATATATATATATATATATATATATATATATATATATATATATATATATATATATAGATATAGATATAGTATATATATATATATATATATATATATATATATATATATATATATATATATATATATATATATATAGATATAGATATAGATATATATATATATATATATATATATATATATATATATATATATATATATATATATATATATATATATATATATATATATATATATATATATATATATATATATATATATATATATATATATATATATATATATATATATATATATATATCTATATTAAGAGCTATTATTAGATACAAAGAGCTTTTTAGAATTCCTACATAGGCCAATCAGTTAAGTCCACTGTATATAAATAATAGATTAAGTCATAATTTGTGTATAAATTAAGTCATACCTGTGAGATGGGACAGTTGCAAATCACATCGCCGGCTCGCCAAGTTTCTTTCTGCTTTTGCAGTTACGAATAATACAATTTCGAACCATTTTTCAGTGACTGAGAAATACATACTAACCCGCTAATGAAAGAGTAAATGGGAGGAGCTGTTTGTACGCACCGAGAATGAAGCGCTGAAAATCATCGGCCTTAAGCTTACGGTTATATTATCTTTATACAGTGGACTTAATACACAGAAATATGTTTTTGTTGACCTTTGGATGCCGGAAGTGAAGTGTCTGTTTACAAAAAAAGGGAAATAGGTGATTGCTTATCTGTCTCTTATTTTGATTATGCTGAACAAATCAGGGTGAAATAAAATACTTGTAGATGAAAGAATACAAACATAGGTACAAAAATACTGAACTGTACCACATTCTACCATAATTATGTAAAATGTACCATATTTTGTGGAATTTTTTTAAGTTGTACCAGTAGAGGTGAAATGTACCAAAATGGTACAATTGTACCACGTTCGGCAAAACTAGAGAAGACTCAAAATTTTCCCGCCAGTCACCATTGAATTACGCCAGTGCGAGGGGAGTTAACTAATTATGGCACAAAGCATCATTGCTACGGTTATGCTGATTGATGAAGATCAGGGTGTCAATCTTCAATCAATTCAGCATTTCAAAAATTATTTATCTCAGTGTTTTTTTATTACTTAATCAACAGATATTAACCCAATTATTACTTTTTATCCAATGAAAATCTACAAACGGTTTATTGTTAATAATTTTTTCCCTTTATTTTGCAAATTAGTTTAAAAATTATATCTAGTTATTTTTTATTGTGAAAAATATTTATGTACTAATAATTTTGACAATAGCATTCAAACACCATCAAATAAGAGTAAATTTTCAATTTATTGCTATAAACTTTGAAGATTTCAGATGTTTCCGAATGCCTCTTTCGATAAGTTGCTAGAACAGCACCCAATTTTCCTCATCGTTGCCACATTGAACCCTGAAAATAAATAATCAAATAATTATTTAAATCTGGCAATACTTTTAACCGTAAAATTCCAGTATTAACATTTAACAATCTGTTTTTTCTCTAAGCAACTATACCTTTAGAGGAATTTTGTACCTTCTTAGGTTTTTTTGGTGCCGTATATTTTAGCTTATTTTTTGCTGGTTTTCCCCTTTTGGTTCATTTTGTTGCCTAATATAGAGGTCTTATTCATTAAAAATTGAATCGACGATTTTTTCCAATTTTTAAAGATTTGTCTCGAGTAAGTTTCAAATTAACCAATCACAAATTAGATTTTATTTCACTGCCCTTAGTACTTTAAAAGTATGGGGGGTTGAAAATTATGTCATTATAAAGGATATTAGGGACTGTAATACTGATACTGTGCAAATGTTTTCCCCATTTCATTTCTTTGTCTTGCCATATGAGTTTGATGGTGAAACCGCTCTGTGAGATATTCTGAAGGAAAGAGTAAGCCTAGTATCATTCAATTTGCCAACCAAAACTATTTCCAAATATAATTGTTCTTACCCTGATAATTGCGCCTCATCACTCCGATGGGGCCAGATATAACCCTAAGAAGTATATTTATCAGTTGTTTTTAACTGCTTGTAAGTATTGCATCTGTTCGTTCACGCGCATTGAAATTCTTAACCAGGGTTACAACCTGTAGCACGAAAGTGGTATTTCGAATCTGTAGCACGTGTTCAGGATTGCCACCTGTATCACAAAAGTGCTATTTTAGCATTATTATAGTCAATTTTTTGACTGTACCACCGAGAATCGCTGTTAGCCCGCAAATTTGGGCAATTGTAGCAGTTTAGAATCTGACCGTGGTGGCAACCTTGTCGTGGTGGCAACGAAAGTATTATTTCGACACTGTAGCGCGTGTTCAGGATTGCCACCTGTAGCACAAAAGTGCTATTTTAGCATTATTACAGTCAATTTTTTGACTGTACCACCGAGAATCGCTCTTAGCCCGCAAATTTGGGCAATTTTAGCAGTTTAGAATCTGACCGTGGTGGCAACCCTGTCGTGGTGGCAACGAAAGTGCTATTTCGACACTGTAGCGCGTGTTCAGGATTGCCACCTGTAGCACAAAAGTGCTATTTTAGCATTAATATAGTCAATTTTTTGACTGTACCACCGAGAATCGCTGTTAGCACGCAAATTTGGGCAATTGTAGCAGTTTAGAATCTGACCGTGGTGGCAACCCTGTCTAAAGCACCTTGCCATTCTAAAATAATGAGAAGTAAATGACTTAAAAATGTGAACGTAAATAGAAGGAAACATATAAAATCTGATTAATATAAACTTGATGCATATGATTAACTGACATTTTTATTGTTATAGCTATAATGTTATTTCTATGTACTTATTGTTATATGTGTTATTGTTTATAAATTTTATAATATTATAGCTATAATGTTAGACTAAATTTGTTTTTTTATGAATTTTCTTATGTTTTTGTATAAGCTATAGCCTAGGGCTATGCCTGGCACGATTCGGGGGGAGGGGCGTAATTGTCATGGTAGCATTGTTCTAGTGCAGCAATAATTTCTTAAGACCACACTGCTTTTCGATTTACGAAAGATTAAGAAAAAAAAATGGGTTTAATTTACATAAAGTTGTAGAACACTGCTTTATTCTACTGCTTTATTTGAATTAAACCCATTTTTCTCTCTTAATTTCTCTAGTGCTGCTTGTGGCAACCTCTGGCTTGTGAGCTGCATTTGACTCTTTTATCGTCAAAGTGTGGCTCTGGCAAAACTCCCCCTCAATTCTAATTATGCAGAATGAATTAAAACTTCTCTTCATGAACCTGTCAGCATGAATAATTGGCAATCTGACGTACTCCAAAAATTCATATCCACATTTTCACCCCAATGCATTTGAGAGTTTTGTTATTGGTTTATTTCCAAGAAAAGTTGTAGGATCCGTGAGCAATATTGCTGCTTTACTTTTGTATGCATCATACCCCAAACTACTTATGAGAGAATTTTGATTTGTGCTTTCACCGGCAAAATGAGAGAAAATAGCTCGGAGACTGCAAAATTTATTTGAAATGTTAGGTGTGAATGTCCTTTGTGTGTAGTAAGACATTTAATTTGCGATTAATCAAATGTTATTGATTGATAACTATGTACTGTTATTGTGAAAATACGGGGAATTGTGTTTATTGTAACCCGTTTAATGCCGTTTTACAAAGGGCTGTCCAGTGTTGAACGAAGATGCTATTCATCTTTGTAAATTTTGATACTTACGTATTATCGCCAATGCAGCAAAAGCTGCACTAATCAAGGAGGCGCACTTGTGCCTCTTCAAAGAGGCGACCCACCACAATTTTAAGCGATTTCCGGTCGTAGCGGTCGCAGAGAGACAGCGGTGATCACATTTTGTAGCCCAAGCTCCAACTAAAAAACGTGCAAAATTTCACCCCCTCCAACTTTATCTTCATGGGTAAAAGTGGGCCGGAAGTTTCGACCCTCCGACCACAGCCCCCCTTTAACGTTTTCCGATTGGGCTGAAATATAGAGGTTAAGTTTTTCTAGGGCCCGGGAGCTTTTCCTCGGAATTTCAGCTCAATCTGATCACTCCTTCCCTGTTTTCCAAAAAACAAATATAGCCACTTAAAGTTCATTTCTCTTTTTTTTTTATCAGCCACGCCTACAGGCCACAGTTGGCAATGAATCCGGGGGAATGAGGACTCATTCGAAGCGGAATTTGACCTGTTAGGGCCTTTTGATATTTTCAGACCGAAAAAATTATCCCCCGAATTTACATTTACGAAAAACCTCGTTTTCCTATAAGAGCCCATGTTAATTTTTCCCACCATAGCCCCCCTTTAACGTTGTCTGATCGGGCTGAAATTTAGAGGATAAGCTTTCCTGGGGCCTGGGAGCTTATCCTCAAAATTTCAAAAAGCTCAATCCGATCCTTCCGTCCCTATTTTCCAAAAACCAAATATCAAGTTTTGTGGGGATTTGCTTGCGTCAAAAATAGATACAAGAGACTAAAATTATATAACAAGTGTCTCTTTGGTACAATTGTCGCTGTTCCTGACTGCTAGGCAGAAGATCCGGGTTCGATTCCCTGTCAGAGAATATTTTTTATTTACTGAATTTAAAGTTGAAAAAAGAAACTCAGTTTCTTTTTTAAATCCAATCTATTAAATCATTCGGCTAAACAGATGTCTCAAGAAGAATATCACAGTCGGCCTACAGGTTACAGGTAAGTCTCCACTGCTTTGATAACATGCCGTATACCCGCATGCTCGAAAAAAATTTGAAAAAGTAAATCTTCTGTGCATTTGATTTCAGTATTCAGGAATTAAAAGCCTTAACACAAGAATCTTCAAAAGCGGGGGGTTTGGGAGGCGGCAGCCCCCCATCTTTAACTCCTGAAAAGATCAGCAAACAGTTATTCAAGCAATAATAAGTAATAAAATTTACAAAAACGTGCAGAAATTATTTTAAAAAAACTACGTTTTCTAAAGAGTTAAAGAGGCTGAGTCACAAGTTCGAACCTTAAAACGTACAGGGATTAGGAGGTGCAGTTGGGGGGCTGCCGCCCCCAAACCCCCGCGTCCGTATATGAAAGGGGCTGTGCCCTCCTCAACGCCTCGCTCTTTACGCTAAAGTTTGACTTTCTCACAACTCTTTTTTTTTAACAATAAAAACTTTAGCGTAAAGAGTGGGGGTTTTGGGGGCGACAGCCCCCCAACTGCACCTCCTCATCCCTGTACGTTTTAAGGTTCGAACTTGTGACTCAGCCTCTTTAACTCTTTAGAAAACGTAGTTTTTTTTCAAATAATTTTGAGATAAAGACGGTGGGAACTGTGAAGATGTTAAAAGTAGAATAACCAAGGCTAAGGGTGTTTTTTTTCACAGTTGAAAAAAGGTTGTAAGAATAGGAAGGTAAATCTGCAAACCAAGATTAGAATACTAGAAGCTACAGTGGTGACAGAGTCAAGTATGGTTCTGAAGCATGGGCTCTCCGAAAAACGGATGAAGATTTGTTAGATGTTTTTCAGAGAAATAGCTTACGGATTGTTTTGGGTACCTGACGGACTGACCGTGTTTCAAACAGTAGGTTGTTCGGAAAGTGTTGTTCAATCCGGCTTTCTAGGTCTATAAGGGAAAGGTCGAGATGGCTAGGTGACGTTCTGCGGATGAAGGATGACAAATTGCCAAAGACCGTCCTTGTCAGCCAACCGTCTAGTGCCAAATGAAAAGCAGGTTGTCCACGGCTGGGGTGGGATGATGTCAGAAAGAAAGATTTGATGGAAATAGGAACTTTCTGGGAGGGTATAAAGAAGGGGGCCTTGGATAGATTAAGATAGAGGAAGTAGCTGTCCTGGCCTCAGGTGGCTTGTTGCTGCATTGAGTTGTTGGTAGTAGTAGTAGTAAGAAATAGAGATATCCTTAGAATCGGAATCTCATCGGTATAAGAATCGGTATAATTGGGCACTTGTCGGTTATTGGAAACATACCTAAGAAGTGATGGTAGGCTAATCTTAATGAAAAATAACAAAACATGATGATAAAGAAATGCTTCAGAAACAAAATTATGGAAACCAAACATAACCTGATCCAGCCTAACGTAACCTAATCTAACCCCTACCCCACCCCTAGTGTACAAATATATAGCCCAAATTATACAAGTCTAATGCATTATATCATCCATAACTTTTTTTTTTAGCGAAATCGGTTTTCTGAGATGTAACCTAAGCTTAATTTTTGAATGTGTTTGCAATAACCAACAAGTACCCTCAATTAAATATTTAATATATAGTTGGCTAGGTCAGGTATTTAATATAATGCGTTCTAGGCGGCCTGCTTTCCATAATTCTCTGTTGTAGTTTCCATAAATTTTTTTTACAAAAAGTACTATATGAACATCATATTTTGGTATATTTCATTATGATTAACCTAAATCACTTATTGAGTGTGGTCGCTATAATGCATACATATCCATATCAACTTCATTAAATACTAAAGAAAATATGGTATACCGAAAATATTATCCAAAAAGCGATTTTTACCATATGCTTGTCTCTGTCTCGTTAATATGGTCGTCAAAATCATAGTTATGCGGTCAAATAAGCATGAAAAGTTTCCAGAATTTTTACTTCTAAGCTATTATGTCTATGGGTAAATCCCGAAGTCTAATACCAAGAATTTTATATTATATGGCTTTCCCCTTGCTGAATAAGCCTTTATTGAGATTCTATACAGGATATTTACCATATATGATGTAAAATACGCTACTTATGACGGACACAATGGATCCATTTTAAGCTATATGAAACTGGTTTTCTTTGTATAAAACTATTCAAAACCTCTAGACATTGATTCCTTCGAGCTATGAATTTAACAGGGTTAAAAAATTGAAAACCCTGTCGAGTAATAGGGTGAACGACCGAAGGAAATAGCTTTTGTGGTAGGAAATAATTGTGGGCAATAAAAATATAACTGCCCTTGTCAGTAATGGATTACCGCAATTCTTTCTTTTGTGACATTTAAAAGAAACCCTATAGCGCCAATCTAACTATACCCAAATCCCAAAACAAAAGATTTATGAATGATATGGGTTTTCCTAGATTCTAAAAACCGTTTAAAAGAATTCTATTTTGCGCAGCCCATTTAGCTTCTAGTAAAGCAAAGAGTAAAATATCAATATTTTAGAATAGTTTAATGCTTATAAAGACATCTATAGATATTTTTTAGTGTCAAAACTGTATGATCTGAGGGGGCGCCATTTGCCGAATGCAGCATGTGCCACACAGTTTCACCAAGCTAGGCACAGTTTTCGCCATGTTTGGCATTGTTTCCGCCACGCTTGGTATGCGCAATCTGGTATACGGGATTTTTAAAAGTGAGCCGCCTCTCGTGACTAAGGAGATGGGAACAACCAGAGGTGGTTTTAGGGGAGGGACAGAGGGGAACTTGATCCGGGCGTCAAAATTTTAGCGTGAGCAAAATTTCAAACAAATAATATAACGGTTATAATCATTTTGTAGTTTTTGAAATGTTATTAATCAAGTAGAGGGCGCAGTTTATAAGTGAAAATAATTAATAATTTATTAATTAATTAATAAAAGAAATTAAGTAATAAAAAATAGTTAAATAATAATATTCAAAATAATTTAATTATTAAGTTAAAAAATAATTTAAAAACTATTAATTAATTAATAACTTTCATAATTTTGTTAATAAATAAAAGTTTTGTCAAAATTTGGCCTGCAAATTTTTGTAGGAGACAGGAGAGGGCTAATCAAGCTTTTTCCAAAGGCGCAAGAGAGTTCAGAACCGCTACTGGGGAACAACTCGGAAAATATGTGTCATATTTTTGATCCCTTACTAATAATCACGCACGGAGAGGTAAACAGTCACAAGCCTTTTACAAGAATATGATTAATACAAAATTGCTAACCCTGTGAGGTACTAGGGTGAACGACCGAAGAAATTACTTTTGTGGAAGGAAATAATTGTGGGCAATAAAAATATAACTGCCCTTATCTATAATGGGTTACAACAACTCTTTTCTTTTTATGACATTCCAAAGGATTACTATGACGCCAATCGAACGGGTAAATGGAGAAAAAAAGAGATCAGATATTTTTCAGAAGGGTTACAGTACAACTGTGCTAATTCAAAAGCTGCTATACCACTTTTTGGAATAGTTAGAGTTATATCCCTCAAACAAATCAAGTCAATCTGCCACATACACTGGGGGCTTTAGGGCCCCCTCGAAATAACATTTTTTGAGTTTTTTGGGAACTTCTTATTCAAAACATCAAATATTTTTCGTTCTCGGTTGTCTTAAATGGTTCGTATGATATTAAGAAGATTCTGTTGTTTCCAAAATGCGAATTTCCTCAAATAGCAAAACTTCAGTTTTAGCTTTGTAACTACTTGCTTACGTTTTTTAGTTGTTTTTTTTACGTTTTACGTTTTTACATAAATTTTTTGTGTGACTTAAAGTTAACATTTTTGGATGAATTTAGCATTTTACGGAAAGCAGAAAAAATTAGCCCGCCACCGAAAAAAAATCTTCAGAGGATTATAATCATTAGGCTATAAATCATATAAGTGCGGGCGCAATTTTTCGCGGCAAAAAAAGCCAAATCAATTTTAACGAGGGTTTAATCTGAACAAAAAATTCAAAAAGTGTACCTTTTTTCAAAAGGTTGCCTTTTTAGACCTTACGGTGTCCTGATTTCACCCAAGGTGAAAAAGTGTAAGAACAATTAGTAAAATTGTCCTTTTGGTGACTAAGACTGTTAGAAAAGTAGGCAAGGAAAACAGGGACATACGTGAGGTGAAAGGCATCGAAGCATCTTCCCCGAAATTCCTCTTTTTTTGGATTTCTGGGCAGTTCTTATTCAAGTATATCAAATAAAAATTTTATTTATTATTGTCCCCTGAAAAATTTCATTATTATTCCTCTCCCACCCGGAAAAGATTTCTCGTGCGTGTCTGACGGAGAACCTGCTAATAAAACGAAAAAAATGCGCAGTATTTGTGGGCACTTGGAGGACACTTGTTTTTCTTCCTATGAGTTATTGGGTATAAGATAACCAATCATTAGCTTGAGATATACCTGGTTTCTATACTAAACCTGTTCTAGGAATTAGGCTAAGATAACCGGATTTTTACCTTAATTGCAAATATTTGACTTCTCTATATAGCCCATGACATTCTAAAATCATTAAACTCACGAAAAGTGCCGTTAGGATAAGTATTTATGGAAAATGAAAAAGTACTCAATAACGTTCAGTAATGGGACATTGAAATGAGAAGAAAAGATTTATGCTTAAACCAGACCAAGATTCCAGTTTTAATGATACGGATATAAGTATTAAGATAATATTTGTTTCCAAGCTCTAATGGTATTCACACTGCACCGTTGAACCTTTAATACTAGCGCAACATTTGTATACGACTCTGAAAAAGTTATGTCAGCTTTCCCTCTCAGGGAAACTATCTGTCTTGGCTTTAGTCTAATTAGTCTCTCGAGTCTTTCATCACTTTGACCAATACTTTAGAAAATTTCGTCCGTAGCTTAGGCAGTCCCAAGTTAACGAGTTCTTCGCATAATTTTACGTTACGTAACTTTATGATGCGCCAAACGGAATTTTGGGAAGAACAAACAATAAATTTTGAAAATAAACTAACAAGCTTTTTTTGGAAAGCCTTTCAAACTTGATCAGAGCGTTAATTTTTATTTCCATTCAATGTTTTTAATTTTTGAATAGTTCGCTTATGATGATTGTCAGTATTTTAAATGATGATTATGATGGTTTATGGATTTTTACGCTAGTCTAGTGTGAAAAGACTTGTTAAGTTTGAAAAGGTATACTTAACGTAAGTAATTTAGCATGGAAAATCACGTACATAGTGTGAACCACTTAAGAGAGCTGAATTCGGTCCTTATGTCGGGAAAACAATAAACAAAACAAAAAATTAAGAAACAACCAAAAAAAGAAAAAAAAATGTTAAAATTAAATAAGAAAGAAATGTGTCAATGGACATCAGGGAGTCGGATCCATAAAAATGATCAATATAAAATTAAAATAAATGGTAAAATGGAGAAGACGAAAATAGCGTGTCTAAAAATTATCAGGCTAAACTTTACACAATAGATGGAAACCAAAAAAAAAATGCCAAAACATTTACAGCAAAAAAAGGAAAAAGGGGGCGAGCATGGCCAATTATACAGGGTAAAACAGTTTTTCTGTGTTTTTCTGTATTAATTTTGTTGGAGTTAAAACGATGATTTTTTGGTGAGGAACGAGGGATAGAGATCAAAGCGGGGAAAATGACTAGAGTAAATCGAACCTTTTTCAGGGTTGAGGAGGGTGCTATTAAGTAAACCTACGCGATGTTTTCCTCTTTCCTTGAGGATAACCAGATTTTTCTAAAGTGCCAGTGTCCCCAATAGGGGGGGGGATTTTCACCCTACATGTTTGGCCCTTCTTAAATTTAAAGTATACTCTGTTTCTTATTTTCATTGGTAAAATACTAAGAACGAAATTGTACCTCCCCTGGATGTCGAAATATTTCTTTCCCTTCTAGCATTGTCTGAAGTGCTCTGAACTGCCTTGAAATTCAAGAAAATTCAAGGTTTTCGGGATGGGGGTGAGGCCCATCCCCCTGATTACGTTCCTTAGAAGAAATGGTGGTTTTGAGGGACAAGTTGCTAAGGAAATCATGGAAAAAAACGCACCCAAGACCTTACCTTTAGAGGTATCTGGTTTCCTCCCCTGGGTGATTTTCGATCCCCCTTTCCCCGAGGTTCAGATTTGGATGTCCTTTTATGTGTATCCGCTTGCCTGAAGCATTGGTAATATGCTATTACAATTCTAAGGGAAGACTTAACTGTATCACGCTTCATACCTTTCAACTATCAAGTCAGTGCTGGTAGGCTAATAATTGTTTGTCAAAATTTATTTAATCCTACGGTTAACTCGAATTTTGTTTTGAGGTTCAGTCATTATCGACCATAAATCTGCGAGCCAAGATTTAGCACTATACCTACTTTGAGGCCTTCGGTGTCAAAATTCAAAATGCGTTTAATGACTCTTTTTTTAATAGCTAGATTTACATCCTATCCTGAAATAAAACAAGATTAACGGATTGAATCGATCCGTTTTCCCGTATCGGTTCCTAAGTTATTATGAGGTTTCTGTTTTTTTCCTAAATGTATTGCCTATTCTCTCGCTCATGAGATAAGCTGGAAATTGAAACCTTTGATATAAAAAATTATTTTGTCATATAGACATAATCTATTTTACACAACTGTTGCTTAATAATAACCCAATCACATTTTCCTGTTGTTTTTTTCTGTAAAATTGAGGTAGTTTCACATACCACTTTTTGAATTACCACACCGGACCAGAGGTGCCTATGCTTGAAAGTATAGAACAGGCAAAATGCATTTTCAAAATCAAGGAGGGGGGGGGCAATTTCGTTTCAAAATCTAGGGGTATTCTAGCCCCTCTACCCATCCAATTAGCGCCACTGTAGCCGCCCGTTGTTAGGGTACTCGGTTGTTGTGTACAGACACAACATATATACATAATATAATATAATATATATATACATACAACATAATATAATATATATATATATACATACAACATAATATAATATATACAACATATAGTATACATATAATACCTAATATAAAGGTGTTTTAAAACATACCAGAAATGTCGCTGCATTTGCGAATTCCACAGAACGTATGTTTAAGAACAAGTTATTAACTTTCTCCAAAAATATTTCAACGAAGAAATTTTCAGAGTATCCCCTTCCCATAAAACAATTTCGTTTCGATAATTGACCACTTTCTATATAAACAGAAACATTAATATAAACCACAGTTTATATAATTAGCAGTATGATCTTTCCGTATCTCACCCATTTTAAAAACCCGGACCGAGGTACGAGCACTCCAGAGAACGTATAAACATAAGCGGCATTAGATCTTTTCACGAGTAGACAAAGATTTATCACCTACGGAACAAGTACTGACAAAACCACTTGGCCGGCTCACCAATAAGTGGACAATAAGTGCAGAAATAAGTGGGAGGAGCTTTTTGTTCGCACCGAGAATGAAGAGCCAGAAATCATCTGCGGTAAACTTACTGGATAATTATATAAACTGTGGTAGAGACTATTGTAAATGTCTACGACTCTAAATTATTCAAAATGCAGTTAATACGGGTTGAAACAGCCATTGTTGTTTTTGAATTTATTTCCTTTCAGGTTTCCTCAGACCTACGATGTCTATAATCTGGAGTCGACGAGTTATCATAAAAGCTTCGCTACTTTTCAATTTCTGTGCTTTAACATATGTGGCTTTGCATGCATCCAACACTAGCATATCAGTTAGTGATAGTGAACTAAAATCTTCAGAACCTGTTTGTCCTATTGGTTATACTGAAACTTTAACGTCTAATGGAAAAACGTGTACAATCCCTGAGCGGAACACTGATGCTGTGTCTGAAGCAGAAGTTGATACGGATCCAAATACAACGTATCAAGACGTTGTATCCGTTGACCCGTTAGTAACTGAAAAGCCTCCAACTCCGCTTTTTACATGCGAAGGAAAGAGTTCTGAATTCCGCTATGGGCAAAGGGGCTCACAATATATTCTCTACAACTATATACAAGCAAAACGACAATTTAAATGTGATGAGTCAATAACGCTCACAACCCATGGCGACACAAGCTATTTGGACAATTTGGTCGTTTTGAGTCAGAGGTGGCAGGGTCCAATATCTGTCTCAGTCTATGTCCCAAGTTCTGACTATGACGACGCCATTAAAATCATATCATATCTCAGACAGTGTACTGTTCCAGAAATTGAGGAATTTGTAACATTTCATTTTGTGTTTGACAACAGACATATGCCAAAGAATATTCTCAAATTACATACAACGCAGCAAGGCCTCCCATTCTTTGAAAGCCAAACAAAAGTGCGTACCTCTGATGGAAAGACTGTTGTTAAAGTAACTTATCACGGGGATAAAAATGGAAAAACAGAACTACCAACTGCCAACTGTTCACTGCCAGCTCCTTGGGGTAGCCCACCGAAGCAAACTTACCGAAATCAGAAAAAATTATTATATCCAGTGAATGTCCTGAGAAACGTGGCCCGAGAATCAGCAACTACATATTATGTATTTGCCTCTGATTCTGAGTTATATCCAAGCCCTAATATAATTCCTCAATTTTTTGATATGCTGAGACGAAATGAATCATATATAAATTTAGGCAAACATAGGCTGTTTGCTTTGCCTATATTTGAAGTCTATTCAAATCAAACAGTTCCTGACTCGAAACAAGAGCTGGTAAGTAATCGTTTGCTTTTCACTACTCTTTAGTTTATATTTTACAACTTCGAATCAATTATAAAGGGTTGATGAAAGAGTCGCCAAATAGGGTAAAGCCCATTGGACATCTTCATAAAAAACACATTTATCTAAAGTCCCAAATCAAAATTTTCTTGTGTCAGAAAACATTCTTCTTAATCCAATCAGAGAAAATATTCTTTCTTACAAACTTGACCATTCGATTATTGACCATTAAGTTTTGAAAATTGATCATTAAATTTTGTCTGTCCGTGGCCTCTATAATAATATTAAATTAAAAAAAAAAGTTTTTTAAACTGAAAGTAAGGAGCGACATTAAAACTTAAAACGAACAGAAATTATTCCGTATATGAAAGGGGCTGTCCCCTCCTCAAAGCCTTGCTATGTATGCTAAAGTTTTTTATTGTTTTAAAAAAAAAGTTGTGAGACAGAGTCAAACTTTTGCGTAAAGAGCGAGGCCTTGAGGAGGGGACAGCCCCTTTCATATAAGGAATAATTTCTGTTCGTTTTAAGTTTTAATGTCGCTCCTTACTTTCAGTTTAAAAAACTTTTTTATTTATTTTTATTTAATTTAATTTATTTTATTTAATATTGTTTTTTTATTTAATTTCTGATCGTTTTTTAGTTAATGCAGCTTTTATTTGCATAAAAATTTTACTTTTCTTTTGCTAAATGGATGTCTTTACAAATTAACTTACGTAACTAACTTCTATATTCGTATATTTTTCTTCTGGCAAAAAATACAAAGTTGCAGATTTTTGCAGATATGAGCTTGAAACCTATGTAATAGGGTTTTCTGATACGCTGAATCTGACGGTGTGATTTTCATTAAAATTCTTTCACTTGTAGGGGATGTTTCCCCTCTTTAAAAAATCGATTAAATTTTCTCAGGCTCGTAGCCTTTGATGATTAATACTAAACTTAATAAAATTTATATATTTAGAATCAGCATTATAAACACATTCTTTTGATACATTTATTGACATCAAAATTCCGTTTTTAAAGTTTCGATTATATTGAGCCGTATCGCTTGTTTTTTTATTGTTTTTTTTATTACGTATATGTTATTACGTATATGAGGGGGTTTTCCCCTTAGTCAATACCACGCTCTTTACGTTAAAAGTTAAAAAAAATTTTGATTCACAAACCCCTGAATCACAAAGGCCGTTTAATTAGAATAGATAGGTCTTTTGAAAGCACTAAAAAAAAAACTGTAGCGTAAAGAGCGAGGTATTGACTTGGGGGAGAACCCCCTCACATACGTTATAATTTCTGTTCGTTTTAAGTTCTAATATTTCTTCTTATATTTTAGTTGAAAAAACTTGTTGTTTTTTTTATTTAATTTCTGATCGTTTTTTAAATAATGCTTGGAAATCCGGCGCCCCCTTCATAGAAATGTCCCTTACCCCAAACAAACATCCTCCACGGAAATAGTCTCCAGAGTAACCCCTCCTCTAGCCCCCCCCCTCCAGAAAAAATCCTTCCTGAAAATGGTTGTATACTTCCCAATAACCAATAAATAATGCTGGCAAGTCTGGCGCCCCCTTCATAGCAATTTCCCTTCCCCCATGAAAACTTCTGTCATGAACAGATCCTCCAACATAACCCCCGATCCACCCTTCCCTCCCACTACCAGAAAAAAACCTCCTGAAAACTTCTGTATACTTCCCAATAACCAATACTATATGTTAACATTGGGTAAAGTTCATAACTTTTAGCCCTCCCTCTGGGAACTTCGGGGATTAAGTCATCCTAAAAGACATATTTATCATATTTTCGACCATGCTGAACAAAATGGCTATCCCAAAATTTTGATCGGGTGACTTTGGGAAAAAAATAAGCGTGGGAGGGGGCCTAGCTGCCCTCCATTTTTTTGGTAGATTGAAAAGAGCACTATAACTTTTAATTTCCATTCCAATGAGCCTACCTAAGATATTCTGGTTTTCTGGTTATTCTGGTGGACCACTGGGTAAATACGATTACCGCTGGGAAAAAAAAAACAAAAAAAAAAAAAAAAAATAAACACGAATCCGTGATATTTATTCTGGCAAAAAATTTAAAATTCCACATTTTTTTAGATAGGAGCTTGAAAACTCTACAGTAGGGTTCTCTGATACACTGAATATGATGGCGTGATTTTCATTAAGGTTCTATAACTTTTAAGGGGTCTTTCCCCCTTTTTTTGAAAATCAGCCAAATTTTCTCAGGCGCGTAACTTTTGATGGATAGTACTAAACTTGCTGAAAGTTATATATTTGAAATCAGCATTGAAATCAGATTCTTTTGATATATCTATTGGTATCAAAAACCCGTTTTCTAGAGTTTCGGTTACCATTGAGCCGGGTCGCTCCTTACTTACAGTTCGTTACCACGAACTGTTTGATATTGCTTAAGTAAAAAAAAAGAGTGGCTTTCTCTATTGAACCAAAATTCTGTCTTGAATTCTTTATGCTAATTTCCATTCAAATTCCAAATTGATTAAGCTATCTTGTGTCTTATATATATATATATATATATATATATATATATATATATATATATATATATATATATATATATATATATATATATATATATATATATATATATATATATATATATATATATATATATATATACATATATACATATATATATATATATATATATATATATATATATATATATATATATATATATATATATATATATATATATATATATATATATATATATATATATATATATATATATATATATATATATATATATATATATATATATATATATATATATATATATATATATATATATATATATATATATATATATATATATATATAATATAATTATAATTATATATATATATATATAATTCAATTTTGCGTATGTACGTGTCATATATAGTTCATATTCAAAACTTGTATAATAGCGATTTATATAACATTAAAGAAAAAAATTCAGTGACTAATACCCTCCTCCTTGACTAAGCACTGGTATAATCTAATTTAATTCTGTTTTGTGTGTTTCCTGTCTCTCTATAACCTAGTATCCTAAAATACTTTTTTCATGTTTAATTACTACATTTGCTGCTTAATTGAAACCTTCTTTTTTTTTATCCATTATCTGTTATTTTTGGGGGCCAAAGGAATAATAAGGGCAACTTTTTTTTATTAAATTCTTAATAAAAAAAAATATTATTACATAAATATAATAAAGTGAATAAATATAATAATGATAAAAAATATAATAAAATATAATAAATATAATACATTAATATAATAAGAAAAGTTCTTGCTGAAAGTAAGGAGCAACATTAAAACTTAAAACGAAAATAAATTGTTACGTATATATAAGGGGGTTGTCCCCTCCTCAATACCTCGTTCTTTACGTTAGAGTTTGACTTTTTGTTCCAACTACTTAGGAATGACTCCTGAAACACAAGGGTCGTTTAATTAAAGTAATAACCTTTTTTAAAAGTTCGAAAACAGAGCTTTAGCATAAAGATCAAGGTAAAGAGATGTATTTTTTTTAAGCTTCAATGTTGCCATTTACTTTCGGTTGAAAACTTGTTACTTTTCTATTCAATTTCTTATAGTTTTTTAAATAATGCCGGGCAATCCAGCTCCTCCTAAATTAAATTCTCTGTTCACAAATAGTTAAGCCACAACAATTAATATCTAGTGTAAAAATTTTAAAAGAATAGAAAACAGCTTAAAAAAAAATGATAATAATTTAAAACCATTTAGTCGTATATAAAGTAAGTCATATATTTATGGTATAAAGTGTAAGCTAAAAGTTTGCTTTTTCAAGGAAATTTCGTCATCATGCTCAGAGCCTAGGGGCATATTTCCAACTTATTTTTTGTTCTATCTTACATAAAAAAAAGTCATAAGAAGAGGGTCATTGAGTCGTGCCGTTGCAAAGTTAGCGTCTTTGTAGGAATTCCGTTGATGGTATTTAATTCAGGGTAGCCGTGAAGATCACGTGACAGTTAATGTCACGTGAGGGGCATCCACTTTCAGAAATTGCGTGCACCAGTTGGCACGTGTCAAGCGGAATGGAAGTGTTTCAAGCATGGTGGATACTATGCCAAGCGTCACGGAGCTCCGTGGCACACGTGGCGTTCTGAGATGGACACTATGTGGCGGAAAGTGAGCATCCCCTCGATATCACGTTGATAATGCATGCTTTTTTAGACAGAGGAAATTACAGACAGGCCTATTTTCTCTCTAAACTATATAGTTTAATTTCTCAATGTATTAGTCTCAAAAGTCAAATTCCTATCTTAATTTAAATATTTATGTGTTTACTGAAAGGTAATTTCCGTAGCGTCACTTTATCAAATGATTGGTTAAGAGATAAGAGATTCGTTATTTAGGGATACGGGCTTTATCAATCAACTAAAAGTAAATTATCTTTTATGACCTCAGAGTTGTAGCTTTTCCAGGGCAGAAGGGCATTCTAAGAAGCAGGAGGGTCGATTAATTCCTTCAAGGGAAATTTTGTTACGCGTGGTGCGATGCGAAGTGTGCCATTTATGGTGAAACAATTAGCCTTCTGCAATGATTATATATTTATATATATATATATATATATATATATATATATATATATATATATATATATATATATATATATATATATATATATATATATAGGGTGAAATAGGTAAAAAAAATACATAGATATAACGTCTTTTAAATTCACTATAATAAGAAAGAAAGAAAAAAAAGAGAGAAAAGAAAAGAAAGAAAGAAAATAAAGAATAATAATAATACTACAGGGACAGCAACTACATACCATATTCATGCTGTGGGGTCGCACTCACAAACCAACAAGCAATTACAACTTAATTTAAATTAAATCAAGTCAAATCAAATCAATGGACACTAAGAGGTGAAAAGTGGGCAAATCCCTCTTTGAAAAACAGGTTTCCAGGGCAGAGGGATGAATCTTCAACTCTGATCTGAAACAGAAGTGAGCTAGTGGGCTAGGAAGCCCTTTTTTAATCGGAGCAAATTTTGTTTTATTCATTATCTAGGAACCCATTTTCACGAAGATGGAGGTATAACTTATGTCAGCATCCCTTCCTAATGAGACTGACCATTTTTTTGGTGAAAAGTTGGAGTTTTCCATCTAGCTGAACTCTAGTTTCGAAGCGGAGTGAAACTAAAGTCCTTCATCAAGATCAACAAGAGATAGATGAGAGGAGGTGGAAGATCAAACATACTTTTGTTGAACAAATCCAACGAGAAGTCACAGGTTCACATAGATGGATGAATTCCGCCCAGCTATCTTCCTCGTGAAAATAGGCCCAAGCCTTGGGGTCAATTTTCCCAAGGATTGGCAGTTGAACTCATGTTCACCTTCCATCCTCATGAGAACAATCATTTTTACAAAAATCTACGGATTATTCCATCCAGATGAACTCTGGCCTCAAGGCGGAATTGAATTTGAACTCTTTGTCAAGTGTTATCTTGGGATGACAACTTCAGGGAATCCGCAGAAGAGGTCGACCAAAGAACACCTTGCGTTGCACCTATCAAGTGGACCTGTCCAACATTCACACGAGGATCCAACCCCAATGGGAAGACGTTTGGACGGTGGCGCGCATGCTTGATGACTGGTGGCTCTTCGTGGATGCCCTGGGTGCCTTTGGTGAAACAGGAGGATCTAAGGTCTAAGGTAAAATCAATTTCAATAAGAGATAGATCAGAGGAGGATGGAAGCAAAAACATACTTTTGTTGGACATATCCAGTGCGAAAACACAGGTTTATGCGGATGGATCACTTCCGTCTAGCTCTCATCCTCGTGGAAACAGCTCCTAGTCTGTTTTAAATGAACACTTATCAACCACTTGTACAACAAAAAGGTTGATCTCTCCATCCTGAACTCTGGTCTGAAGGCAGAGTTGAACTAGAGGCGTTCGGTAAGTTTTACGAAAGGCTGATTAGAAAAGGATGGAAGCAAAAACATTCTCTGTTATCAAGTCAGCGCGATAATCCAGGCTAACGTGGACGGATAACTTCTATCCAGCTCTAACCTCGTAAAAACGGGACCTTATAATATGAGCTCTAATATACTTTCATTGCCCCTATTTATATGTCATCATTTCTGATTAACTACTTTTTTTTAAGAAATGAAGTTTGCAAAAAGTTGACTAAAGGGAGCTTGCTCTAGTAGCAAGTTTTAATCATTCCAAATAGAGGCTGACTAGATTGGTAAGAAACTATTGGAAAGAAATTAGGTAATTAGGAAATTATGTAACTAGGAATTAAAGAAATTAGGAAATTAGGTATTGGAATGAAATTTGGTGAAATTTTAGATTTCACCTGAAATCTTAAACAAAGAATGCGATCCTAGAAGAAGATGGAGCTACATTTGAATAATTTCTGGAAAGAAACAGAAGTATAGACTTGCATATATCATATAGGATCAACCAGATTGCGACACCCAAGTTCTCAGATTGAGGATTTTAGTACATGCATATAGATTTTAGGGAGATGATCAATAATCTTCAGAGTTCAGTCCGTTTTTCATGGACTACAAAATTCTATGGCAAAAAATCTAGCTACTGCTAGTTTATATTTTAAACTATTTTTACTTTTTTAACTATTAATTTTTTTTTTATTTTCAACTACATTTTTAAGAAACGACGTTAATAAAAGCTTACTAAAGAGGAACTTGCTCCAGTGTAATGGTGCGAATTCACGTAAATGGACGGAAAGAGGACAAGGATGTTTTTTATTTGTTTGGTGAAGATAAAATTGGGGATGTTTCAAAACTAATTAAAAAAAACTTTTCGAAAAATAAGCTTTTCAAAGAAAAGTAAAGGCCATTTTAAACTTAAGCTCAGCAGATACAAATACCTTTCAAAATTCAAACTCAAAACGACCAGAAATTACTATTAAAGAATAGATGAAATCCGAGATGAAGAGAAATTAAATAAACAATCATAGCAAAACATACAACAAGTAATAATATAAATGGATAAATAGATCTTAAAGCGAGTTATAAATGTAAATAAATAAATAAATGTAAGCGAGTAAAAAAGTAAAAGCATAAATGAAACTTAAAACGAACAGAAATTAAATAAACAATCAATGCAAACAAACATACAATAAATAAATCTTAAAACGAGTGAAACTTAAATTGAATATGCAAATCAAGATTGAAACGAACAAAAATCACTGCAAACAAGAGTTTGGGAATCACCTCCTTCTCTCACTGTAAAAGTCTAAAACCTACTGCGTATTTGGCGCTTTACTAAAAACCAAGTTTATGACAAATATTTTCTTTTGTACTTAATGTTGAAAATAAACATTAAAATTATACTAACATTTTGAACTGATGAGCTTTCAGCAATTAATATCATTATACATCAAATATTCAGTTTAACTTATTAGCTCTTTTTAAAGTTGTTCAAGACGGATGTAGTTTCACTACAAACAAGTGTTTGGATACTGCCTCCTTTCCTAACTGTAAAATAAAAACCAAAAGCCTACTGCGTCATTGGCGCTTAACTGAAAACGGATTATATTACGAATATTTTCTTTTCCAGTTCTTACAATATTGAAAATAAAATACAATTACAGTGAAATAAATTCTTGAACTGATGGATCGTTCAACAATTAATAGCATTATACATCAAATATTCAGTTTGATGTTGTTTATACTTTCTAAGACTCTTCAAGACGCATATAGTTTTCAGTAAAGTGCCAATGACGCAGTAGGTTTTAGACTTTTACAGTGAGAGAAGGAGGTCATCCAAACTCTTGTTTGTGGTGATTTTTGTTCGTTTCAAGCTTGATTTGCATATGCAATTTATGTTTCACTCGTTTTAAGATTTATTTACTAATTTACATTAATATCTATTGTATGTTTGTTTGCATTGATGGTTTATTTAATTTCTGTTCGCTTTAAGTTTCATTTGTACTTCAATAAGAAAATATATTTTTCGTCTTAAGCTTGATTTTCATATTCAATCTAAGCATTACTCGCTTTAAGATCTATTTATTCATTTATATTATTACTAGTTGTATGCTTTTACTATTATTGTTTATTTTAATTTCTGTTCATTTTGGGTTTCATTTATTCTTTAATAGTAATTTCTGGTCGTTTTGAGTTTGAATTTTAAAAAGTATTTTTATCTGCTGAGCTTAAGTTTAAAATGGCCTTTATTTTTCTTTGAAAAACTTATTTTTAGGAAAGTTTTTTTGGTTAATTTTTTTTCTTTTTTGATTGAAAAACATTTCAAGTTTTTAAAAATTGCTTATTTCAAAATCAAAACTTAAAAAAAATATCAAATATTCATCAGAGTATCAAAACTGGTATCAAAACTGGTATTATCTGATGTTTGAACTATTTTTAGCAAAATTACTATCTCAAAATTTTTATCGGATGGGTTTGGGGAAAAAGGGCGTGGGGGAACTAGATTAAGCTTCGGTCTCTTTTGAATCTTTAAAAGTGAACTAGAACTTTCTATTTTCAATCAAATGAGCCCTCTCTGAAGTTTATACGAGTATCTCTTCTATAAAAACCATATGCATCCCCAGAGTATAACTTACAACGCCTGTCCCTGGGCCCTGGGGGGTTGTGTCGACCCTGGAGTTTTATAATCTGATGCTTGAACTATTTTTAACAAAATGGTCACCTGAAATTTTTATCGGATGGGTTTATCCATTTAATAAACTCTGCCACAGGGAGAGCGGGAGGGGCTAGTTTCCCTCCGATCTTTTTTCACTCTGAGAAAATGAACTACAGCTTTTAATTTCCATTCAAATGAACCCTCTCTGAAGTTTATATGAGCATACCTTCCATAAGAACCATATATGCCCCCAGAGCATTACTTACAACGCCTGCCCCGGGCCTGGGGGGGGGGGTGTCGACCCAGGAGTTTTTCTTATCTGACCTTTGAACTATTTTTAACGAAATTACCATACATAAAGGAGTTTTATTATATGCTCTTTGAACTATTTGATGAGGTATGGCTACCTCAAATTTTTTATCACATGTATTTGGGGAAAAAGGGCTTGGGGGGCCAGTTGCCCTCTGATCACTTTTGACTCTTAAAAAGGGTACTAGAACTCTCGATTTCCAATCGAACGAGCCTCCTTTGAAGTTTATACGACGATCCCTTCTATATGAAGTGCCTGTGGGAAAAAAAATAAATGGAGTGTAGGGGGAGGCTAGCTGCCCTCCAATCGCTTTTGACTCTTAAAAAGTGAATTGCAACTTTCAATTTTGAATTAAATGAGCCCTCTAGGAAGTTTATACGATCATCTCTTCCATAACAACCATATATGCCCCCAGAGCATAACTTACAACGCCTACCCCCGGGCCCTGGGGGGTTGTGTCGACATCGGATTTTTTTGTTATCAGAACTTTGAGCTATTTTTAACAAAATGTCTATCTCAAAATTTTTATCTGATGCATTTAGAGCGTGGAGGGGGGGGGGGGGCTAGTTGCCCTCCGATCTCTTTTGACTCTTAAAAAGTGGACAAGAACTTTCAATTTCCAATCAAATGAGCCCTCTCCGAAGTTTATACGAGCATCCCTTTCATAAGAACTATATATGCCATAGAGCATTACTGATAACGCCTGCCTCCGGGCCCTGGCGGGTTTCGTCGACACATGAAGTTTTCATATCTGACCTTTGAACTATTTTTAATTAAATGGCTATTATAAAAATTTTATCGGATGGACTTGGGGAAAAAAGCGTGTATGTGTGGGGGGGGGGGCGGCTAGTTGCCCTCGTATATCTTTTGACTCTTAAAAATTGAACTAGAACTTTCAATTTCCAATCAAATAATCCCTCTCTGAGGTTTATATGGGAATTCTTTTCATAAGAACCATATACGCCCCCAGGACAACACATACAACGCCGATCCCCCGGGCTCTGGGGGGCATTTATTTTATCTAATTTTTGAACAATTTATAAAACCTTGGCCCTCTCACAATTTGTGGCGGACGTGTTTGGGGTAAAAAGAGCGTGGGGGCTAGTTTAACTTTCTTGGCTCTTAAAAATTTAGCCGTAACCTTCAATTTCCAATCAAATGAGCCCTCTCTGAAGTTTATACGAACATCCCTTTCATACGAACCATATATGCCCCAGGGCATAACTTACAACGCCTGCCCCCGGGCCCTGGGGGGTTATGACGACACCTGAGTTTCTTTTATCTGACTTTTGAGCAACTTTTAACTTAATGGCTATCTCAAAATTTTTATTGGATGCATATGGGGAAAAGGGGGCGTGGAGGGGGGGGGGGCTAGTTGCCCTCCAATCTCTTTTGACTTTAAAAATATGAGCTAGAACTTTCAATTCCCAATTAAATGAGCCATCTCTGAAATTTTTACGAGCATCCCTTCAATAAGAACCATATATTCCCCCAGGGCATAACTTCCAACATCTGCCCTCGGGCCCTAGGGGGCTGTGTTGACCCCTGAGTTTTTGTTATATGGTATTTGAACTATTTAAAAAAAAGCTATCTCAAAATTCTTATTGGATGGGTTTGAGGAAAAAAGTGCGTTGAGGGGGTGGGGGGGGGGGGTTAGGTGCCCTCCGATCTCTTTTGACTCTTAAAAAGTTAACTAGAACTTTCAATTTCCAAACAAATGAGCCCTCTTTGAAGTTTATAAGAGCATCTTTTCCATGAGACCCATATATGCCCCCAGGTCAGAACTTAAATGCCTTCCCCCTGGCCCTGGGGGGTTGTTTCGACACCGGAATTTTTGTTTCATGATCTTTATTTTTAACAAAATGGTTATCTTAGAATTTTTATTGGATGCATTTGGGAAAAAAGTGTTTTTTGGGGGGGAGAAGCTGGTTACCCTCTAATATCTTTTGAGGCTTCAAAATTGAACTAGAACTTTCAATTTCCAATCAAATGAGCGCTCTCTGAAGTTTATACGGGCATTCCTTTCATAAGAACCACATATGCCCCCAGGGCATAACTTATAACCCTTGCCCCTGAAGACTGTGGGGGGGGGGGATGTCCTGCTCAGACATATAATTTCCAGAACTTTCAAATACGTTGAACAAAATGTCTATATCAAATTTTGATTGGATGTGTTTGGGGAAATGGTGGGCGTGGAAGGGCTGTCAGTTGCCTTAGAATCACTTTCGACTATTAAAAAGGGAACTATCCATTTAAATATCCAATCTAATAAGCCCTTTCTGAACTTTCTACGACAACGTTGTCTATAAAAAAAACCTAATATGCCCCCAGGGCATAACTTACAACCCTTGCCCTAGGGGCTGTGAGGGAGTTGTCATCCTCAAACACCTAACTTCCAGAACTTAAAACTACGTTTATTAAAATGAATATCTCAAAATTTTTATTGGATGTGTTTGGGATAAAGGTGGGCGTGAGAGGGGGGTTAGTTGCACTCCAATCACTTTAGACTATTAAAACGGGCACTAGCCTTTGAATTTCCAATCGAATGAGCCTTTTTGAAGTTTCTACGACAACGCCTTCTATAAAAAAAACCTTATATGCCCCAAGGGCATAACATAAAACCCTTAACCTGAGGGTTGTGGGGGAGTGTCCTCCTCAAAAACATATTTTCTGTCTGGAAATCAACTACGCTGAACAACTTGGCTATCTCAAAATTTTGATTGGATGTGTTTGAGGGAATGATGGGCGTGGGGGGGGGGGGCTAGTTGCCCTCAAATCACTTTTGACTATTAAAAAGGGCACTAGAACTCTCAATTTCCAATGGAATGAGTCCCCTTTGAAGTTTCTACGACGATCCCTTTCATATGAAGTGCCTCTGGGAAAAAAATTAATAAATAAATAATAATAATAAAACATTGGAGCCGTATGGCCTTTACTATAGGGAACGCTATATCGTTGCCTCTGATAAATGGGAGGGGGCATTTTATTGTTTTTGCAGTAAAAATAAAACGAAGTTATTTACTACAACTTCTGCCCCCCTCCCTTAATTGGCGTCCCTGAATCAGTAGCACATTCCGATCATTTCAAATAGATGTTGACTTATTGCCCAGGTAATGACTGATTCTTCAATTAAACGACTGAGTTTCTAACTTAAAAAAGCTCCGATGTTTCTAACTTAAAAAACTTAAGATCCGAGAACTAGAAATAAAACTACATCTTAATAGTTACTTAAAAAAGGACCTCGAATGACTCTAGATATGAATTTGTCTCTATCGTTCTTTTCAAACAGTTCGTAGTAACGAACTGTAAGTAAGGAGCGACCCGGCTCAATAGTAACCGAAACTCTAAAAACCGGAATTTCGATACTCATAGATACATCAATAGAATCAGATTTTTATGCTGATTTCAAATATTAAGTTTCGTCAATTTTAGTTTTACGCATCAAAAGTTACGCGCCTGAGAAAATTTGCCTTATTTTTGAAAAAAGGGGAAAACACCCCTTAAAAGCTATAGAACTTTAATCAAAATCACACCTTCGGATTCAGTGTATCAGAAAACCCTACTGCAGAAGTTTCAAACTCCTATCTGCAAAAATGTGGAATTTTGTATTTTTCAGAAGAAAGATCACGGATGCGTGTTTATTTTTTTTTTTTTTTTTTTGTTTTTTTTTTCAGGGGTGATCGTATCGATCCAGTAGTCCTAGAATATCTTAACATGGCTCATTCGAACGTAAATTCAAAGTTCTAGTGTCCTTTTTAAGTGACCAAAAAAATTGGAGGGCAACTTGACCCCCTCCCTCGCCCCTTTTCTCCCGAAGTCACCCAGTTAAAATTTTGAGATAGTCATTTTGTTCAGCAAAGTCGAAAGTCTAATAAATATGTCTTTGAGGATGACCTCGCTCTTTACGCTAAAGTTTGAATCGGTCACACAACTTTATTTTTTAAGTTTTAATGTCGCTCCTTACTTTCATTTAAAAAAACATGTTTTTTTTTTAAATTTAATATTTCACTAGGTGTCAAAGTATTTGTATTTTGATTGCTGGTTAAAATTTTCGGCAAAAGCTGCATGACCTTGTCAAACTGGAAAAGAGTTTAAAAAAAAATATTTTAAATGATATCAAATGATGAAAAGAGACCGTGAGAATTCGCAAAAACTAGCATATTTAACACATCTTAAAAAGTTGGAATGTCCCCTGTACAGGTTTTGCATAGTTTTGGTTAGCCACTTTTTCTACACGCAAGAACGGTTACACTTGACTGAAAATATTCTTTTTGCGAGATAGATGACCTTGTCTAGTTTGATTTTCTTGCTAAAACACAGCAGGCAATAAAAGTCAACGCCATCTGATTTTTACCCGCATTTTTATGGGAAGTTCGCTGGGGATGAAGCTAGTAATAAGTAATAATAAAAAATATAACCTAATATAACCTAATATATTCTGAAAAGCAAAAACTTCTACAAATGTTGAGAACTAAAATATAATGGGAAACGAGTCGGACTAATCGGTCCAGGGTCCCTAGTTTAGGGTTAGGGGGTGTATATCTCAGATTTACAAAACATGTAATAAAATAATGTACTTATGCATTATGAATAACCCATCGTTATAGTCTGTACAAGGAAACCAGACAAACGGGTATTGCTAGATAAATGGGTCGCAAAGCGTGATTTTTTATTGCGTTTACAATATTTAAACTGTTGTTTTTTGGGGTTTAGGGGGAGGGGGGAAGGTACCTAGGTTAGGTTAGGTTAGGTTACGTATTTAATTTATGGTATTCTTTACCCCACCCCCCCCCCACCCCCCTAATATGCAAATATATAGCCCAAATTTGTTTCTAAACTATTATTTTTTCATCCTATTTTATTTTATTTCATAAGCATTGATCAAACTTGACTTCTTTCGTGTATAGCGGTGGGTTATTTATAATGCATAAGTACCTAAAATAAATATCTTTAAGTAAAACACTTTAGGGTGTTATGGCCCCTGAAAACGATGGAATGATTGCATAATTTTGGCACTTTGCCACTCTTGCTACGTCAAAAAGTTGCTACATATGTCTGACAATACAAATACATTCTTTACCATTCTGGATGACCTTGCCTTTTTCTCTTGTTTTTTTTTTTTTTTTTTTTTTTTTTTTTAAAAGCCCATCTAAGCTATCCTAAATCATAAGAAATCAAATTCAAAATATATTTTGAAGTTATGCAACTTTTAATGCTTCAAAATGGTTAAGTGAGAAAAATGGGTTTTAAGTAATAATAGTGAGGATGACTAAAGAAAAATAAACTTCAGCTTTACTGGGACAATAATGTATTCAGAATGATCCTCCACAGTCGTTATCTGTTTTTAATTGAAAAGAGCGAGGGGGCGCTGACTTTCTGCCAACTGGTGAGTATCTCGGAACGCCCCGTGTGCCACACAGTTCCGCCATGCTTGGCACACTTTTCGCCACGTTTGGTACAGTCCCAAAAGGCTTAGCATAGTTCTGCCACGCTTGGCAAGAGCCATATGTCGAGCGTGATTTCTGAGAGAGAGCAACCCCTCGTAAAAGTGATTTAATTGTATACTAAATAATAGTAGAGTAAGAGGTTCCATTTCTACGACTTTATGTTCCTTTCTGTGTTATTCTGGACCTTGTATACACCTTTTCAAAGAGAGTGAGTATCCTCTCAGATGGTATTATATTTCTACGACTTTATGTTCCTTTCTGTGTTATTCTGGACCTTGTATCCACCGTTTCAAAGAGATTCCTTTCTGTGCTATTCTGGACCTTGTATACACCTTTTCAAAGAGAGTGAGTATCCTCTCACATGGCCTAATACTTCTATGGAAGCTATAGCAAATACCATGTTATTCTACAATGCTCGCGTAAAGCATCTAGTACCACAGCCAGTGATTGCGGTTTAATCCGTGGTCATTCATCTGTAAGTTGATTATTAGGTTTTTTTTTATAAAACTTGGCTATTCGTTTCATGGGTTTGATTAATAGAACGAGTCATGCATTTGAAAAGGGTAAGTACTTCTTTAGTTTACGAGATTTGCGAAATTTTTTTTTTAGAAAAGATATTTTCGAAAAGATATTTGCGTAGACGCTTACAAGGGACATTGCTAGAAAGTATTCAATAGCATAATTGAAAAGTAACGATAGAATGAAATTGTGACTTGACCTAGCTTTACCTCGCCGATGTGGTCTGTATAATACGTAAGTAACTTTTGAAAAATATTGTCAATTTAAAAAGAAAGGGCTGAAACGTGTTATGAGGGGGGTGGGGGGCATCGCGGGGTGCGGGGCACGAGGTTTCAGTTAAAGCGGATACAGGGGCATGGCGGGATTGCGGTTAGACACGGGGTCAGGGAAACGGAGGGTTCAGGGGCCCGGAGCCTCCCCCTTTTTTCTTTTTCGTAAATAGGGAACCCTGGTTTCAAAATAAATTTTTATTATTATGCATGGCGCCTGTTGTTGATAGATATTAAAAGTAATTAAATTTATCACGGAGGTTAAGTTGTACAGGGGTTTCAGTTATACAGGGGTTCAGTTACATGGGGGTTCTTTGTGTTAAATAAGTAGTTTTTGTATCTTTTAAAAGAACTTTACGGGGATTGAGAGACTCAGTTGCCTAAGTCCGTGTGATTTTTATTTACTTGATGCTCATTAAAAAAGAAATTTTTTTGTTAAATAAGTAGTTTTTGTATCTTTTAAAAGATCTTTAAGGGGATTGAGAGACTCAGTTGCATAATTCCGTGTGATTTTTTTTTACTTGATGGTCATTAAAAACGAAATTTTTGTGTTAAATAAGTAGTTTTTGTATATTTTAATAGAGCTTTAAGGGGATTGAGAGACTCAGTTGCCTAAGTCAGTGTGATTTTTCTTTACTTGATGGTCATTAAAATCGATATTTTTATGTTAAATAAGTAGTTTTTGTATCTTTTAAAAGAGCTTTACGGGGATTGAGAGACTCAGTTGCCTAATTCCGTGTGATTTTTCTTTACTTGTTTGTCATTAAACACGAAATTTTTTTGTTAAATAAGTAGTTTTTGTATCTTTTAAAAGAGCTTTACGGGGATTGAGAGACTCAGTTGCCTAATTCCGTGTGATTTTTCTTTACTTGATGGTCATTAAAAACGAAAATTTTGTGTTAAATAAGTAGTTTTTGTATCTTTTAAAAGAGCTTTACGGGGATTGAGAGACTCAGTTGCCTAATTCCGTTTGATTTTTATTTTCTTGATTGTCATTAAATACGAAATTTTCGTGTTAAATAAGTAGTTTTTGTATCTTTTAAAAGATCTTTACGGGGATTGAGAGAGTCAGTTGCCTAATTCCGTGTGATTTTTCTTTACTTGGTGGTCATTAAAAACGAAATTTTTGTGTTAAATAATTAGATTTTGTATCTTTTAAAATAGCTTTACGGGGATTGAGAGACTCAGTTGCCTAATTCCGTGTGATTTTTCTTTACTTGATGGTCATTAAAAACGAAATTTTTGTGTTAAATAAGTAGTTATTGTAACTTTTAAATGAGCTTTAAGGGGATTGAGAGACTCAGTCGCCTAATTCCGTGTGATTTTTCTTTACGTGTTGGTCATTAAAAAATAAATTGTTTTGTAAAATAAGTAGTTTTGTATCTTTTAGAAGAGCTTTTAGGGGTTTGAGAGACTCAGGTGCCTTATTCCGTGTGATATTTAATTACTTGTCTGTCATTAAAAACGAAATTTGTGTGTTAAATAATTATTTTTTGTATCTTTTAAAAGAGCTTTACAGGGATTGAGAGACTCAGTTGCCAAATTCCGTGTGATTTTTGTTTACTTGGTGGTCGTTAAAAACGAAATTTTTGTGTTAAATAAGTATTTTTTAAATCTTTTAAAAGATCTTTAAGGGGTTTGAGAGACTCAGTTGCCTAATTCCGTGTGTTTTTTCATTACTTGGTAGTCATTAAAAACGAAATTTTGGTGTTAAATAAGTAGTTTTTCTATATTATAAAATAGCTTTAAGGGGTTTGAGAGACTCAGATGCCTGTTTCCGTGTGTTTTTTGTTTACTTTGTGGTCTTTAAAAAAGAAATTTTTGTGTTAAATAAGTAGTTTTTGCATCTTTTAATAGAGCTGTAAGGTGTTTGAGAGTCTCAGTTGCACTAGTCCGTGTGATTTTTGTTTACTTGTTTGTCGTTAAAAACTAATTTTTTGTGTTAAATAAGTAGTTTTTGTATCTTTTAAAAGAGCTTTAATGGGATTGAGATTCTCATTTTACTTAGAACTTGTTGTATTTACTTAATTTGGATTACAAAAAAAAAAAAATTTAGTTTTATATAATTATTTTTTGTATATATTAAAATAGATTTAAGGGGTTTGAGAGACTCAGATGACTGTTTCCGTGTGGTTTTTCTTTACTTGGTTGTCATTAAAAACGAAATTTTTGTGTTAAATAAGTAGGTTTTGTATCTTTTAAAATAGCTTTAAGGGGTTTGAGAGACTCTGTAATGCACTAGTTTTTCAGTAAAGACACTCAATATCCTAAAAGTGTTTAATTCAAACTTTTTAAAACTTCGAAATTTTTCAACTTTATTTATTTTTTTCTTTCTGTACATAACTTAAAATGTCAAAATATGCTTACAGTTCTAACAATTGCGCTCTATGATTGGTCAGAGACACGATGTGACTTTCCCACTGGCATTCTATGACCGGTTATTGACAGCGCTCTGTGATTGATCAGAGACACGATGTGACTTTCCCACTGGTATTCTATGACTGGTTATTGACACAACCTAATCTATTGCATTTATTAAATCAGTATTTTTTACGCAGTGGAACGATAAACACATAAGTCATATCTTTAAAAAAAAAGTGAAGATGGAACATTTTAATAAAATGTGTTTACATAACAAGGTTATTGTAGCATTGAATGCCGACAAAAAGAAATATTTAAACTTTGAAACAAGTACAGGTGGTAGCACTATTGGAAATGTATGCATGCATTGTCATGACAGTAAGGAATTAAATTTCTTTGGAATACCGAAAAAATTCAACTCTTATGTTGGTGGTTATGCGAGATTGAGATCTCCAGAGATGATTGCACTCAAAGAGAATGCCAACATAAAAATAATCATTGATGATAGAGGACAACTCCTTGCTACTGTTGCAGGTAACACATTACCTACTGATACATCCAATCGTCACCTTTCAGGTATTAGCATTCAACGGAAGATCAATAAAAGAAAGGCCTACTCTTCTACTAATATCGTAAACCATATCTTGTCTACGTGCCGAAACTGTTACCTGTGTAAAAATAATGTGATAATAGACAGTGAAATTGCCAGAAAAATAAAAAGGGCATTGTCAGAAAATATCACGATGGAATATAAAGATGAATCGATGAAAAACAAAGCACAAGCAAACGTTACTGCCATTGGTCAAACAGTCATTGAACCAAATAATACCAAAGACGAAAAGCATATTGAGCCTTTTGATGAGACACCAGTAAAAATTGTGTATGACTCAAAATGGAATAATGATTATTCTACTGATTACGAACTAAGAGAAGACAATAGCTATAATATCAAGAGAGAACATGGTGAACTATTTTATGGAACAGATTCAAAATGTCCAAAGTTAATTGTTGATATTAATAATGTATCATAATATATTTATTTTATTAATATTCTACATAGCATTATTTCATTAAAAATATATTTTGCATTACATTGTTATGTGTTCATTATTTTTAGAGTAAGCTAGCATATCAAACGTTTAGAATGTCTAATAAAACGTCGGAGATGTAAGAAAAGGAATTTGCATACATCTATTGTCAGACACATGTGGACAAATTTTTTTCTTGAATTCACATTCTGGATAAATAAAAAAAGACATTTAATTCTAGAAATTATGACGAAACTCTAAGTAAGCTACAAACTCTGTCTTGAAGTTACCTCATGGATACACAATGCAGAGATTTCATTTAAGAAATTATCAAAAATTGTAAGTAAGTAGCAAATTCTTTCAAAAATATGTTAATACGTTTAAGCAATAAATATCTTTAAGCTTAACCCGTCTTTATTCTTTAGAATAGTTTTATTCATTTCATTAAATTATGAAGAAATTGTAAGTAAGTAACAATAGCTTTCTTGAAGTCGCTTCCTGGACACACTACAGATATTTAATTCAAGAAATAATAATCAAATCGCAAGTAAGTAATAAAGTCTTTATTATTTTCCCCTCTTGGATACACAATACTGAAATTTCATTCAAGAAATTATGAAGGAATTCTAAATACGTAACACACTCATGCTACCTCATGGATATACAATGCATAAATTACATTTAAGAAATTATCAAAAATTTTAAGTAAGTAGCAAATTCTTTCCTGAATTCGCCTCCTGGGTAAATAAAAAAGACAGTTCACTAAAGAAATTATGAAAAAATTGTAAGTAAGTAGCAAATTCTTTCTTGAATTCACCTGCTGAATAAACAAAAAGACATTTCGTTCGAGAAATTATGACAAAATTCCAAGTAAGTAACAAACTCTTTATTGTTTTCATGACTTAGATACACGTTGTAGAAATTTAATTCAAGAAATTATGAAAATATTCTCAGTAAGTAGCAATTTCTTTCTTGAAGTCAACTCTTGGATACACAATACGTAAATTTCATTTAATAAATTATTAAAAAAAACAATTTCTTTCTTGAATTCAACTCTTGGATACACAATAAAGAAATTTCATTCAAGAAATTATGAAAATATTTGTAAGTAAGTAACAAACTCTTTTTGTTTCAACCTCTTTTATATACAGTACAGATACTTAATTCAAGAAATTATTAAAAAATATCAAGTAAGTAACTTTTTTTTTATCTTTATCAAAATAAATTTTAACTTAGATAAAAAATGTATAAATTTAATTCAATAAATTAGGAAAAAAAATTCTCAGTCAGTAACATTTTCTTTCTCGAAGTCAACTCATGGATACACAATAATGAAATTTCATTCAAGAATTTCATGACTTAGATACACGATGTAGAAATTTTATTCAAGAAATTATGAAAAAATTCTCAGTAAGTAACAATTTCTTTCTTGAAGTCGTCTCTTGGATACACAATGCGGAAATTTCATTCAAGAAATTATGAAAATATTTGTAAGTAAGTAACAAACTCTTTATTGATTTCACCTCTTGGATATACAGTACATATACTTCATTCAATAAATTATGAAAAAATCGCAAGTAATTAACTTTTTTTTCTCTTTATCAAATACACTATTCACTTAGCTAAATGATGTAGAAATTTAATTCAAGAAATTATTGAAAAATTCTCAGTAAGTAACAATTTCTTTCTTGAAGTCAACTCTTGGATACGCAATACGGAAATTTGATTCAAGAAATTATGAAAAAATTGTAACTAAGTAGCAAAATCTTTCTTGACTTTACCTGCTGGACAAACAAAAAAAGAAATTTAGTTCAATAAATAATGATAAAATTCTAATTAATTAAAAAACACTATATTGTTTTCAATATTTATATAAAATAAATAGAAATTAAAATAAAGAAATAATTAAAAAATAAAAATAAAATTATGAAAATAATTAATTTATTAAACCTTGGTTTAAAAAAAAAAAAAAAAAAAAAAAAAAAAATTTCTTAAAATAAAATATGAAAAAATTAAAATTAATTAACAAAATTTATTTTTTTAACCATTTATATATAATATTTATAAATTAAATTAATTAAATTATTAAAAAAATTATCAGTAATTAACCATTTCTTTCTTGAAGTTAACTCTTGGATACACAATACTGAAATTTCATTAAATAAATTATGAAAATATTTGTAAGTAAGTAACAAACTCTTTATTAATTTCAACTCTTGGATATACAGTACAGATACTTCATTCAAGAAATTATGAAAAAATCGCAAGTAAGTAGCTTTTTTTTTCTTTATCACAAACAATTTTCACTTAGATACACGATGTTGTAAATTTAATTCAATAAATTATTAAAAAATTTTCAGTAAGTAACAATTTCTTTCTTGAAGTCAACTCTTGGATACACACAATACGGAAATTTCATTCAAGAAATTATAAAAAATATTTGTAAGTAAGTAACACGCTCTTTATTGATTTCACCTCTTGAATATACAGTACAGATACTTCATTCAAGAAACGTGATTAAACACGTTTTGAAACTACATGCTATTTGTATGCCGTTCCTTGCCACCTTTCCAAACGAACAGGGAGTCCCCACTGGTTCCTACACATTGCAAAAAAGTGAGCAGTACGAAAACTCCACGTTTTCAACCAGACTGGTTTTTTTGGGACCCATAAGGTGAGGTATGCAAATTCGACATAGCTTTATTTCATTTTTTTAAGGTTCATTTTGACGCAGGTTCGTGGGGGCGCGGAACGTCGTGTACCTGTTCCTTAAAAAATTGAATAAAGCTCTGTCGAATTTGCCTTTATCTCCGGATTGGTCCCTAAAAAACCCGTCTGGTTGAAAACGTGGAGTTTTCGTACTGCTCACTTTTTGCAATGTGTAGGAACCAGTGGGAATCCTGTTCGTTTGGAAAAGTGCCAAGGAAAGGCATACAAATAGCATGTAGTTTCAAAACGTGTTTAATCACGTTTCTTGAATGAAGTATCTGTACTGTATATTCAAGAGGTGAAATCAATAAAGAGCTTGTTACTTACTTACAAATATTTTTTATAATTTCTTGAATGAAATTTCCGTATTGTGTGTATCCAAGAGTTGACTTCAAGAAAGAAATTGTTACTTACTGAAAAATTTTTAATAATTTCTTTAATTAAATGTTCCACCTCGTGTAGTTAATTTAAAATTTTTTTTGATAAAGAAAAAAAAAAGATGCTTACTTAAGATTTTTTAATAATTTATTTAATTAAGTATCTGCAGTGTATATACAAGATTTGAAATTAATAAATACTTTGTTACTTAATTACAAATTATTTAATAATTTCTTGAATGAAATTTCCGTATTGTTTATCCAAGAGTTAACTTCAAGAAAGAAATGGTTACTTACTGAGAATTTTTTTCATAATTTCATGAATTTAATTTCTACATCATATATCTAACTCGTGAAAACAATAAAGTTTGTTACTTACTTAGAATTTTGCCATAATTTCTTGAACGAAATGTCATTTTTTTTTGTTTATCCAACAGGTGAATTCAAGAAAGAATTTGCTACTTAGACTGAGAATTTTTTCATAATTTCTTGAATTAAATTTCTAGGTCGTATATCTAACTCGTGAAAACAATAAAGAGTTTGTTACTTACTTATAATTTTGTCATAATTTCTTGAACGAAATTTCTTTTTTGTTTGTCCAGCAGGTAAATTCAAGAAAGAATTTGCTACTTAGTTACAATTTTTTCATAATTTCTTGAATCAAATTTCCGTATTACGTATCCAAGAGTTGACTTCAAGAAAGAAATTGTTACTTACTGAGAATTTTTCAATAATTTCTTGAATTAAATTTCTACATCATTTAGCTAAGTGAAAAGTGTTTGTGATAAAGAGAAAAAAAAGTTACTTACTTGCGATTTTTTCACAATTTCTTGAATGAAGTATCTGTACTGTATATCCAAGAGGTGAAATCAATAAAGAGTTTGTTACTTACTTACAAATATTTTCATAATTTCTTGAATGAAATTTACTCATTGTGTATCCAAGAGACGACTTCAAGAAATTTTTTCATAATTTCTTGAATCAAATTTCTACATCGTGTATCTAAGTCATGAAATTCTTGAATGAAATTTCCGTATTGTGTATCCATGAGTTGACTTCAAGAAAGAAAATGTTACTTACTGAGAATTTTTTTCCTAATTTATTGAGTTAAATTTCTACATCTTGTAGATAAGTTAAAATTGATTTTGATAAAGAGAAAAAAAAAGTTACTTACTTGAGATTTTTTAATAATTTCTTGAATGAAGTATATGTACTCTATATTAAAGAGTTGGAAACGAAAAGATTTTGTTACTTACTTACAAATATTTTCATAATTTCTTGAATGAAATTTATTTATTTTGTCTACAAGATTTTAATTAAATAAATTTATTGTTTATTTCATAATTTCTTTAATTAAATTTAAGTAGTGTGTATAAAGGAGTTGACTTAAATAAAGAAATTTATAAATAATGAGACTTTTTTCATAATTTATTGAATTAATTTTATAAATCGTTTATATAAGTCATTAATACAATAAAGAGTTTGTTACTTACTTGGAATTTTGTCATAATTTCTCGAACGACATGTCTTTTTGTTTATTCAGCAGGTGAATTCAAGAAAGAATTTTCTACTTACTTACAATTTTTTCATAATTTCTTTAATGAACTGTCTTTTTATTTACCCAGGAGGCGAATTCAAGAAAGAATTTGCTACTTACTTAAAATTTTTGATAATTTCTTAAATGAAATTTCTGCATTGTGTATCCATGAGGTAACATGAGTGTGTTACCTATTTAGAATTCCTTCATAATTTCTTGAATGAAATTTCAGTATTTTGTATCCAATAGAGGAAAATAATAAAGACTTTATTACTTACTTGTGATTTTATTATTATTTCTTGAATTAAATATCTGTATTGTGTCCAGGAAGCGAATTCAAGAAAGCTATTGTTACTTACTTACAATTTCTTCATAATTTAATGAAATGAATAAAACTATTCTGAAGAATAAAGACGGGTTAAGCTTAAAGATATTTATTGCTTAAACGTATTAACATATTTTTGAAAGAATTTGCTACTTACTTACAATTTTTGATAATTTCTTAAATGAAATTTCTGCATTGTGTATCCATGAGGTAACTTCAAGACAGAGTTTGTAGCTTACTTAGAGTTTCGTCATAATTTCTTGAATGAAATGTCTTTTTTATTTATCCAGGAGGTGAATTCAAGAAAAAATTTGTCCCCATGTGTCTGACAATAGATGTATGCATATTCCTTTTCTTACATCTCCGACGTTTTATTAGACATTCTAAACGTTTGATATGCTAGCTTACTCTAAAAATAATGAACACATAGCAATGTAATGCAAAATATATTTTTAATGAAATAATGCTATGTAGAATATTAATACAATAAATATATTATGATACATTATTAATATCAACAATTAACTTTGGACATTTTGAATCTGTTCCATAAAATAGTTAACCATGTTCTCTCTTGATATTATAGCTATTGTCTTCTCTTAGTTCGTAATCAGTAGAATAATCATTATTCCATTTTGAGTGATACACAATTTTACTGGTGTCTCATCAACAGGCTCAATATGCTTTTCGTCTTTGGTATTATTTGGTTCAATGACTGTTTGACCAATGGCAGTAACGTTTGCTGGTGCTTTGTTTTTCATCGATTCATCTTTATATTCCATCGTGATATTTTCTGACAATGCCCTTTTTATTTTTCTGGCAATTTCATTGTCTATTATCACATTATTTTTACACAGGTAACAGTTTCGGTACGTAGACAAGATATGGTTTACGATATTAGTAGAAGAGTAGGCTTTTCTTTTATTGATCTTCCGTTGAATGCTAATACCTGAAAGGTGACGATTGGATGTATCAGTAGGTAATGTGTTACCTGCAATAGTAGCAAGGAGTTGTCCTCTATCATCAATGATTATTTTTATGTTGGCATTCTCTTTGAGTGCAATCATCTCTGGAGATCTCAATCTCGCATAACCACCAACATAAGAGTTGAATTTTTCGGTATTCCAAAGAAATTTAATTCCTTACTGTCATGACAATGCATGCATACATTTCCAATAGTGCTACCACCTGTACTTGTTTCAAAGTTTAAATATTTCTCTTTGTCGGCATTCAATGCTACAATAACCTTGTTATGTAAACACACTTTATTAAAATGTTCCATCTTCACTTTTTTTTTTAAAGATATGACTTATGTGTTTATCGTTCCACTGCGTAAAAAATACTGATTTAATACATGCAATAGATTAGGTTGTGTCAATAACCAGTCATAGAATACCAGTGGGAAAGTCACATCGTGTCTCTGACCAATCACAGAGCGCTGTCAATAACTGGTCATAGAATGCCAGTGGGAAAGTCACATCGTGTCTCTGAACAATCACAGATCGCAATTGTTAGAACTGTAAGCATATTTTGACATTTTAAGTTATGTACATAAAGAAAAAAATAAATAAAGTTGAAAAATTTCGAATTTTTAAAAAAGTTTGAATTAAACACTTTTAGGATATTGAGTGTATTTACTGAAAAACTAGTGCATTACAGAGTCTCTCAAACCCCTTAAAGCTCTTTTAAAAGATACAAAAACTACTTATTTAACACAAAAATTTCTTTTTTAATGACAAACAATTAAAGAAAAACCACACTGAAACCGTCATCTGAGTCTCTCAAACCCCTTAAAGCTCTTTTAAAAGATACAAAATCTACTTATTTAACACTAAAATTTTTTTTTTAATGACTAACAAGTAAAGAAAAACCACACGGAATTAGGCAACTGAGTCTCTCAATCCCCGTAAAGCTCTTTTAAAAGATGCAAAAACTACTTATTTAGAACCATAATTTCGTTTTTAACGACCACCAAGTACACAAAAACCTCACGGAAACAGGCAACTGAGTCTCTCAAACCCCATAAAGCTCTTTTAAAATATAGAAAAACTACTTATTTAACTAAAAAATTTAGTTTTTAAAGACTACCAAGTAATGAAAAACCACACGGAATTAGGCAACTGAGTCTCTCAATCCCCTTAAAGCTCTTTTAAAAGATACAAAAAATACTTATTTAACACAAAAATATCGTATTTAAAGACAACCAAGTAAAGAAAAATCACACGGAATTGGTCAACTGTGTCTCTCAAACCCTTTAAAGCTCTTTTAAAATATACAAAAAATACTTATTTAACACAAAAATTTCGTTTTTAATGACTACCAAGTAAAGAAAAATCACACGGAATCAGGCAACTGAGTCTCTCAAACCCCTTAAAGCTCTTTTAAAAGATACAAAACTACTTATTTAACACAAAAATTTCGTTTTTAATGACCATCAATTAAAGAAAAATCACACGGAATTAGGCGACTGAGTCTCTCAATCCCCTTAAAGATCATTTAAAAGTTACAAAAACTACTTATTTAACACAAAAATTTCGTTTTTAATGACCATCATGTAAAGAAAAATCACACGGAATTAGGCAACTGAGTCTCTCAATCCCCGTAAATCTCTTTTAAAAGATACAAAAACTACTTATATAACACAAACATTTCGTTTTTAATGACCACCAAGTACAGAAAAATCACACTGAATTAGGCACCTGAGTCTCTCAATCCCCGTAAAGATCTTTTAAAAGATACAAAAACTAATTATTTAACACTAAAATTTCGTTTTTAATGACCATCAAGTAAAGAAAAATCACACGGAATTAGGCAACTGAGTCTCTCAATCCCCGGAAAGCTCTTTTAAAAGATACAAAAACTACTTATTTAACACAAAAATTTCGATTTTAATTACCACCACGTAAAGAAAAATCACACGGAAATAGGCTACTGAGTCTCTCAATCACAGTAAAGATATTTTAAAAGATACAAAACTACTTATTTAACACAAAAATTTCGTTTTTAATGACCACCAAGTAAATAAAAATCACACGGAATTAGGCAACTGAGTCTCTCAATACCCGTAAAGATCTTTAAAAAGATAAAAAATCTACTTATTTAACAAAAAAATTTCGTTTTTATTGACCATCAAGTAAATAAAAATCACCCGGAATTAGGCAACTGAGTCTCTCAATCCCCGTAAATCTCTTTTAAAAGATACAAAAACTACTTATTTAACAAAAAAATTTCGTTTTTAATGACCATCAAGTAAAAAAAAATCACTCGGACTTAGGCAACTGAGTCTCTCAATCCCCGTAAAGCTCTTTTAAAAGATACAAAAACTACTTATATAACACAAAAATTTCGTTTTTAATGAGCATCAAGTAAAGAAAAATCACACGGAATTAGGCACCTGAGTCTCTCAAGCCCCGTAAAGTTCTTTTAAAAGATACAAAAAACTACTTATTTAACACAAAGAACCCCCATGTAACTGAACCCCTGTATAACTGAAACCCCTGTACAACTGAACCTCCGTTCTAAATTTCATTACGTTTAATATCTATTCACCAAATGCTCCAACCCTCATAATAAAATGGTGTTTTTAAACCTGGTGTCCCTATTTCCTAAAAAAAAAAAAAGGGGTACCCCCCGTGCCCCGGCCCCCTCCGGTTCACGGAACCCGGGGCTACCCGACATCCCGCCCTGCCACTGTCTCCGCTTTAACCGAAGCCGCGTGCACCTCACCCCGCTATGCCCCCCCCCCCCCGCCTCACACGTTTCAGCCCTTTATTTTTAAATTGACAATATTTTTCAAACGTTACTTACGTATTATACAGACCACATCGGCGAGGTAAAGCTAGGTCAAGTCACAATGTCATTCTATCGTTACTTTTCAATTAAGCTATTGAATACTTTCTAGCAATGTCCCTTGTAAGCGTCTACAAAAATACCATTACGAAAATAAAATTTCGAAAAAAAAAAATTAGCAAATATATTAAAAAAACTGTTTATTTCCCATTGTAAAATTAAGGAATATTTATAATATTTAACACACTGAAACGAAGTGAAAAGTTTTTTAAAAAAAAAACCTGATAATCAACTTAACTTTTATTTACACAGTTTTTAACATAAAAAAAAAAAACACAAAAAAAGGGCGGGGGTCCTATATGATTTAAGCGAGCAGTGTAGAATAACATGGTATTTGCTATAGCTTCCATAGAAGTATTAGGCCATGTGAGAGGATACTCACTCTCTTTGAAAGGGTGTATACAAGGTCCAGAATAGCACAGAAAGGAATCTCTTTAAAACGGTGTATACAAGGTCCAAAATAACACAGGAAGGAACATAAAGTCCTAGAAGTATTAAGCCATGTGAGAAGATACTCACTCTCTTTGAAAAGGTGTATACAAGGTCCAGAATAACACAGAAAGGAACATAAAGTGGTAGAAGTGGAACCTCTTACTCTACTAATAATGAGCGATAAATTAAAGTTTGAAAGATATGGGCATATTATTCGATAAAGATAAATCCTCTTATCATTTTTGAAGCAATGAGTACTGAAATAAAATTGAAGTCAAAACTGAAATCCAATTTCTATAGAAAATGGGGGTTAAAAGTTTTAATGAAAGGGGCTTGATTCTTTTCTTCCCCTTCCATGATTAAAGTCAAAATAAAGTCTTGGTTGATTTTTCATTTTTTGATTTTTTGATTTTTCATTTTTTTGACATAGATATATTGGATTTAGATAAAACGAAAGTTCAAAATAGGGTGAAAATCCTTTTTAATTGACAATGTATAGAAATTTACAAAAATACCAGATATTTCGGTCACATATACAGTGACCGTCATCATTAGTAAAAGATTTAGCAAAAAAAAGGGTCAATTAAAAAGATGTCGATTAGTAAACAGGGTTTTCCTTAAGGAATATGTAGAACAAAAGTGGATATCAAACGGTTTTTCACCATTCCCACTAGATGGCGTTAAAACTAGTCTTTTATCGAAAAGTCGTGTCGTTAAAGAGCAGAAGAATTTACTTTATAATTTTATTCCCTTTAACTGTTTACATTTTAGTGTTACACCCTGTTAACGGGGTAAATAGTTTGTTTAAAGGTAAAAAGTTTTCTTTTTGATGTTACCTCTTTCTTTTTAACAGTGTTTTTGTAATAGCGGATCAGGGTACAAAGTGTTCTGCTTAAAGCTAAAGACAGAATTAATTCTTTTAAGCGTATAAGTCACGAGAAATCGACACTCCTAACAAAAAAAAAAACAAAGAGTTTGATATCAGTCCAAAGAATATGTAAAGATTTTGTGACTCTTTTAGTAAGAAATAATCTTCAAACTGGTTAAATGACAGCACGTGGCGAGCTGGTAAGAACTCATCAAAAATCCCGATCCGTGACCTGCATGTCTGTTGACCTACAATTGGCAAAAACTCGAGAATACAATGTTGAATGGTGCTATGGAGAGCAAAAATTCAAATGTGAAGACTCAATTAGGCTCAAACGTGGTTATCTATGGCGGCGTTGCGGTGTCGATGATATAGCTGCTACCTCCAATTTGCTAAAGAGCTGAAATACTGCAATTTTACTGTTTAAAGCGTCCGAGAGAGAGCTTACTATCAGAAATCATCTACACTGAGAGTGTTAAGCGCGGAAGAACACAGTTCCATCACGCTTCGCACAGTTCCCACACAATTGGTACAACTCCACCACGCTTGGCATAGTTCTACCATGCGTGGGACAGTTCCACCGCATTCCTAAGATATAAATCAGGTGGCGAGAAGTCAGCCACCCTCGAAGGCTTCCTGGATATCAGACAGGAAGAGTATGTCATATCCCGCAGCAAGTAAGGCTACAAGTGAAGCCAAGTAGTTGGACATAAGCTGCCGACGATGCGAAGTGTTTTTCTGGAATCTCAGTGAAAGCTTGTCTCTTGTATAATCAGAATTTCATCGTTTATTTATGTCTGCCGTAGCCGGCACCAGATTACATTGTATTCATAAAAATCTTAGGTAAAAAACAAGGGGTGATTTTTCATGGGTAAAAAAGGGTAGAGAATATGGTACTGGACTTCAGAATCCCTAACTTTGGTGCTGATCTCTGTTTTAATGACCCTTCAGCTAGAAAGTGCAATCGGGGGCTGGGGGCCAGCCATCTTGTACTTTTGCATACCCTTCCTGTTTAACTTCCCCAGATTTCTCCAGGTGCCCATTTAGAGCTGGGTCGACCCTGGCTGAGCCTAACGAGTCTCGGCACTGACTCCCGTTCTAAACCAAATATCCAGCGACACCAGAAATCAAAACCCCGTCCTTACAGACAAAGGCGTGCTAACTGGGTGCACCTCAAAATTTGGTAGGGATCAGAGATAATATCCCAAGTTCTTCCCTGAAAGGGTACACACAGAAATTGGGTATGCGGGATATGTAATCCCTAACTTGTTCTGATGACATCCAGGGACACTTACTTAATTGTGTGTTGTCTTCACTTAATCGTGTACTTCATACAAACTTATCGAGAAGAAGTACAAAATGAGCTGAGTATACTTAAATTGATGGTTTGATGGTAAAATTGATGGCTTGATGGTAAAAACAAATTGATGGCTTGATGGTAAAAACAAAACATATTTACATAGTAAATTAAAAACTTTCCTCTCGTTTAGAACACTTTGTCACACAGAGCACTATTGAAGGGAGGAGGTCCCTCAGATACTTTAATCGGCCTTACTTGTGGCCCTGAATCATCAAAATATCATTCCAAATGAGTTTAATGCATGAAATATATACTTTTTTAAAGCAAAGGGACTCGATTTTTCTATGTTTTTACTTGTCTCCTCAAGATTTTTCAAGATGGAAGTTTTCGGACGTCCGAAGGATGGGGTGACGGGTGACTATTGATAAGAAAAAACATTTTATATGATAACTTTAGCTACAAGTTCCTAGTAATTCAGGAAAATTTGGAATTTTTTTGGGAGGGGGAAGCCTCCCCCCACGAAAATATCCGGAAAAGTTGTCCTCGATTAACCCATTCGAGAGGCGTGTCTCCTCCTTTCTAAATTATGACTATATTCATTTTAACTAGTAACATCTTTCAGAGTCTATCCAAGAAGACATTTAAAAACTGTAATTCAAAAAAAAAGAACAAATGAATACATTAATCGCTCAGAAACCTTTAGAATCCAGGTTTGTCTATGATGATCAGTGATTATCCAGGTTACTTAGATTTCTTAAATGTTTTTGAATTGTTTTTTCAAGTACTTTAATTAAGCTTAATCATTATCTACTGAAACTAATTGACTCTATGTTCATCATTTACTATTAATAACTTTTAATAGTTGTTAGTGCTAGATGATCATGTATCATACATATAATTTTCTCACGATGATGTAAAAACTCATACTTCTGGGTCATTCATCTTGAAAAAGTACTATAAATTTCTGCACGTATGATCGTTATAAAAACTTTCCTTTCAATTTGCTTAACTGTTTGTTTTAACTTTTCTTTTAAACAAGCTTTTCTTGATCTAAGTTGATTCTTCTCTGCAATTCATGATGAACGAGATTACTATCTGACCTTTATTTCTGCCAACCGAGTACTGCACCTTCTGATTGTTCCTTCGGCTCCTTCTACTGTCTGCTCGTTCTGTTGTTCTGACTGCTCCTTCTATTGTTGGTCATTTGAAGTTTCAACGTCCTCCTTGCTGTGTCTTTTAATCTACATCAAATGTGAAAACTCATAGATCTTGGTCATTCATCTTAAAAAAATAATGTAAATTGTTGCACTTATGATTATTATAAAAATCTTCATTTCAAGGTGCTGTTTGTTTTATTTTTTCTTTTAAAGAAACTCTTCTTGATCTAAGTTGGATTTTCTCTGCAATTCATGAAAACAAGATAGTTATCTGACTTTCATCTCTGCTAACCGACTTTCCCTCCTTCTTACCGTACCTTTTGCTCCTTCTTCTGCCTGCTCGTTCGGTTGTTCTGACTGCTCCTTCTATTTTGGGTCATTTCAAGTTCTTCCTTGCTGTATATTTATTCTGCGTCTAATTTGAAAACTCATAGATCCTGGTCATTCATTTTGAAAAATACAAAAACTTGCTGCACTTATGATCGCTGTAAAAATGTTTCTTTTAAACAAACCTTTCTTGATTTAAGTTGGTTTTTCTCTGCAATTCGTGATGAACTTGTTATCTCACTTTTATTTCTGCTAATAGACTCCAACTCTTTCTGATGTGAAAACTCATAGATCTTGGTCATTGATCTGGAAAAAATTCTATAAATTGCTGTACTGATGATCGGTATAAAAACGGTCATTTCAACGTTCTGTTTGGTTTAGCTTTTTTTAAACAAACTTTTCTTGATTTAACTTGGTTTTTCTCTGCAATTCATGATGAACGAGATCGTTATCTGTCTTTTATCTCTGCTAACCGACTCCCGCTCGTTCTGATTGTACCTTCTGTTGTCTTTCACGTTCCTCCTTGTTATATTCTTTGTTCTATCTCTGCTATTATCTGTCATGCTTTAACTTGTATTTTGCTTTTCTAGTCAATTTAGTCATTTCTTTTAAACAAGCTGTTCTTGTTCTAAGTTGCATTTTCTCTACAGTTTATAACGAACGACTATTTTACTTTTATTGCTGCTCCCACTGCTTCTCATTGCTCCCACTGCTTCTCATTGCACTTATGCAGTTGTTGATCATTTAAAGTTTCAAATTCCACCTTGCTAAATTTCTTACTCTACTTTATGTATTACTTCCGTATGTTCTACTGTATTAATTGCTATTGTCCATCATTATAACGTAATTATTGACTTGCATGTCAGTTTTCTGGTCACTTTCATATTTCTATTGGAATTTAGTTTGATCCAATTATATGAGGAGTGGACGCATACACTCTGGGTGGAGGCTCAGACCTCAGAGGTTTGTTGCCTCCTCAGCTCAGCTTAAAAAAAGCAAAACAAATAGTTGTTGAATGGCTGGGTTGCCAATAATAATTTTGCCCCTCCCCCCCCCCCTCCCCCACACACACTCTTACAGTATAATTAACAAACTGCCCAACTCTTCCTCCCTCCATTCAATGCATGGAAAATTAGCCTCCTGGCTACTCCTATCTACTCCTGGCTGGAGATTCAGTTGTCAGATAAATCCCTGTATCCACGGCCATCTTACACTTTGGAATAAATGAGAATCTCCCTTTTTCGGGCAAGGTACTCCCCGTAATTCCCAACTCCGGTTATGGCTTCAGTTATCCTTCTTATGCCCGACATTTTTACTCATTCATTCAAAATTGAAAAATTCAATCTTAGTCAGAATACAAAAATTCATCGAATGGTAATATGATGTCTCTGTGGTGGGCTTAGACAAGACGCAGTTCTTGAAATGGCTAAGTCACGATTCACGGATTAAACTGAAATGGCTAGGTCACGGTTCGGCTAAACTGAAATGTTTCAGTTTAGCTTCAGTCTAACTGAAGTATTTCAGCTAAACTGGAATGTTTTTTTGAAATGGCTAGGTCACGGTTCACGGTTCACGATTAACGGATTAAACGGTTCATGGAATTCAAAATTCAAAAATTCATTCTTAGTCAGAATCCGGAAATTCATCGAATGGTAATATGATGTCTCCGGGGTGGGTTTAGACAAGACGCAGTTTTGAAATGGGTAGGTCACAGCTCACGGATTAAAGATGCAGGTGGGAAAGAGAAAGAGATACACAGGTCTCTCAGCTTACATCTACATTGTATTGTACCAAAACCCTTTTGACATTGAGTTGAAGAAATACAATATTTTTTAATAGTTCCGATGTTTAATAGTTTAATAGGCTAAAACGGCTGGGTCTCGTTTTACGTACGAAAGATGGCAGGTTGCCAAATATTATGTTTTTGGCCATTGATCAGGGGCTAATCGAAAACCAGGTCGTCTTCAAATGGTGTAGGAGGAGTTGACTAGAAATAACTTAATAGAAATCGAAATTTCAAGGAAGGAGGTAAAGAGTGAAGCTTTGACTATGTTTTGTTGAAGAGAGCGTGCGCGGCTGTGTCGGGCTCAGGCGGCTTGGTGCTGATGTGAAACGTTAGTACCAGTAGTAAATGCAAATTTTGAACTGGCACCACAGCTGCGGCAAATTAAGTTGATAATGTTAAAAAAGATACTTTAAGATTTTTTTTCGTTTCACTAAGAAAAGGCGTTTTTCTTACTGCTATCAACAAGCCGTTATTGAATAGATTTATTCCAAGCATTCAAGTTTCATTAAAAAGATTTTTGATACAACTTTTTATTTCTTTATTATTTCTAAAACTGAGAAAAGGGGATACGATATATTTTGGGAAGAGAAACTTCTTGGTACCTTAAAAATAAAAAAAATTCTCAAAAACTGATTGAACCGACCGGTTCATTTAGTTAAGTTTGAGGATATGGGACAAGAGGACCCTTTTTGCCAAAAACATCACAGTGCCTTTTGAATTTCTCTAACCAAGATACATAAAATGTTTAGATTTTTGGAATCCACGCATAAGATTTTTTTTTTGATATTACAAACCATTATGTTTTTCCCGAAAGGACTTTCTTTCTCCTCCAATTTTTTTCTTCGTAATCTTCGTTGAACAAGAATGTGTTTTGTCTTTTATTCCTGCAAACACTGAGCCCCCACAAAGGCTCACACGCGTTCGGGGGTCCCAAGAATAGAAGAATTATATTATTTGATAATTCGAATAAGAAATGTCTAGAAATTCGTGACAAATTAGGATTTTGCTCCCTCCCCTTGTGCACGTGCCTGCTCCCTTTTTTTATTGATGAAGAATCTTGCTAACTCAAGTTAATTTCGTGGCTTATTTAGGTGTTATCTAATTTTCTTCAGACGCTTCAGTAGCCATAAAAGCAGAGCCACAAGCACCGGGTGGATGAACTTGAGTGGTATTAGTTGCTTACGACATTTGGGTTTATTTATAGAGACCTATTATTCTTGTTCAATTGGAAAAAGCATAATCCAAATAAAGATATGCCGCATGCAATAATGGGGGAACATAGTGATCCCTACTGAACTGGATCCCTAATTGTCCAAACACTGAACAATTAATCTCACTTAGTATAATTTGAAACTTCCAGCCAGTTACTAATCGGAAAACATTCATTTGATATTATTACAATGGGTGCTGCACCTGAATTGAATATTTCTCTATTGTACAATCAGTCAGTTGGTTTCCGATGCTCACGAGAGAGAATGCGTTTTCTTGCTTTTTTAAGCCTGTGATCCAACTGACTCTTTGGCTAGTAAATATATAGTACTAACAAGTTCAAGACGGCAGAAGCAAACAAGCTCCAGGTGAGTATAAGCAAGCCAATGTCGATCCTGGTGCAGTAACAGCAAATTAAATCTGATTTAACGCAGTGAATAATGCCGAGTGGTACCTGTATAATGTGGATGCAGTGAATAAGCTCTAAATGGGTACCTGGAGAAATCTGGGGAAGGTAAACAGGAAGGGTGTGCGAAAGAACAGGATGGCTGGCCCCCATCCCCCAATTATACTTCCTGGCTGACGGGCCAAGAAACGGAGATCAGCACCGCCGGTAGGGGCTGTAACGTCCAAGGCCGTATTCTTTACCTTTTCTTTTAATAATGCCGAGTCAGTGTTTTTAGGTGCATGACATAAGATGCTGCGTCCATAAAACCAAAAATGTACCAAAAATAGCATTTTCGGGCAAAAATTCATTTTATTCGAAATTTTAACTTTGAAAAGTTCACTTGCATGAAAAATAAAATGGGCAACCGTCTCAAAAGGCGCCCAAATGATGTAAGTACGCTCCATTTGGCAACACTGTGCGGAGTATTTAAGCCATTCACTTAGCAGTTTTGTCCTTAGTTTTTGGCAAACCAACGCCACCGTCATACCATTTAACAGCGGCTCATTTGGTTAATATGGTTCAGTTGTGTTTACAAGAAGGGCTAGCAATGGTTTCACTGGGGGGGAGGGGATTAGGAGGGTGTTTACCCCCTCCCTGGATTTCAAAAATACCTTTTTGGGATATACTCATTGAAAAATGCCTTTATAATCATTTTCATTGATTTTTTTTTTTTTTTTTAAACGAGGCTTTAAGCCAGTCTCATTATTTTTGTACCGTATGCCAGAAAGAGAAGCCAATAGTCCCGCCTTTCTAAAACATGATTGGTTTATTGGTTCTTCCATTTTTTATTTAAAGCCAGTTGGTTCAGTGGCTCTTCGATGTGAAATTTTCAGCTAGTAAAAAGAAAGAAAAAAAAGTCAGATTCCACCTGATTCGCTCATCTGTGCAAAATTTTAAGCCAATAGGAAGAACAAAAAGGTTTTGAGTCCTTTTTTTTGCAAGCAATCCCTCTTTCTCTCTCTGTAGTCAGTATCTTTCAAGCATACTCAACATTATTTAAAAATTTTAATCAGATATGTAGATAAGGGATAAGTTTATTCATTATAAACTTTACAAGAATGATCCTCCTCCAGTTCTTGCCCCCCCCCAGAAAACTACTATATATATGCTCAAAGTATCTCTTATCGTTATTTAGATAATTATTATCTTCTTATAATACAGCTATTGAAAAAAAGTATGTCAAAGAATAATACAAATTACGATGAGTGGTCAATTTATTAGTACATGAATTTGTTCTTTCTCAACTGGCCTGGATTTTGCAGGCGTATTCACAAGTGTAACTAAATACTTGGCTGTCAATCAATGCAAATGGCAAGTACTTTCACAAATTACGTTTAGATCTAAAGAAAGCAACAGTTCCGCATTAAGTACTATTCATTAAATTTATTGTTAAAAATAATTCAATCAGAACTATTAGAATTTATATTTATATTATTATTATATTATTATTTATGATAATATAGTAATATATAGTATGTATATATATATATATATATATATATATATATATATATATATATATATATATATATATATATATATATATATATATATATATATATATATATATATATATATATATATATATATATATATATATATATATATATATATATATATATATATATATATATATATATATATATATATATATATATATATATATATATATATATATATATATATATATATATATATATATATTATAATATTATTATTATTATGTTATTATAGTTTGTATTTTCAGAACTATTATAGTTATTTTAACAATTATTAGTTTATATTTCTTTCTTGGCCAGGTTCAGGTTCATTTATTTTCCAATCATGTTTATGTTACCGTGAATGTCCGAAATCTGATTAATGTCGACATTCACCAGTGAACGTTCGAAATTCCTTTTTCTCTGCTTGGATTCCATCAGCTTTGCGGGTCAGCTTTTTAAATCTTATGTAAGCTATGATGGTACACGTTAAAGTTAAGTTAGATTATGTTAGTTTAGGTTAGATTAGGGTAGGTTAGGTTATATTTGGTTCTAAATATCAGAAATGGGTTAAAAACCAAAGCTAACCAAACCAAACCTATTCTAACCTAACCTGTCATCATCAAACCTTGTATTAAATTGAAAAAGTCATTCACCAATTTGCGGACATTCAAATTCGGACATTCACCAATTTGCAGACATTCACGGTAATATATACATAACATACTAAATATACTAATATCTGGCAGAGAGACCAGCTCGTTTTGCACAGATAAACAACTAAAGAAATAAATGGATAATCCAATCAAAAAAAAGACATGGCACAGACATTAAAAGATTTTAAACATTAACAGTAACAAGATTTTAAACATTAACTATGTGTTGATTCCCAAAGATAACTATATCCCCGAAGGAAAGTTACACCTTCTTAAGCGTTTTGTTGCTGTTTATTTTTAGTTTGTTTTTGTCGATTTTTCACGCACGTTTAATTTTTTTTAAATTAGGTGGCCGCTACTACCAAAAGCTGCATAACTGCACACAAAATCATTTTTCATTAATAATCAGATAGTCAGATTTATTTTTTTTTTTTTTTAATATTAATTTTTTTTTTTTTATTTATATATATATTATAGTTTTAGTAACTTTTCACTAAATTTACCAAGTCAGTTTATCTATTCTTAGAAAGAAAAATTTAAGTAATTCTGAGATAAGAGAAAGCAAAAAGCAGACTAACTAGGAATTAAATTTTATCATAACCTGCATACTAAGGAGAGAACTGGGAAAAGCAGCCACAATAAGATATATCCAAATTTTACCGAATTTTTTGGGCCATTTTTATTCAAATTGTCAAATAATTTTTTTTTAATAATTGACCCCCCAACCCTCAGAAAAAATCCTGTGTGTGCAGTGGTGGTTCTGGTCTCCCTTGCGCCCGGGGCAAAATCATGAGTAGTGCCCCCTCCCCTGTCTCTCACAACATTTTTAGGCCTAATAAAAAAAAATTATCATTTATTAACGAAATTATTTTCAGTGTATTATTTACCTAATATTTTTTTAATTGTTTTTTATTTTATTATATAAATTATTTAATTTTAATTAATTATTTTTATTATTAATATTTAATTATTTTAGGTTTTATTTATTATTGATAATTCATTCAGTATTTTTATTTTTTAACTGCGCTCTCTACATTTTTTAATAAAACGAAATTTCAAAAATTACAAAATGATTTTCACCGTAAGACTTCATTTGATATTTGGCGCCCCTAAAATTTCCGCGCTCGGAGCAAGTGACCCTTCTATCTCTCCCCTAAAACCACCCCAGTGTACATGTGCCTGACTAGAATACTATTTTCCTTGCAGTTGATTTTGGACATTTGTTTTCTCCTTCTAGGTAAAAATGCTGGAAAGTGGGATGGCAATTCCATTTCATAAAAAAATCTGTGCCTCGTGTCATAGCATTCCACGGCAGAAAGAATGGCTAAAAGCGCCAGTTAAGGAAGGTCTGAGTGTTTTCCACGTTGGGAAACGCCACAAACCTCATCATAACTGGGAGCCGATCTTCATTGGAACTCAGGACGATCCGTTGTATGATGAGAGGCTGTCCTGGGAAGGTCGTAGAGATAAGATGACACAGGTGAGAAATGTTTTAATGGCTCTTAGAAAACTTCTTAGGATTGTTTTTCCTTCAGGTCTGTCATTATTGTTTAAAATCTTGGGAGCTAGTTCAAATGACTGCAAAAACATAGAAATATTTCAGAGAAAGTTTTCTTCTGAGTGGCAGATATAAGAAAACAGAGAAAATTATGCAGTTTGGGCTATGGAAATTTTTGGAAAATTTATGTTTTGCTTTTTTCCTACTCCCTATTTCACTTTTAGTTGAAAAATAAAGTTTGAACTACATCATAAATCCACAGATAAAATGATCTTTGATGCACACTCTTACACTTTTACGGTCTTCTTAGGGAGGTGAATAATTGTGGATTTTCAGGCCACAATATTTCAGTTTTTTTCAATTAGGGAAGGAGGTCTTTGGACCAATCTGTTGGGGAAGTCTTCGTGTTCATACGGATATTGAAAAAACGTTCTGAGCTAGTCAAACGATGCAAAATCCTAGATAACCTTGTATTGAATCTCCCAGGCTAGCTTTTTCTAGACTATTTCCCCAGGGTGGTGCACATACAGTATGGGGCGTCAATTCATAAAATGTAGGGGAGGGGGAAAATTTTATTTCTCAAAGCCAAGGAGTTGCGATTCCTTTTGTTTCTATTTTAGATGAGAATACCAAAAAAAGAAATTTTTCCGCTGCCTGGTCTGACCTGTATACTTCCTTCTTTCCCCAAGTGGCAATCTGCCCCCGTGATACTTGTCACTTAACCAAACTCATTCCCCCGTACTCCTGTCTTAAAATAAATCTCTCCCAAAAACTCTCGGTTTTGAAGTAGGCCTACTGTAAATATATAAAATGCTGACTGAAAGAATATTACTCTCAATGGCATGTTATTGTCGCAGAAATAAGGATCTTTTTTTTTTTAGAAAATTTTTGTTGAATCGGCCTTGCTTGCTAACTTTATAACTTTAATAAATCAAATAATATTAATGTTTTGATTACTAAATATCCAATATATGTATATTAAACTGACAATGCATATTCATATGTCTAAATGAATGGTCTAAAGAAAAGATTAATTTTGATTAGCCCTACATAACATAAAATGCAGCCCTAAATAACATAAATAACAATTCATAAAATGTAGGGGGGGGGGAGAAAAATTTATTTTTCAAAGCCTACGAGTTGTGATTCCTTTTGTTTCTATTTTAGATGAGAATACCAAAAAAGAAATTTTTCCGCTGCCTGGTCTGACCTGTATACTTCCTTCTTTCCCCAAGTGGTAATCTGCCCCCGTGATACTTGTCACTTAACCAAACTCATTCCCCGTACTCCTGCCTTAAAATAAATCTCTCCCAAAAACTCTCGGTTTTGAAGTACTGTAAAAATATAAAATGCTAACAGAAAGAACATTACTCTCAATATCATGTTATTGTCGCAGAAATAAGGATCTTTTTTTAGAAAAATTTTGTTGAATCGGCCAAAAGTAACAATTAGAAAGCTGAGCGGTTAATGCATCTTAAGGCTTTTATTGTCGCTATATATTCTCAGCTGACGAGCGAAAGTATAACTCAAAGGGAAACGCCCTTTTTTTGCACAAACCAAATGATGTATTTTTGTAAATTTTTTTTCCAGCGGCCATTGGTCCTCTGATTCTATATTGCTGTGTTTTTGTATGATCGTTCAGTGAAGCAGTTGAACTCACAGCGTTGGATGTCCAAATGCTTAATTTTCGTTTTTACTGCACGGTGGACGTTATGAGGATGTTCGGCGTTCTTCAGTAAAAAAAAGGAATTAAGCATGGAGGGCTAAAGTAGCACGGATTTTTTAAATTGCAGTCAACAGAGGGGGGGGGTAAATTATTTTTTAAGAGAAATACCAAAAAAAGGTATTATTCAGAAAAAGATATCCCCCCAAAGGTATCAGACAGTTCGTGGTAACGAACTGTAAGTAAGGAGCGACCCGGCTCAATAGTAACCGAAACTCTAAAAAACGGAATTTTGATGCCAGTAGATGCCCCTAAAAGTGATAGAATCTTAATGAAATCAAACTATCAGATTCAGCGTAACAGAAAACCTTACTAACCTTACTTGCTTACTAGATGTTCCAAGCTCCTATCTGCAAAAATGTGGAATTTTGTATTTTTGCAAGAAAAAAGATCACGGATTCGTGTTTATTTTTTTTCGAGGGGTAATTGTATCGATCCAGTAGTCATAAAATATCGTGAGAGGGCTCATTCGAACGGAAATTAAAACTTCTAGTGCCCTTTTTAAGTGACCAAAAAATTGGAGGGCAACTTGGCCGCCTCCCACGCTCATTTTACCCCAAGTCATCCAATCAGAATTTTGAGATAGCCATTTTGTTCAGCATAGTCAAAAATCTAATAAATGTCTTTCAGGATGACTTAATCCCCCAGAGTTCCCGGGGTAAGGGCTGCAAGTTATGAACTTTGCCCATTGTTTACATATATTATTTGTTATTGGGAAGTAAACATACGTTTTCAGAAGGGATATTTTCTGGTTGGTGGGCGGGGGGTCGAAGGAGGGGGTTACGTGGGAGGATCTTTCCATGGTGGATGTTTCCTTGGGGGAAGGGATATTTGTTTGAAGGGGTGCCGGATTTCCCAGCATTATTTAAAAAACCATCAGAAGTAAGGAGCAAAATTAAAACTTAAAAAGAACAGAAATTATTGCGTATATGAGGGGGTTCGCCCCCTAGTCAATACCTAGCTCTTTACGCTAAAGTTTCCTGCAGTAGTTTCAAAAGCGCTATATATTCTAATTAAATAGCCTTTGTGATTCAGAGATTTGTGATTCGAACAAAATTCGTTCATTAGCGTAAAGAGCGAGGTATTGACTAGGGGTGAACCCCCCTCATGTACGTAATAATTTCTTTTTGTTTTAAGTTTTAGTGTTGCTTTTTACTTTCAGTTGAAAAAACTTGTTTTTTTATTTTTTCACAGTTCAAGGAGGAGAGAGTGTCCCCTCTCAATTGATGCCAATGTTGGATTCTAGCTCCAAATCTAAAACGTTATTTAGCAAGCTCAACTACTTTCCAAGATAGTAAAAAGGCTATCATCTAGAATTCAAACCAGCCTAGTCTAAATTCTTACATTAATAATACAGCTGAAGGTGAGGAGTAATATTCCAACATGTGTTAGAATCAAGTTTAATCTATATTAGCTCAGAAACTAAAGCCCTAAAAGTGATGAGGACAATTATAAGAAGGCAAATTTAAACTAATACATGCAAATTTGATTGATTGCAAAGTTGATAGATTTTCATACTGAATCTTTTGTTAGGCTATTTGTGCTATGTCCTATTTTCCTTTTTGAGCAGAATCTTAAGCCATTTTATATAGCAGGTTAAGTTTGAAATTAGCTGATAGGCTAGTCAACCGGTTACCCTTAACTTTCCCTACAAGTCAAGGGCAAATCCTTTTTTTCCCTTCTACCTAATGCTTTACATGCTGAAAAGTATCTTCAACCCTTCATCTTTTTATTGCCTAAATTCTATCCAGGTTTTATTCCAAGTGGAACGTCCAACGTCCTTTTAATCAAAGTTCGACGTTCCATTGCTTTTCGCCGTAGACGTTTGACTTCGCCGGTCGCCGTTCAAAGTTCGTACTCGCCGTTCGAGCCATCCTCGAGCAAAAACGGAAATAAGCACAACGGTGAAATTTCCGGCCATTAAAACATATTTAAGAAAAGAACATATTTAAAAAGACTTAAGAAAAACATATTTTAAAAAAAATATTTAAGATTAAACGTCGATCAAAACGGCAATCAAAAACGCAGCTATTGTTTCAATTTCAATAATGAATGTCTTCCATACGTACACACAGGTCCGATGAGGGCTATCAGAGGATATTTCAAACGTGGGCGCTCATTTGCGGTGGCCCACCTGGATATATGTTTTACATTTGATGACACCCATCACGCATGGTGCAATTGCACAACGTGCTCTTTGAGGCTTGGCGTGCGCAGCATAAATCGGCGCGGCGGAATGAAACTATGCCATACCTGGGGAACAAACTAGCATTACAAAAGGTGGCAGTCATACAATTGTGAATAATGCAGTCATCCTTTATTCTTATTAACTAAAAAAACTAGTTTATTTTTACTGAAAGTAAGGAGCGACATTAAAACTTAAAACGAACAGAAATTATTCTGTATATGAAAGGGGCTGTCTCCTCTTCAACGCCTCGCTCTTTAGGCTAAAGTTTTTTATTGTTTTAAAAAATAAAGTTGTGAGACAGAGTCAACACGCATCCGTGATTTTTCTTCTGGCAAAAAATACAAAATTCCACATTTTTGTAAACAGGAGCTTGAAACCTCTATAATATGGTTCTCTGATACGCTGAATCTAATGGTGTCATTTTTACTAAAGTTCTATGACTTTTAGGGGGTGTTTCCTCCTTTTTTCAAAAATAAGGCAAATTTCCTCAGGCGCGTAACTTTTGACGGGTGAGACTAAACTTGATGTATCTATTGGTATCAAAATTCCATTTTTTAGAGTTTAGGTTACTATTGAGCCGGGTCACTCCTTACTTAAAGTTTGTTACCACGAACTGTTTGAATATTTGTAATCAATTGTCTTATCTGTCTATTAATTGTATTAATTATAAACATGTATTTAATTGTACTAGCTATCTTATCCTCGTTGAGGCTCATACACGCTGAGAATCTACAATATAAGTATAAGCCCCATATTACAGTCGTTTCTTTTTTCTGGTCTTTTTGCTTCAGGCGATAATTAATATCAATATAATGATATCATCAAATCAGCCTTTTTTTTATATCTTATTCAAAGTAGAGGCAAAAACATCTTGAAGCAACTGCCAGGGGCGTAGCTCCAGCATTTTTATTGAGAGGGCAAACAGTTCCAAATCCAGAGAGTCAAGGGGCATGAGCTATATAATAGCTTTTTCTACAATATAAGTATAAGCCCCATATTACAGTCGTTTCTTTTTTCTAGTCTTTTTGCTTCAGGCGATAATTAATATCAATATAATGATATCATCAAATCAGCCTTTTTTTATATCTTATTCAAAGTAGAGGCAAAAACATCTTGAAGCAACTGCCAGGGGCGTAGCTCCAGCATTTTTATTGAGAGGGCAAACAGTTCCAAATCCAGAGAGTCAAGGGGCATGAGCTATATAATAGCTTTTTTCAATTTATTGGGGGGGGGGGGGCAACCACCCCCCTGGCCACCCCCAAATGACGCCACTGGCAACTGCTTTAATAAACAATAGTAGTCTGTGAAATTACTAAAAGTTCTTGAGAGAGACAAGGAGTGGTCCATTCCCTCCCACATGGTGTACGTCTCAGAATATTGCCTGTGCTACCAATGGCTCACTTCCACCACACCGCCCCTAAGTGCACCACGCCTGGGACACCCTAACCAAATGCGGTGGGTGCGATTTAGTGTACAAGATTTTTTTGCATGGCTGACCCTTCACAGACCGATAATAGGAGGCAAAGCAGGGACGTACGCAGGGGGGGCCTCCGGGCCCGGGCCCCCCTTCGAAATCTCACGATTTTTTTTTCATTTTCCCATAATTTTCTGATTTTTCTCACAGAATAATGGGTTTGAAGTATTTGGCCCACCCCCCGAAACAAATTGGCCCCCCCTCGAAACATTCCTGCGTACGTGCCTGAGGCAAAGGTACACGCGCTGCTATAGAAATCTATGAAATAACGAAGAAAGTTGCAAAAAAAGATTTATTTGTATTGTTGCTGTTCATAGCTTACACATGTCCGGCCTCTAGGGGTGGGGGAATTAAAGAATTTTCAAGGTTGGGGGGGGGGTGTACACAAAAGTTTCAATCTTTGAGAAAACACCTTTTAGAAACAATCTTAGAGGGATTCCCTACCCCTATCGCCCTCTCCTCCTATGTTAAGGTATGCTAGTATTTATTATATTGTACTAACGGTACTTGTATGACATAGCGACCGCACTTTTTAACCTGAGTGACCACACTCAAGAAGTGAAATTAGGTTAATCATATTGAAATATACCAAATTTGACGAAAACATAATTCTTTAGTTACAAATTGTGGAAACTACAACAAATAATTATGGAAAGCAGGCCGCCCAGAACGCATCATATAAAATACCTAATCTAACCAACTCTGTATATTAAATATTTAATCAAAAATTCTGCATATTAGTTTATCTCACTCAGCTGATAATCAGCTCACTAAGCTGATTATCTCCGAGTAGACACAGAAAACTGGTTTTATTACAGATCAAGAACAAAGTGTGGTCGCTATATCATACAAGTACCGCATTCTTTGGGTTATTTTATAAGCAAGGGGTATAAAATACCTTAGGGTATTTTAAAAATACCTTAGGGTATTTTATAAGCATAAGGGGAATTTAGGTATGTGTCAACCTCCAATCCCTCTCTCCCCGACTTCTAGAAGAAGAAAAATGTATAACAAGCATTATTTTGCAGCATTTGGAAAATATGGTACACTTTTCCGTGAAAACGTGTGTTTTATATCAAACTTAAGTAAAACTTTTGTTTCATCCCCACCACCTCCCATTAGAAAAATTTAGTGGTTGTCCTTGGCTTGAGCAACACAGAATCATCATCGTATATTGCGTCCAAGACAAAATCGCATCCTTACCTCATTTTCCCTCGTAAAGTAATTTATGATTTTCTAAACCTTAGTAGGTATGGTTCTCTTGGCACTTATCTCCAATGGACAGGTGTCCTAGTAAGCATTGTCCTGGGTGACAATGGGTAATAAAAGTCTGATTAGTACTATTTTAATTGATTCCATTGCTTTATTTATTAATAATTTTGATAAAATTGATCAGTCGGGCTTTTTGATTTTGTCAAGATCGATTTCATGGTTCATTACTTTGATGATATTAATTTGAAAAATAAAATCACTGTGACATTTCCTTAATTGCTATTTCAATTAGGTAGTGATAAAAATGCAAAATAACTGTATATTGTAAGTATTTTATTTTTAGTGCACAGCGCCAAATACTAAACATAAAAAAATGTTGATGTGGTTGTTAATGTAATTTAAGTTAATGTAAAAAAAAACAATTTTAAGTCAAATCGAAGCTACCGGAATCAAAATCGAACTAGACCACCCGTCAAGAAGAATGTCGAATCGACTTGTTCATTTTATTTCTGTGCCCTTATCCAGTTGTTTTTTCTTTAAAGCTGTTGGGCTTTTCCTGTTCTTCCTGAATTGTCATTTTGTTTGATGTTAGTTAAAAATGATTTAGAACTGAACTTGAATCGGAGTAAGTTTGATTGAGTTAAAGCCAATTAGGCTAAATATGCCAACATAGCTAAAAGCCAATAAAAATCAAGCCGAAGTTCTTCAGTCCATATGAAGTTCAAATGAAGTTGTGTCTACTTTTGGTGGATAACACAACTTATTTTAGAAATAAAAAAATACTAATTAATTTCAAACTAAGTGTTAATTAATTTCAAACTAAAAAAAAAAAAAAATCTAATTTACCAGAAACTTGTATCCAGTCTGTCAGTTTTTATGCTATTATTTTATCCAAAGTATCCTGTAGCTTTTTTTAACTAAAGTTAAATCAACTTCTTTTATTCTTCCTGGTTGGTCAATTTGGTCTCGTTTTAGAAGACCGAATTGGTCTCACTTTCGTCAATTTGTTCTTATTTGAAGTTGTATTTTAAAAAACGGGTGCTTGCATATTATCCAGAACACACTCAAGAAGTGAAGTTAGGTTAATCACAATGAAATATACCAACATATTATAAAAATCTAATAGTTACGTAACAAAATTATTGAAACTACAACAGAGAATTATGGAAAGCAGGTTACCCAGAACGCATTATATTAAATACCTAACCAACTCTATATATTAAATATTTAATTAAAATATACCTGCATCGTAGTTTATTTCACGAAAGAATAAGCTAACTATAAAACCCGGTTTTATAGTTAGCTATAAAACCGGTTTACTTAGAGAAAACCCGGTTTACCGGAGAAAACTCGGTTTACTTAGATCAAACAAAGCAAATTTCTTGAGTGTGTTCTGTATAATATATAAGTACCTAACAGCGATTTGAGTTGAAACCGAACCGTAGTAAGGTTAATTATGCTAAAGCAACAATTTTTAAATCAAAAATGGAATTGAATTTTCACTTTGTTTTTAGTGAATAATACAGTTGATATAGAAATCATAAAAAGTGCTAATAGAGTTAATTAACTTATGTTTTTAAATATAATGAAATCTACAAGAATCTTGAGTCGAATCTGCCAGTCCTTTCACAATTACTGGAGTCCTTTCAGAATTACACAACTACCATATCCCGTTATTCTTCTAAAAAATTATTAGACTCTTCTAATTCTTCCTGATTAGCTAATTGTCTTGGAAACTATCTCAATTTAAATACGATTTTATTTAAAACAAAATATATTTGTATCTTGAGTTGCAACTGTCAGTCTTCATGCTAAGTGACTGGTGATAATTTTCAATATCTGTAGAATTCTAAAAATTATCGCTTTACTAAAAACTAACCTTACTTGAGTTTTTTTTTAGAATTATAATTACGTAGTAGAAGAAGTCTTTTATTTTCCGCAGCAAACTCGTGAAATTTTCAGATCCGAAGAGAACATCCTGTTTTTTAGGTTGATTTTCGGGTTTTAGTAAAGTGCTACTTTGTAGAATTCCACAGATATTGGAAAAATATCACAAGGAAAATATTGTTTTTTAAATAAATCGATTCAAAGGATTTTTTTTTTGCAGGGCTATGCATTATGCATCCTGGACTATGACTTCATGATTCTGGACAACGCTTTCCTAGTCCATCGGCCGGGTGTAAAAGTGAACAAAAAGGACCCTGTAATTGGACTTATTTCACAGAAGCAAAATGCTTATATCAAATCGACAATAGTGCCAGAGCTAAAGGTGCTTTATGGCAGTCGGCCAGAATGTTGGTTATAGGGATTTCAGTGGCTTTCACACTACGTGCGGAATTTACTATCCAAGTGGTGAAGTTACGTTATGTATAATCTTTCACGCTTTAGCACGTCCTTTTACACTAAGCCAACTTATAGTTCCATAAAACCATCATATTCGTCATTTAAAATCATCACAATCATCAAACTATTCAAAAATTAAAAGTGTGGAATGGACTTGGAGATTCACGCTCTTATCAACTGCTGAGAGTTTTCTAGGAAAATATTATTAATTTTTTCAATATTTATTAATTGCTCATTCGGGAATTCCATTTTGTTGCTGCTATTTGTTAATTTTTCCTTAACATACCATAAACTTACGTAATGGAAAATTCTAATTAAAGCGATTCTACTCAACACTGCCCGCGTTACGGATAAAATTTCTTCTATAATATTACGTAACGTAAAGTCTTAAATTGTGCTAGTTAAGCGCGGATCCATGGGGTTGTTTTTGGGGGCACCTACCACCACCAGAAGGTCAAAAGTCCTCCTTATTACCAGGTTTGAGGGGTGAAAACACCAACAAGGGAACAAAAGCATAGTTTCCCCTCCCCCGCAAAGATTAGTTGGACATCCAGCCCTGAGTGTGAAAGGTTCTACGCCGTAGTGTGAAAGGACCATTCCTTAGTTATTTATATTGAAATACTCAAAGGCCTGAAGATGCTGTGCCCGGTGTCAAGCAAAATAGAAGCTTTAAAAACATTTAGGATGTATTTAATTTGTTTTTGGGGGTGTATGGTTTTATTATTGTTCGTTTGTGAAACTAGTCTTTTAGTGACAGAATGTGATTTTTTAGGAATTGTTGGTGATGTGATTATATTTTGTGAGATAGTTGGAGCTTAGCCATGATATACAATGCTATTAATTTCATTCAATGGATTAATCTATGGAAGAATTTAACAGCTAATGTTTTTTTTAAAATGCAGCATATATTGAAAGAACATTTGAACATGTTCGATTGTTATAGAAGGCTAAAAAAGTCATTCTTTTGATATCTCTAGCACCAGAAATGACCATGGTTACATTATTCTTTTAGACTCTTTAAGTGAATCAGCCTATACCTACAGTGCTAGAAATCGGATAGGCTTTAAAAGAAGAATTACAATGTTGATGGAGTTCCACAAGGAAGATCTATTATATGAACCTAAACATCAGAACATCAGAAACATCAGAAAATGTTTCAAATGGTGTCGTTTTTTCTCAAAGTGATCTAATTTCCAGGCTTTACATTATCCTTTAGAATTAAGTGAATTAATTTATTAACTAACAAATAGAATATATTATAACTCATGTACATCTACACTTCTGGAGTTCCGTAAGGAGGATGTAAAGTATAAAATGATACATCATATAAAAGCTACTCAAGGATAAAGTAACGAATAGAACTGTGTATCATATTAAGTGTCATCTCTATTGATTTTCCTAGTAGCTGTTTCTAATCATTGTTTAGTGTCTTTTGTACGGAGCTCTCTGGAGTTCCACAAGGAGGATGTAAATTATGAGATTTTACATTATAAACATCGCCCAAGGGGAACACTAAGGTATAAAATTGAACAGAAGATGAAATGACTATTCTGGCTAATCGCCTCAAAGAAACTTTGTAAATCATTTGCTAGTGTCATTTGCTCAACCGTCAATTACCCTTCTTATAAGTGTTAGTGGTAGCAAGTACTATACGATTTAGGTCCATCAGATGGATCTTTTTTCGGGAGGGGGGGGGGGATATATTCCTTTTTTTAAGGCACCAAAAATTTGTTTATATTCTTTTTTGTTATGTTTTTACGAGTTGGAAAAACATTTCGAGAGGAGGATCAAACCACTTACCCCCCCCCCCCGGATACGGCTTTGGATCATCCACATGATTTTATTTTGGGATGGGTGCAACTTCAAAGGAATCACCACAAGTAGACGAATTATATGAAAAATATAAAACATTAGAGTAAAAATTGTTTAAACTGTTTTTTGTGGGGGGGAAGGGGAGGGGGAGAAGCACGGTACAAACGCCACCATCAATACGTGCCCGCACATATACTCTTTTTTTTGTTTTGGGTAGATTAAACTTCAAAGAAATGGAGCGAAGAAATGGGGCCAATGGTCTTCTTTCGTACGTGTCTGGTATAAAATTTACCAAAAATATATGGTTGTCATTTGCTCCTCCTCCAATCCACCGTCCATTACATTCTTAAATTAAAGAAATCTAACAAAATAAATCAGTCGATTTCTTAAGGCGATTTCTCTCAGACAATGTTGAGCCTTTTTCAGGAAAGAAATATTTTTAAAAATAAAGTTCTCCAAAAACAACTCTCATTTGATTGTAAATATATGAACAAAATACATTCCTGAGTTACTGCCTTATCTGTTAATTTAAATGATGAGCCAAATGGTGAATATTGACATAGTTACCGGTGATTAGACAAAGATAGAAGTATTTTACGTGCTATAAAGATTAAAGTATTGATAGAAGAATCTAATCATAAAGTTATTCAGGCATTTGTCGCATCGATTTTTTTATCGAAGTTTCAACAATTCCTTTGAAAATTCCTGAAATGGGCCATTCAGCTTTATTTACAAACTTTATAGTACTTATGATGATAAAATATTTGAAATTATTATATAAATTGATTAGACAAAGATAGAAATATTTTAATCGTTAGGGAAAGATGGAAATATTTTAATGGCAAAATAATTCAGGCAGTTGTCGCATGGATTTTTTTCTTTTCTTTTTTTAAAATCAAAGTTTAACCAATTCTTTAAAAATACTCAAATTAGCTAAGTCAGCTTTATTTACAAACTTTACCTTGCTTATGATGAATAAGAAAATAATGAATATTCAAGGGCGTATCCAGGGGGAGGTTAAACCCCCCTCCTCCTTTGAAGTGTTTTTCCAACACGTAAAATCGTGTTGGAAAACACGATGTGCTTCTTTCAACACCTGTGTTGAAAGAAGGGGCACTCCGAGATTTGCTCGAGGGATTGAGGGTAGACAACCTTTTTATTTTCATGTTTCATTGAAATAAACATTTTTTATTTCATGTTTCAGGAATTAAGTGCACAGAAAGAAAAAAACACTTTGTATATATATGTAGGTAAATTTACATGATTTTAAGGAGAGGGGGATCGGTGGGTTGTTCTTTCCCCTTTTTGCATCTTTGTCATCTATTCGCAAATTCCACTATTAATAAAAATAACAGATGAAAAAATAATATTTGGAGACATTCCGTCCTTATTAATGGCTAAAAGATTTTCCTTTTTGAAAAAAAAATATGCGTTCAAAAATCGTAAGTTTTTGGTTAAACGTTGGCGAAGCATTGTTTCTAAATTTTTGTTCCCATATGCTCAAAACGTACACTCATTCCACGCCCAAAATTACATTAGCTAGTATTAGTCAAAGATGCGTAACGTTAGTTAAGATCTTACGTGATAACCTTTTTCGGAATACTATTCTAGAAGATATATTGCAAAACAATGGCTAAGAGCGTCTTGAAATAATTTTTTCATTAACTTGTCCAAAAATGCATCCAACCAGAGTTCCTTGTTCAAATTTTTCATGGTCACAAGAAGCTATCTGGCAAGAACTAGCTTATCCAGATAGACCAGACGTTTTGAGCTTCTATGATAACTGAAAAGAAAAGCTACTACCACTATTTATACTCTTTTAGAGATAGATGTGCCAAAAAACTTACTTTCACTGGAACTATCCATTTTTAAAGAAAAGGGACTAATTTTCTGTATATATATATATATATATATATATATATATATATATATATATATATATATATATATATATATATATATATATATATATATATATATATATATATATATATATATATATATATATATATATATATATATATATATATATATATATATATATATATATATATATATATATATATATATATATATATATATATATATATATATATATATGTATGGTAAATCTGGCATACTTGCTTGGGTCTGGCACTTTATTTCTGAAACATCAGCCGTACATTGACCAATTTGAACAGCAAACAGTTTGATCTGTTTCCAAGCAATTTACCACAATTATTCCCATTCCAAGGTTAACTGCAGGGTTGCCATATGATATGATAATCACAGGGTTGTATCCAGGATTTTATTCGGTGGGGGGAAGCTATAAAACAATTGAGGGGGGGTACAAAGAAAAACATTAGTGATTGTCAAGGTTTCTGTGTGAAAAAAATGTTTACATGTTTTTTGCTACTTTTTTACGAGTCGGACTAACATTTTGGGGAAGGTTTTCAAACCAAGTACCCCCCCCCCCACATCAATGTGGCGATGGATAATTGCTCTTGTTTCTTTTGGACGTGTTTTGAAAATTCTGGAAAAGTTTGTTATTTAGTGAACCTGTGTGTGCTATTAATATTCCCAGTGAATTTTTATTGTAAATTTATCAATTGTTGTAACTCCGTCCGACAAGAGTTTATTGTAATTAAATAACGTATATATTTTTGCGCAATATAATGTAATTTTATTTTCATTGTACCAGTGATTTTTGAGATCGAAGTAAAATTCTTCTACAATAATTTGTTAAGGTAGTGATTTTCATTTATTTTTATAGCAAAACTGATTAGAAGATCAACCGCGTTAATATAACCGCTATTCAACCCAACGAAATCCCTCCCCCCGGGACCAAATTGTATGTTCTTGTAAGATCTTGGTATTTGAAGATTTCAATTTAGATGTTGGCAGAGTTGCCCATTAGGTACTAATCCTACCTCTTAAAGAGTTTCTGTTTTAAACGAATTTATATTATTATTTACGAGCAAAATTACTTTGGATGGACTTTGAAGAATGTAGGATGACAGATTGCCAAAAATTGTCTTATTCGGCCAACAATCTAGGAGCTAACGAAAGGAGTGGGAAGGAATTGTAGGAAAAGACAAGGAAATTTGAACTTCTTGGGAGGGTGTAAAGAGGGAAACTTTGAATAGATTGAGAAGAAGGAGGAGCGCACGCAGATGTGGTGGCCTCAGGTGACTTTATGATGCTGTAAGTTGTTACTAGTAATAGCAGTTATATAAGATTTAAGGGAATCGTATAGTATGTTAAATAAGTTTATTGACGCACAGATGATTATATTGACAAATCATCATATCGAAATGACATAAATTCAAATGGTAAATCAAACCCACAGTAAATCAAATTTACTAAATAAGAATAAAAATAATGTCCCCCAGTAGAGAACATATGGCTAATTGGGCAAGGTATAAATTCCTTAATGAATTCAAGTGATATATCTTAATATATTTTATAAAAATAGACAAATAAATAAACAAGACAATAGTTTAAACCTTTAAAGAACGGAAAAGGCGGACTAAGACGACTGGGTGACGCAATGAGTTATTAATATTAGTAATTAGTAGTATTGCAGTATTGATAATTAGTGGTTTTGAAGGCTTAAGGACACCCTAAACAAGTTAAATAAGTTTATTGACGCAGAAGTGATTATATAAAAAAAATATAATTTCTTTCAGATATAATAAATATAATAATTTCAGAAAAATATAATAATTTCAGATGGTTATTAAAATCATAGTAAATCTAATTGCAAAGTAAATAAAATCACATTAAATTCCTTCAATTGAGAACGTATAGCTGCTTGGGTAGGGTATGAATTCCTGAATAAATTCAATATGATATATCAATTTATCTGGACATAGACAAATGGAGTTTATATGGACAAATCAAAAACTGAATTTGATTCGATAACTGAATTAACGAATGAATAAATGGAAAAGCTGGATTAAAAGAAGGAGAAAACTCTTGCAAACTTATTTTTCCTACTCTCACTACTCCTACCGCTTTTGTTCTCCCCATATTATGATACTCCCAATATTACTTTTCCCAACACGACTATTTCTAGCACGACAGCTCCTACCAAGACAGCTGCCACTATGTTTTTAGTATCGACTACTAATAATAGTTATTTGCCAAACGTTACCACTATTTACATATAAAAATTATAAAGTTATGTCAATTAAAACAGAGCAGCCATTAAACTAAATATATATATATATATATATATATATATATATATATATATATATATATATATATATATATATATATATATAAAAGAAAAAAAGAAAACTTGAAAGGAATCAATTGGATTATGTAAGTTGTGAAAATTAAAACAAATATTGTAATTCTGAAATTTGAAAAAATAATTGAGAAACGTAGACGCGAAACTGTGGCAAAAAGCTGAGAAATTTCCAAATCAGTCTATTACAGAGATCTACTAATGCAGCATTGCCAGCTGTGTGTAATTGACTACTTTTTAGGATGACCCACTCCCAAGACATTATCACTAATTTCTACAGTAAATTTTTATTACACTAGCCTTTTGGTAAATACGAGGAAGAAGATCTCATCGAAGAAGACGAATTCAGAATTACGTATTGAAAGATGTGTCTAATCGATCACTTGCTATGCCCCCCCCCCCACAAGAAAATTCCTACTACGTTCAATTTCTATTTCACAAGCCTTACAGCAATAGGCTGGTGTGGAAGGGCTAAAATCCCCGTTTGTCAGGACAGTGGGAAACATACAAATAACCCGAAATATTGTACGCTATGTACTATACCATTAAAACATAAAACAAATTTATAGCCGAAAAAAAAAAAAAACCCAATAATGGAGGCTGATTAGGGACATTAAAAACTATTATTTATGGCCAATTGGAGCTGTTGAGTAGAGTGGTAAAAACACCAAAATCTTTTTGAGATGATGACTTGTAAACGGTTTTTGATTGCCATTGGTGTCATTGACTTTCAAAATGGTTTCAAGACGACACAAACAAAGAATCAATTATACTTTGATTTGATCCTTTATGCATATAAAGTAAATAAAAAAAAATACAGATATAAAACAAATATAAATGTTCTGCGTACAGAATATAAATATAAAACATTTCTATATATAAAGCGCTTTTTCAGATGCAAAAAAAAGATAATTTAAAAATCCAAAAATTATATCAGTCCTCTTTAACGTTCGTAACGTGCCATAATGTTCATTTGTTTGTTGGTACTTTGCTGAAAACATTCACTTTCCATATTTTTGTTGAAAACATGAAAATACTTCTAATCTTTTTTTTTAATAGACGAAAATTTTTAACTATTAACTTGCATCATTATATTCAAAAAAGTTTTCATTAAACATAAAGCAATCACTTGAACTTCGTCCTTTACTTGTGTTTGATAAACAAAATTATTTTTCAACTTTAATTTATTTTTTGTGATTTTTATGAAATGTAATTACTTATTTCTCTCATAATTGGATTGGGCTGATCTCGTTTATCAGGGCCAACCTTTTATCATCAACGCTAAATTGTCATTTTTTTTTTCTTTCTTTTTTTTTAACTGCAAATGGCTCACAATTTCAACAGGTAATATTTTTTGTTAGTGTTTTAATGTTAAGAGATACAATTGAAAATGCTGAGCAATAAAATGCATACCAGAGGAAATTCCTAGCTACGCCTTAGTTAAGAGCCATGAGCCTCCAAGGTATTATCCTCCCCACCTCATGTAGAAGGCTAGTCGTAGTAACTCAAGATGGGGATCATTCGATCAGAAATTCAAATTTTTAATGTTCTTTTAGGAGCCATGGTAATTAGAGGACAGACATTCCTTTCCCTTGCCTTTTTCCCCTGGGTAACCCTTTAAGACTCCATGATAACGGTTCAATATTTTGAGACATCCACTTTGTTGAAAACATTCGAAATATCTAATATATAGGCCAACATGATCCATAGGCTACATTCCCAGGGGCATTGTCCTTAAATTACTTAAACAATTCATTGCTCATAGACAGGAATCACAGCGATTCCCGAAATCACCCAATGCACAAAGATTACCCAAAATACCCAAGGCAAAGCTCCAGAATTGAAAGGCTTTCAAAAACCTGAGTGTTCAATAAATATCTTATTTATACTGATCAATGATCAAAATACTGATCAATAAATATTGTGGTACATCAGAGTCTTCAAAATATGTTATCAGGAGTACGTCAGAAATGACTTGGGGGTGGAGTTGAAATATTCAGTTATGTGTTATATGACTTACTTCTTCTTGTTTTAAATCGTAATATAGTTGTATTTTGACAAATTTTTAGTAAAATGTTTTTCCTTCCTAGGCAGTCCAAGTCAAGAGCGGTATGGCTTCAATACATAATTTTTCCTTCCCCAGGCCCAAGGCCGTATCCAGGGGGGGGGGGTTACCGGTTTTCACCCCCCCCCCCCCCGAAATTTTTGACCGACTCGAAAATAAGTCGAAAATTAGTAAAACCTAGGTAAAAATCAGTAAAATTAGTCGAAAACTGAGTCAAAAATTAGTAAAAACCCCCCAAAAAAGTCAAAAATTAGTAAAATCCCCCCTGAACAAAAATCCTGGATACGGCCCTGCCCAGGCCACTCAGTATAGAACGAATGGTCGTTTGGAAATTAAACTTTTAGCGCCCTTTTTAAGAATCAAAAGGAAGGTAACCAGCCCTTACGGTCTTTTTAGCTACCAACCTCTATCTTAACCCCCCAAAGACATCCGATAAAGATTATAAGATAGCTGTTTTTGTTCAAAACAGACAAAATTCCCGTAGTTTAAACTGCGTTCCACGCAGTTTAAAGTTCAGGAAATTATACCTTTGATTAGAAAACTCTCCCCAAAGTCTTCAGGGCAAGGGTTATAAGTTATTCCCTGGGGGTATAAAAGTTTTTATTGAAATCTTTGTCGTATAAAATTGAAAAAGGGCTCATTCGATTGGAAATTCAAAGGGCTAGTGCCCTTTTTAATAATCTCGAAAGGGACTTGAGGGCAACTAACCCCTCTCTCATGCCACCCTTTTCCCCAGACACATCCAATTAAAATTTTCAGGTAGCCATTTTATGCAACATAGTTGAAAGATTTAAAAATTAGGTCTTTAAGGATGACAACCCTTCCACCCCCACAGCCCTCAGGGCAAGGGTTGTAAGTTATGCCCTGGTGGCAAATACGGTTTTTTATAGAAAGCGATGATGTAGAAACTTCAAACAGGGCCCATTCAATTGGAAATTGAAAGCGCTAGCGCCCTTTTAATAGTTGAAAGTGATAGAAGGGCAACTAACCCCCCTCTCACGCCCACCATTTCCCCAAACACGTCCAATCAAAATTTTGAGATATCCATTTTGTTCGACGTAGTCGAAAGTTCTGGAAATTAGGTCTTTTAGGGTGATAACCACATCAGAGCCATCAGTGCAGGAGTTGTAAGTTTTGCCCTGGGGGCATACAAGGTTTATATAGAAAGTTGCTGTAGAAATTTCACAAAGGACTCATTTAATTGGAAATTGAAATAGCCCTTTTTAATAGTCGAAGGTGAGTGGAAAGTAATTAACCACCCTCTCACGCCTACCTTTTCTTCAGAAACATTCAATCAAAGTTTTGAGAGAGCCCTTTTGTTCAATGTAGTTGAAAGTTCTGGAAATTATCCATTTAAGGATGACAAACCTCCCAGAGCCCCCAAGGCAAGGGTTGTAAGTTATGCCTTTGAGGCACATAAGGTAACTGAGAGGGCTAGTACCCTTTTTAATAGTTGAAAGTGATTGAAGGGTAACCAACCCTCCTCTGACGCCCAAAATTCCCCCAAACATATCCAATCAAATTTCCAGATAGCCAGTTTGTTCAATGTAGCAGAAAGCTCTAGAAATTAGGTCTTTGAGGATGACAGCTCCCCCCCAGCCCTCAGGGCAAGTGTTGTAAGTTATGCCCTGGGGGCATAAAAGGTTTTTATTGAAAGCGTTGTCGTAGAAACTGCAAAAGGGCTCATTTGATTGGGAATTGAAAGGGCTAGTGCATTTTTAAATAGTTGAAAGTGATTGGAGAGCGACTAACGCCACTCTCACGCTCACCATTTTCCCAAACACATCAAATTAAAATTTTGAGATAGCCATTTTATTTAATATAGTTGAAAGTTCTGGAAATTAGGTCGTAGAGGATGACAACCAATCTCACAGCCCTTAGGGTAAGGGTTGTAATTTATGCCTTGGGGGCATATAAGGTGTTTATAGAAAGCGTTGTCGTAGAAACTCAAAAGGGGCTCATTTGATTGGAAATCGAAAGGCCTAGTGCCCTTTTTAATAGTCGAAAGTGATTGGGAGGCTTGACATTTTCATAGTAAAGATCGATGTCGGTATAGTGTATTATTCTTTTGTTGTTGTTGTTGTTTAGACCAGGGCACTTTGTATAGAAGGAGTTGTCGTAGGAACTTCGAAAAGGGCTCATTGGATTGAAAATAGAAAGGGCTGATGCCCTTTCTAACAGGGCTGATGCCCTTTCTAACACGACCTTTCTAACATTTAAATAAATTAACCCCAAAACGAACATAAATCATACGGTAAAGACCATACGGCTCCAATGTTTATTATTATTATTTATTTATTTTTCCCAGAGGCACTTTATATGGATGGGGTCGTCGTAGAAACTTCAAAGGGGGCTTATTTGATTGGAAATATAGAGTTCTAGGGCCCTCTTTAAAGGTCAAAAGTGATTGGAGGGCAACTAGCCCCCCCACGCCCATCATTCCGCCAAACACAAATTTTTAGATAGCCATTTTGTTCACCGTAGTTGATTTCCACATAGAAAATATCTTTATGAGGAGGACACTCCCCCACAACCCTCGGGGCAAGGGTTTTAAGTTATGCCCTGGGGACATATAAGGTTTTTATAGAAGGTATTGTCGTAGAAACTTCAAAAAAGGCTCATTCGATTGGAAATTTAAAGGGCTAGTGCCATTTTTAATTGTCGAAAGTGATTGCAGGGGAACTAACCCTCCTTTCACGCCCACCTTTTCCCCAAACATATCCAATCAAAATTTTAAGATAGGCATTTTGTTCAACGTAGTTGAAAGTTTGGGAAATTAGGTCTTTGAGGATGACAACCCCCCCCCCCACAGCCCTCGGAGCAAGGGTTGTAAGTTATGCCCTGGGGGCATATAAGGTTTTTTATAGAACGTGTTGTCATAAAAACTTCAAAAAGGGCTCATTCGATTGGAAATTGAAATGGTTAGTGCCCTTTTTAATAATCAAAAGTGATTGGAAGGCCAATAACACCCCTTCCACGCCAACCATTTCCCCAAAAATATCCAATCAAAATTTTGAGATAGCCATTTTGTTCCATACAGTTTAAAGTTCAGGAAATTATACCTTTGATTAGAAAACTCTCCCCAAAGTCTTCAGGGCAAGGGTTATAAGTTATGCCCTGGGGGCATAAAAGTTTTTATTGAAATCTTTGTCGTATAAACTTGAAAAAGGGCTCATTCGATTGGAAATTCAAAGGGCTAGTGCCCTTTTTAATAGTCTCGAAAGTGAATTGAGGGCAACGAACCCCCCCTCACGCCCACCTTTTCCCCAAACACATCCCATCCAAATTTTTCGATAGCCATTTTATTCAACGTAGTTGAAAGATTTGGAAATTAGGTCTTTAAGGATGACAACCCTTCCACCCCCACAGCCCTCAGGGCAAGGGTTGTAGGTTATGCCCTTGGGGTATATAAAATTTTATAGAAAGCGATGTTGTAGAAACTTCAAAAAGGGCTCATTCAATTGGAAATTGAAAGGGCTAGTGCCCTTTTAATAGTCGAAAGTGATTGAAGGGCAACTAACCCCCCTCTCACGCCCAACATTTCCCCAAACACGTCCAATCAAAATTTTGAGATATCCATTTTGTTTGACATAGTCGAAAGTTCTGGAAATTAGGTCTTTTCGGAGGATAACCCCATCAGAGCCCTCAGTGCAGGGGTTGTAAGTTATGCCCTGGGGGCATATAAGGTTTTATAGATAGAGTTGTCGTAAAAACTTCAAAAGGGGCTCATTTAATTGGAAATTGAGAGGGCTAGTGCCCTTTTTAATAGTTAAAAGTGATTGCTGGGTAACCAATCCCCTTCTCACGCCCAACATTCCCCAAAACATATCCAATCAAAATTTTCAGATAGCCATTTTGTTCAACATAGCAGAAAGTTTTAGAAATTAGGTCTTTGAGGATAACACCCCCCCCCCAGCCCTCAGGAAAAGGGTTGTAAGTTATGCCCTGGGGGCAAATAAGGTTTTTTATTGAAAGTGTTGTCGTAGAAACTTCAAAAGGGCTCATTTTATTGGGAATTGAAAGGGCTAGTGCCTTTTTTAATAGTTGAAAGTGATTGGAGAGTGACCAACGCCCCTCTCACGCCCATTATTTTCCCAAACCCATCCAATCAAAATTTTGAGATAGCCATTTTGTTTAACGTAGTTGAAAGTTTTGGAAATTAGGTTATTGAAGATGCAAACCACCCTCACAGCCCTTAGGGCAAGGATTGTAATTTATACCCTGGAGGCATATAAGGTGTTTATAGAAAGCGTTGTCGTAGAAACTCAAAAACGGATCATTCGATTGGAATTTGAAAGGGTTAGTTCCCTTTCTAATAATCAAAAGGGATTTGGAGGCTTGACATTTTTATAGTAAAAATCGATGTGGGTATAGTGTATTATTTTTGTTGTTGTTGTTGTTGTTTAGACCAGGGCACTTTGTATCGAAGGAGTTGCCGTAGGAACTTCGAAAAGGGCTCATTCGATTGAAAATAGAAAAGGCTGTTGCCCTTTCTAACAGGGCTGATGTCCTTTCTAATATGACCTTTCTAAAATGTAAATAAATGAAACCCAAAACGAACAGAAATACGGCTCCAATGTTTTATTTTTTTTTCCAGGGGGACTTCATATGGAAGGGGTCGTCTTAGAAACTTCAAAAGGGGCTTATTCGATTGGAAATCGAGAGCTCTAGTGCCCTTTTTAATCGTTGAAAATGAGACCAAATGTGTGTTTTGTTCAACGTAGTTGATTTCCACATAGAAAATATCTTTTACGAGAGAAAACTCCCCCCCAACCCTCAGGGCAAGGGTTTTCAGTTATGCCCTGGGGGGCATATAAGGCTTTTATAGAAGATATTGTCGTAGAAACTTCGAAAAATACTCATTCGATTGGAAATTCAAAGGGCTAGTGCCCTTTTTAATAGTCGAAAGTGATTGGAGGGCAACTAGCCCCCCCCCACGCCCATCATTACCCCAAACACATCCAATAAAAATTTTGAAATAGCCATTTTGTTAAGCTTAGTTTATTTCTAGTTAGAAAATGTATTTTTGAGGAGGATACTCCCCCACAACCCTCAGGGCAAGGGTTTTAAGTTATGCCCTGGGGGCATATAAGGTTTTTATAGAAGGCGTTGTCGTAGAAACTTCAAAAAAGGCTCATTCGATTGGAAATTCAAAGGTCTAGTGCCTTTTTTAATAGTCGAAAGTGATTGGAGGGCAACTAGCCCCCCCCCTCACCCCCATCATTCCCCCAAACATCCAATCAAAATTTTGAGATAGGCATTTTGTTCAGCGTAGCTGATTTCCAGATAAAAATATGTTTTTGAGGAGGACAATCCCCCACAACCCTCAAGGTAAGGGTTTTAAGTTATGCCCTGGGAGCATATAAGGTTCTTATAGAAGGCTTTGTCGTAGAAACTTCAAAAAGGCTCGTTCGATTGGAATCAAAGGGCTAGTGCCCTTTTTAATAGTCGAAAGTGATTGGAGGGCAACTAACCCCCCTCTGACGCCCACCTTTTCACCAAACACATCCAATCAAAATTTTGAGATAGCCATTTTATTAGACGTAGTTTTATGTTCTGGAAATTTGGTCTTTGAGGATGACAACTCCCCCACAGCCCTCAGGGCAAGGGTTGTAAGTTATGCCCTGGGGCTTATAAGGTTTTGTATAGACAACGTTATCGTAGAAACTTCAGAAAGGGCTCATTCAATTGGTATTTTTAATGGATAGTTTCCTTTTTAATAGTTGAAAGTGATTCTAAGGCCACTGACACCCCTTCCACGCCCACCATTTCCCCAAACACGTCCAATCAAAATTTTAATATAGCAATTTTGTCCAACGAAGTTGAAAGTCCTGGAAATTAAATGTTTGAGCAGGACACTCCCCCCACAGTCTTTAAGAGGTAAGAGATAAGATAATAATTTTTTTCAAAGGCTATCACAAGCTCTAATAGAGCCGAATTCGCTTCATATGTCAAAAGGAAATAGACAAAGCAAAACGAAGAAACAAATAACACAGCAAGAAAAGAAACACCAATCAAGCATAAAAATGTTCGATAAGAATTTAAAAAATGGCTAGAATAGAAACAGAAAAATAGAAGAAGAAGGGGCGGGGGATAAAAGAAAATCACAGTCAAAAAGAAAAACATTGCCGAAATCGTGTTCAAGGTCAAATACATAAAATAAAATAAAAAACACTTAAAATCAAGCCAAATTTTTTGTCAAAAGATATATTTACAATTAAAGAAACGAATACAATTAAATGAAAAAAGATTTAAAATTAAAGTTCAGAAAAGAAATTTAACATAAATTATTATAAACAAAAGGGAAAATTAAAGTGACAAAGGTAAAGAGAAAAAAAATGAAGCATGATTAATGTGAACATACACAACAACTAAAATAAGGGAGGGAGGAGTTAATTTTGGTACAGAGCATAGTTCAGGGATTGTTTAGGTGCGACAAAAAAGCGGGAGTAAAACTTTTCTGGAACCTATCAGTAACGGTGTGGATAGGTAAATATGTTAGAATTGCCAAGGGAAGCTAAGCGGGGAGACGGGGTCTATTGGGATCATTTAAATCAGCATAGATTTCCTCAGTACGAGGATTAGATATTGCGAATTTAGCAAAACGCAAACAAATTTGTGCTCTCCTTTAAGGAGGAAGGAGTATGGAATCTTTGGGAAGGGATGCTCGTATTAACTTCAAAGAGGGCTCATTTGTGGAAATTGAAAGTTCTAGTTCACTTTTGAAGAGTCAAAAGAGATTGGAGGGCACCTAGCCCCACCCCCACAGGCTCTTTTTTCCTCAAACCCATCCGATAAGGACTTTGAGATGATTTTTTTTAAATAGTTCAATGATCATATAACGAAAACTCAGGGATCAATAAAGCCCCCCAGGGCCCGAGGGCAGGGGTTGTAAGTTATGTCCTGGGGCATATATTGTTCGTATGAAAGGAATGCTCGTATAAACTTCAGAGAGGGCTCATTTGATTGCATATTGAAAGTTCAAGCTCACTTTTTAATAGTCAAAAGAGATTCAAGGGCAGCTAGCCCCCCCCCCCACGTCTTCATTTTCAAAACCCATCTGATTAAAATTTTGAGATAGACATCTTGTTAAAAATAGTTCAAAGGTTGTATAAGAAAAAATCCGTTGTCAATAGAACCTCCCAGGGCACAGGGGAAGGCGTTCTAAGTTATGCCCTAAGGGTATTTATGGTTCTTATGAAAGGGATGCTCGTATAAACTTCATAGAGGGCTCATTGGATTGGAAATTGAAAGTTCTAGTTCACTTTTTAAGAGTCGAGAGAGTTAAACTAGCCCCCCCCCCCCCCACGCTCTTTTTACCACAAACCCGTCCGCTACAAATTTTGAGATAGCCGGTGTTTTGAAAATTATTAAAACATTAGATAACAAAAACTCCCCCCAGAGCCCGGGGGATTGGCGTTGTAAGTGTTGTCCTGGGGGCGTATATGGTTCTTATAAAAAGGATGCTCGTATAAACTTCACAGGGGGCTCATTTGATTGGAAATTTAAAGTTCTGGTTCAATTTTTAAGAGTCAAAAGATATCCGTAGGCACTTAGCCCCCCCCATAAACCCTTTTTTCCCCGTCTCCATCCGATAATAATTTTATAACACCCGTGTCATTAAAAATAGTTCAAAGGTCAGATGAGAAAAATTCCTGTGTCGATGGAACCCGCCAGGGAGGCAGGCGTTATGAGTAATGCTCTAGGGGCATATATAGTTCTTATGGAAGGGATGCTCGTATAAACTTCGGGGAGGGCTCACTTTTTAAGATTCAAAAGAGATGGGAGGGCTACTAGCCTCCCCCCCGTCCTCCACGCCCTAAATGCATCAGATAAAAATTTTGAGATATTTATTTTGTTAAGAATAGTTCAAAATTCTGATAACAAAAACTCCGGTGTCGACACAGCACCCCAGGACCCGGGGGTAGGCGTTATAAGTTGTGCCCAGGGGGCATATATGGTTGTTATGGAAGGGATGCTCGTATAAACTTCCTAGAGGGCTCATTTGATTGGAAATTGAAAGTTGTAATTCACTTTTTAAGAGTCAAAAGTGATTGGAGGGCAGTTAGCCTCCCCCCACACTCCATGTATTTTTTTCAAAGAGGCACTTCATATAGAAGGGGTCGTCATACGAACTTCAAAGGGGGCTCATTCGATTGGAAATCGAGAGTTCTAGTGCCTTTTTTAAGAATCAAAAGTGATCAGAGGGCAAGTGGCCCCCCAAGCCCTTTCTATCCAAAAACATCTGATAAAAAATTTGAGGTAGCCATTTTGTTAAAAATTGTTCAAAGATCATATAACAAAAACTCCTTTACATATGGTAATTTCGTTAAAATAGTTCAAAGGTCAAATAAGAAAAACTCTTGTGTCGACACAACCCCCCAGGGCCGGAGCAGGCGTTGTAAGTATTGTTCTGGGGGCATATATGGTTCTTATGGAAGGTATGCTCGTATAAACTTCAGAGAGGGTTCATTTGAATATAAATAAAAGTTTTAGTTCATTTTCTCACAGTAAAAAAAGATCGGAGGGCAACTAGCCCCTTCCGCCCTCCCAACCTTTGGGCGTATCGGATGATAAACCCATTCGATAAAAATTTCAGGTGACCATTTTGTTAAAAATAGTTCAACCATCAGATATTAAAACTCCAAGGTCGACACAACCCACCAGGGCCCAGGGATAGGGGTTGTAAATTATATTCTGGGGATATATATGGTTCTTATAGAAGGGATAGTCGTATAAACTTCAGAGAGGGCTCATTTGATTGAAAATAGAAAGTTTTAGTTCACTTTTAAAGAGTCAAAAGAGACCGAAGCTTAATCTAGTCCCCCATGCCCTTTTTCCCCAAACCCATCCGATAAAATTTTGAGATAGCAATTTTGTTAAAAATAGTTCAAACATTAGATAATAAAAATTCAGAGGTTGACACAAACCAATTTTTGCACTTTGACATTGTTACTTTGATATCAGTTTTGATGCTTTGATGAATATTCGATTTTTTTTTAAAGTTTGATTTTCAAATAAGGAATTTTTAAAAACTTGAAATTTTTTGCAATCAAAACCTAACAAAAATTAATTAAAAAAAAAAATTTCCGAAAAATAATTTTTTCAAAGAAAAGTAAAGGCCATTTTAAACTTAAGCTCAGCATCTACAAATACCTTTTAAAATTCAAGCTCAAAACGACCAAAAATTACTAATAAAGAATAAATTAAACCCAAAACGAACAAAAATTAAATAAAAAATCATAGCAAAAACATACAACAAGTAATAATATAAATGAATAAATAGATCTTAAAGCGAGTAATACTTAGATTGAATATGAAAATCAAGCTTAAGACGAAAAAAATATTTTCCTATTGAAGTACAACTTCAATAGGAAAATATTTTTTGTGATTGAAACTTAAAACGAACAGAAATTAAATAAACAATCAATGCAAACAAACATACAATAGATATTAATGTAAATTGATGAATAAATCTTAAAACGAGTGAAACTTAAATTGAATATGCAAATCAAGCTTGAAACGAACAAAAAAAAACAAAAACACCTATGCCTTCCCAAGGCCAGAATATAATTTGCACTTTACTCAAAAAAATACAAATGATTGTGCATTGTAAGTTTAATATACATGTACTGATATTTAGTAATCAAAATGTTGATATTATTTGATTTATTAAAATTATAAAAATAAAAACATTTTTATTTTTTCAGTAAAGTGCGAATTATGTTCTGGCCTTGGGAAGGCATAGGGGTTTTGAGCCCTATGCCAACTTATTTTAATTTCTGCTCGTTTTGAGTTTGACTCGGTTATTTATTGTAATTTCTGTTCGTTTTGTGTTTCATTTATTTATCAATGCTGATTTGTGGTAGTTTCACGCTTAATAGATTATTTGATTTTATTTTTGCTCATTTTTTGTTTAATGGAGTTCTTTACTTTTCTTTGAAAAACCTATTCTGTGGAAAAAGTTTTTTTAATTAATTTCAGTTCGTTTTATATTGACATAGTCTATTTAGGGAAAAAGAAAATAATACTTTAAATCTTTTCGTTTTTTTAAGAATTTATAGTTTGGCCTCCTATTTGTATGCTCGAGAAAAATTTTGGCAATTTTTAACAACATACACCCTCTTAAAAATCTGGACACAAATAGTAGTGTTTAATTTAGTTTCATACCTCCTCAAGATGATCTGAAATGGAAAACTTGATACCATTCGCAAAAAAATCTTTTCACTTTCTAGTTGAGCTTTCATTCAGTTACGCTATTTTGACTTGGTTGAATCTTAAGAGCAGAAGTAGTTTCGAAAGTTGAAACATAATACCAACAGTTGGTTTTGGCATAAATCTTTTATTTGTAACCTAGAGTTATTTGGTACACAGTTAGATTTGATTTAATATTAAGGCACATATAGTTTTTAAACATAAAGTCAAATGGGAGGTTTGGCGTGGCAGGGGTATTAGTTTCCCTCCAATCACTTTCGACTATTGTAAGCGCATCAGCCCTTTCTATATAAAATTGAATGAACCCTTTTTGAAGTTCCTACGACAACTCCTTCGATACAAAGTGCCCTTGTCTAAACAACAACAACAACAACAAAAATAACACATTATACCCACATCGATCTTTACTATATAAATGTCAAGCCTTCCAATCACTTTCAACTATTAAAAAGGGCACTAGGCCTTTCGATTTCCAATCGAATGAGCCTTTTTTGAGTTTCTACGACAACACTTTCTATGTACACCTTATATGCCCCAGGACATAAATTACAACCCTTACCCTAAGGGCTGTGAGAGTGGTTGTCATCCTCTAAGACCTAATTTCCAGAACTTTCAACTACGTTAAACAAAATAGCTATCTCAAAATTTTAGTTGGATGTCTCTGGGAAAACGGTGGGCGTGAGAGGGGCGTTAGTCTTTCTCCAATCACTTTCAATTATTAAAAAAGGCACTAGCCCTTTGAATTTCCAATCAAATGAGCCCTTTTGAAGTATCTACGAAAACACTTTCAATAAAAACCTTATATTCTCCCAGGGGATAACTTACAACCCTCGCCCTGAGGGCTGGGGGTGGGGGGGGGTTATCATCCTCAAAGACTTATTCTCCAGAACTTTATACTACGTTGAACAAAATGGCTATCTGAAAATTTGATTGGATGTGTTTGGGGGAATTATGGGCGTGAGAGGGGGTTAGTTACCCTCCAATCACTTTCAACTATTAAAAAGGGCACTAGCCCTCTCAATTTCAAATTGAATGACCCTCTTTTGAAGTTTTTACGACACTTATATCATTGAAAACCTCATATGCCCCCAGGGTATAACTTATAACCTTTGCCCTGGGGACTCTGGGGGGTTTGTCATCCTTAAATACATAATTTCCAGAACTTTCAACTACGTTGAACAAAATGGCTGTCTCTGAACTTTGATTGAATGTGTTTCGGGAAATGTTTTTATTAAAAAGGGCAATTTCAATTTCCAATAAAATGAGCCCCTTTTGAAATTTCTACAACAACTTTCTATATAAACCTTATAAGCCCCCAGGGCATAACTTTCAACCCTTGCACTGAGGGCTGTGATGGGGTATCATCCTAAAGGACCTAATTTCCAGAACTTTCGACTACGTTGAACAAAATGGATATCTCAAAATTTTGATTGCATATGTTTGGGGAAATGGTGGGCGTGGGAGGGGGGTTAGTTGCCCTGAGAAATGAGCCCTTTTTGATGTTTTTACAACATCGTTTTCTATAAAAACCTTACATGCCCTGGGAGTTATGCTCCAAGGGCATAACTTACAACCCTTGTCCTGAGGGCGGTGAGGGGGTTGTCCTCCTCAAAGACATAATTTACAGAACTTAAAACTACGTTGAATAAAATGGCTATCTCGAAATTTTGATTGTGTTTGGGGATAAGGTGGGCGTGGGAGGGGGGTTAGTTGCCCTCCAATCACTTTCGACTATTAAAAAGGGCACTGGCCCTTTGAATTTCCAATCGAATGAGGCTTTTTTGAATTTTCTACGAAAACACTTTCTATGAAAACCTTATATGCCCCCAGGGTATAACTTACGACCCTTGCCATGACGGCTTATTTTTTTCGTCAAAAAAATGATTTATATCAGGAAATCAACTACGCTGAACAAAATAGCTATCTCAAAATTTTGATTGGATGCGTTTCGGAGAACGGTGGGCGTGGAAGGGGTGTTAGTTGCCTTCCTATCGCTTTCGACTATTAAAAACGGGAACAAGCCGATTCCAATTTTCAATCGAATGAACCCTTTTCGAAGTTTCTACGACAACTCCTTCGATACGAAGTGCCCGGGTATGGAGAAAAAAACATTGTGCCCACATCGTTCTTTACTTAGGCAGCGCGATCGCGCTGCCTATGATTTCTGGTCGTTTTGAGCTTGAATTTTAACAGGTATTTTTATCTGCTGAGCTTAAGTTTAAAATGGCCTTTATTTTTGTTTGACAAACTTCTTTTTCGGAAAGTTATTTTTAATTAATTACAATAAACAACCAAGACAAACTCAAAACAAACAAAAATTAACATGAGTTGGGCTCAAGATCCCCATGCCTTCCCAAGGCCAGAACAAAATTTGCACTTTACTGAAAAAAAATACAAATGAATGTGCATTGTCAGATTAATATACATATTCTGATATTTAGTAATCAAAATGTTAATATTATTTGATTTATTAAAGTTATAAAAGTAAGAACATTTATATTTTTTCAGTAAAGTGCATTTTTTGTTCCGGCCTGGGGAAGGTATAGGGGTTTTGAGCCCAACTTATGTTAATTTCTGCTCGTTTTGAGTTTGACTCGGTTATTTATTGTAATTGACATCATCAGATAAGAAAATTTCACATCGTGAACATTCTTATCAGAGTTGAAAATACTGACGAGACAAGATATCTTATTGACACAAATTCTCCATGAGAAATGATATATTTGGAAGGGTTCATAGGAATTTAAAATTTATCTGTGGACAGTTGCCAGAACAAAGGAAACGTCAGAGATTAATTGACATTTTACGGGATTTGAAAGTAGAGACGAAATAGGTAAGGCATCTCAGGGAGTGCTAACTCTATTAAGAGATAAATATTATTTTTTATTTGGGTGGTTCTCGACTGTGTTCTGTATAATGCACAAGTACCATTTAAATAGTGTTGTCAACTTAAAATATGCTATAAAATTATAGCATACTAAAAAGCTGATACTAATAGGGATGCAGATGCCAAGAAAGGAATTTTAATAAAGAAATTCAGGACAATCCATAGAAATCCTTAGAAATCAACTAGTGAGATGATTATAGGTTTGAAGCATCAAGGACCGCAATCATCAATGACCCTAACCCCCAAGGACCTAAACCTCCAGAGGTCCCCTACCCCGACCTCCAAGGGGCCCCTCTCCCTAACGTGTTGGGCCCCTCCCCCCATTTTTTTTAATACTTTTTTTTGCGCGCTTGAGACACAGAAATTAACAAACAGAAAAGATTTTTCAGCTAAAGCAGGGAACAAGTTTAAAACAAAAATAAATATAATTATTCTCTATTTTTAAAAACTTCTGGCTGTTTTCCAAATCACACCCGGACCTATCCAAGATATAATTTGAGGCTTTTATCAAGGACATTAAATATCGTCCAGGCTTTCACCAATGATTTTAAATCTCGTTCCCAGGCTTTCACCAATGACATTATATCTTATCCAGGCTATTACCAAGGACATTAAATCTCGTCCAGGCTTTTACAAAGGAAATTAAATCTCGTTCCCAGGCCTTTACCAAGGACATTATATCTCGCCCATGCTTTTACCAAGGACATTAAATTTTGTCCAGAATTTTAGTCCAGACTTTTCCCAAGGACATTAAATCTCGTCCAGGCTTTTACCAAGGACATTAAATCTCGTCCTTCCGAATAAACTAACTAGAATAGCAACATTTTACCCTGTATTATTAGTATTTTCAAGGGTTTTGGTAGCCTTGATGAAGCATTCTCCTTCTAAACTAACTACATTCACAACATTTAACCATTTTCTTTCAATATTTCAATGGGTTTTTGGTAACCTTGATTGAGAATTCTCCCTCTAAACTATCGGCAATAACAACACTTTACCCTATATTATTAGTATTTTAAACAGTTTTGGATAGTGTTGATAGAGCATTCTCCTTCTAAACTAGCTACAATAGCAACATTTTACCCATGTATTATTAGTATTTTCAAAGGTTTTGGTAGCCTTGATGGAGCATTCTCCTTCTAAACTAGCTACAATAGCAACATTTTACCCTGTATTATTAGTTTTTTCAAGGGTTTTTGGTAGCCTTGGATGGAGCATTCACCTTCTAAACTAGCTACAATTGCAACATTTTACCCTATATTATTAGTATTTTCAAGGGTTTTTGGTAGCCTTGATGGAGGATTTTCCTTCTAAACTAGCTACAATAGCAACATTTTACCCTATATTAATAGTATTTACAAGGGTTATGGTAGCCTTGATGGAGAATTCTCCTTCTAAACTAGCTACAGTAGCAATATTTTACCCTGTACTCTTAGTATTTTCATGGGTTATTCGGTAGCCTTGATAGAGCTGTCTCCTTCTAAACTAGCTACAATAGCAACATTTTACCCTATGTTATTAGTATTTACAAGGGTTATGGTAGCCTTGATGGAGCATTCTCCTTCTAAACTAGCTACAATAGCAATATTTTACCCTGTATTCTTAGTATTTACATGGGTTTTTTGGTAGCCTTGATAGAGCTGTCTCCTTCTAAACTAGCTACAATAGCAACATTTTACCCTATATTATTAGTATTTCCAAAGGGTTTTGGTAATCTTTTTTCACTCCCAACATTACTTTACGACTTTTTGCATACCTCAACACCAAGAAATACCTTTCAAAAGACTTTATTATATTATTTCAGAACAAGTTTTTTTCGTAGTATTCCTCCTAAACCTGTTTTACAAGACGAAGTACTCATCTTTTTTCACTCCCAACATTACTTTACGACTTTTTGCATACCCCAACACCAAGCAATACTTTTCAAAAGCTTTATTATATTATTTCATAACAAGATTTTTCTTAATATTCCTCCTAAACCAGTTTTACAAGTTGAAGTACTCATCCTTTTTCACCCCCAACATTACTTTACGACTTTTTTGCATACCCCAACACCAAAGAAATTCTTTTCAAAAGGCTTTATTATATTATTTGAGATCAAGTTCATTTATTATTATTCCGCCAAAACCTGTTTTACAAGTTATAGTACTCATCTTTTTTTCACTCCCAAAATTACTTTACGACTTTTTTTAATAAAGTTGAGTTTAAGCTTTCTGAAATGAGAACGTCCACGTTGAAAATACATCTGGCCTTATTAATAATATTTGATTTTCTAATAAAGTTGGTTTTAGTTTTCAGAAATAAGAACAACCCTGTTTAAAATACATCAGATTTTATTAATAATATTTTATTCTTTTTAATAAAGTTGGATTTTAATTTCCAGAAATAAGAACATCCACGTCTAAAATACATCTGATTTTATTAATAATATTTGATTTTATAATAAAGTTGGGTTTTAGTTTTCAGAAAAAGAACGTTCATGTTTGAAATATATCTGATCCTAATAAAGATATTTGACTTTTTAATAAAGTTGGGTTTTAGTTTTCAGAAATAAGAACAGCCACGTCTAAAATACATCTGATTATATTAATTTTATTTGATTTTTTATTTAAGTTGGGTTTTAGTGATAGGAAATAAGAACACCCACGTTTAAAACACATCAGGTTTTATTAATAATATTTGATTTTCTAATAAAAGTAATTTCATTGTCGAGATCAACGATAAACCTGTTTTACAAGTTGAAGTACTCATCTTTTTTCACTCCCAGCATTACTTTACGAATTTTTGCATACCCCAACACCAAGAAATACTTTTCAAAAGGCTTTATTTAATTATTTCAGAAAAGTTCTTTTCTGAATTTTTCTCTTAAATCCATTTTACAAGTTAAAGTACTCATATTTTTTCACTCCCAATATTACTTTACAACTTTTTGCATACCCCAACACCAAGCAAAACTTTTCAAAAGGCTTTGTTATATCATTTCAGATCAAGCTCTCTTCTTAATATTCCTCCTAAACCCATTTTATAAGTTGAAGTACTCATCTTTATTCACTCCCAACAATACTTTACGACTTTTTGCATACCCCAACGCCAAGTAATACTTTTCAAAAGGCTTTATTATATCTTTTCAGAACAAGTTCTTTTCTTAATATTTCTCCTAAACCCATTTTACGACTTTTTGCATACCTCAACACCAAGCAAGACTTTTCAAAAGACTTTATTATATTATTTCAGAACAAGTTTTTTTCGTAGTATTCCTCCTAAACCTGTTTTACAAGACGAAGTACTCATCTTTTTCACTCCCAACATTACTTTACGACTCTTTGCATACCCCAACACCAAGCAATACTTTTCAAAAGGCTTTATTATATTATTTCATAACAAGATTTTTCTTAATATTCCTCCTAAACCAGTTTTACAAGTTGAAGTACTCATTCTTTTTCACCCCCAACATTACTTTACGACTTTTTTGCATACCCCAACACCAAGAAATTATTTTTAAAAGGCTTTATTATATTATTTGAGATCAAGTTCATTTATTAATATTCTGCCTAAACCTGTTTTACAAGTTATAGTACTCATCTTTTTTTCACTCCCAAAATTACTTTACGACTTTTTTTTAATAAAGTTGAGTTTTAGCTTTCTGAAATGAGAACGTCCACGTTTAAAATACATCTGGCCTTATTAATAATATTTGATTTTATAATAAAGTTGGGTTTTAGTTTTCAGAAATAAGAACAACCATGTTTAAAATACATCAGATTTTATTAATGATCTCTGATTCTTTTTAATAAAGTTGGGTTTTAGTTTCCATAAATAAGAACGTCACCATTTAAAATACATATGGTTTCATTAATAATATTTGATTTTCTAATGGATTTTGGTTTTACCTTTTAGAAAAGAAAAGATTCACGTTTGAAATATATCTGATCCTATTAATAATATTTTATTTTTTAATAAAGTCTAGTTTTAGTTTTAGGAAAAAAGAATATCCACGTTTAAAATACATCTGGTTTTATTAATTTTATATTGACAATGCTTCTCAAATGGTACTTGTGTATTATACAGAACACAGTCGAGAACCAAAAAAATAAAAAATAATTTGTATCTCTTAAAAGAGTTAGAACTCCCTGAGAAGCATTACCTTTTTCGTTTCTACTTTCAAATCCCCTAAAATGTCAATTAATCTCTGACGTTTCCTTTGTTCTGGCAACTGTCCACAGATAAATTTTAAATTCCTATGAACCCTTCCAAATATATCATTTCTCATGGAGAAATTGTGTCAATAAGATATCTTGTCCCGTCAGTATTTTCAACTCTGATAAGAATGTTAACGATGTGAAATTTCCTTATCTGATGATGTCACCTTGATAATCCCAATATTTCTAGCTCTGTGATTTGGAGGTCAATAATCTTTTACCGGTTGTATTCACTGAGCGCGTTGCGTTACTCCTGAAAGTAAGTCAATTCCCATATTTGGTTTTATCCTTGTATGTAAACCCCTCCCCCTACTAGCACTAAGCTCAATGAATCTTATATGTTTGAAATCAGCATAATAATCCGATGATATATCGATTGATATAAAAATTAGTTTTTTTTAGAGTTTCGGTTACTATTGAGCCGTGTCCCTCCATTCTTATAGTTCGTTGCCTCCAACTATTTGATATTTATGCACATTAATCCAAAAACTTAAAGAATAGGACGTCATCTTCGCTTATTAGCTGTTACAGTTACAAACAAGAGAATTTGAAGAATTACTGGAGTTTCAATTAGATATTAGAAGTAAAAAATTAAACCATTAAACAACTCTCGAATTAAATACCCCCTCTTTTACTCCCAACTGCGTTCAATCATCAAACTACAATCGATTTAACCTATCTAGTTATATTACAAATCGTTTAACAAAAAGTACTAAGTCCTATTTTTTTTTTCAATAATTTCTTTTTCATTCAAAAATTATATTTAATGTATTTCTACCTTCTTATTTTTCCATGCCTCCGTTTTTGTTCTATCTGTAGATGTAGAGAGTGTGTTCATATCCACTCCAATTTCAAAGGTTTTAACAAATGAAATTTGGAACTAATTTGGAACGGATAGATTATAGAGAGTAAAAAATCATAAATTTGAAGAAAAAAATTAGACCTGAGCAATTGTTTTGAAATAGGAATTATAGAACAGTTTTGCAATTTTCAGATTAAATAAGTTCGGGTATCATCTTGCTGGGGTGTACCTGTCTAATTCTGATATGGACGAATGGTGGGAAATCGGAAGTTTTAAAGGCGGTATATTTGCATAAATGCTAATCAGGAATATATTAGGAACTGTTGTGAATAAATAAAATCATGAATCTACGCCCTATAAGGTGAAAAATCACTAGATTTGAGAAAAATCGCTAGTTTTAGAACAAAAATCACTATAATCACTAGCGGGAAAAAGAATCACTTAGCAACTTAAGAAATCACTAGAACTAGTGATAAATGACTAGGGGTGGGAACCCTGTATATCAATGATGTGTCTACTTTTTTTCTTTTAGACCTTAGATCCTCCTGTGCCTCCAGCGGCAATTAGGGCATCTCTAATTGCTGCGGCCACCAATACATCTTCCCATTCGGGTTGGATTGAGGCATTAAAGTTTTTGAGGTCAGACCAGTAGCTGCAAGGTGTTTTTGGGGCGTCCTCTTCTTCTAGTAACACGTCGCTGCCACTGAAGGAAAATCTTCGGTAGTCGAGTTTTGGGCATGTGGATTGCATGACCGAGGTACCTCCACTTCCTATATTTGGTCACTAGAACAACTGTATACTTCAGATTAACCTAAAAAAATGACAAAAAAATGACAAAAATGTGACTTTTTGTTTGTAGTAAAAACTGAATGTTTAATTTCAGTCAATCGTTTATTTATATCATAGAATAATCAGTCTTTTACAAAGTCAACATAAAAAACACTTTCTAAAAAAAAACTTTTTTTCAAAGTAAAGTAAAGAGCCATATTAAAACCTAGGACGATAATAAAAGAGCCACATGAGCATAATTTACCTGAGTTACAGCTGATAGTGTAGTATGTCTCCATTTTATTTATATTGAATAATATTAACTTGTATTAGACAATTGAAATGGCAAAATCGTCATTAATACATTCAGACAACAGAAGTTTGAGCCATGTCGCAGAACCATAAAGAAATGCTGCTACTAAGTTTGAACATTAAGTTGGTACAGCACAATGAAATTTGCATTCTTCTTTCTCTTTTACTATTCAAATAACCCTTTTTTTATAGTAATATTTACGGCATCATTAATTACTTGGTGATGTACCGTTATTCTTCGTAATTATTTCTTTTTGTATAGGGCAGTGATGCTTCTTTTAAAGAAACTTGAGTTACTGCGAATATGAATTACCCTTCAGTGCATTACCCTCAAAGTGCCAAGGACAGTGAAATTTGACTGTTTGAATTGGCTAAGTGGAAGCTTACAGAGGCTACAGAGGTTAAAATCCACAAGTTTTTCTCAACTGAAAGTAATGAACAACATTAAAACTTAAAACGAACTGAAATGAATCCTTACATGAGGGGGATTACCCCTTCCTCAATACCCCGTTTTTTACCCTAAATTCTTTTAGTACTTTAAAAAAGTATCTTAATCTAGTTAAACGGTCCTTGTGTTTCAGGAGTCATTTTTAAGAAATTGGGACAAAAAGTCAAACTTTAGCATAAAGAGCAAGAAATTTATGAGTAGAAAACCCCCCTCATATACGTAATAATTTCTGTTCCTTCTAAGTTTTAATGTTGTTCCTTACTTTCAGCTGAAAATACTTTTTGTTTTTTAATTTAATTTCTGATTTTTTTTCAGATAATGCCAGGAAATCTAGCTCCCCCTTTGTGAAAAATTTCCCTTCATCCAAAAAATTACTCCATGGAGGGTGCTCCTACAAAAATCCTAACAGAAAATTGCCCCAAGGACAATTCCATCCTCACTGGAAATTCTCGCCGGAAAGTTTCTTCCGGACGATTCCACCTGAAAAATTCTCCTTAGCATACCTTTACTTGAAAAAAAAATGATTTCCGATCGTTTTTCAAATCATGCCGTGGAATACCTCCCCTCCGTGGAATATTTCTACCGGAAAAGTCCCACCCCATGTGGAAAGTTGCTCTCTCAACACATAAACCATGGAAACTTTCTCCCGCAGAAAATTCCCCCATGGAGAATTTAACGTGTGAAAATCCCCCCCCCCCATGAAATAGTTCTCTAAACAATTCCAACCTAGCTGAAAAATTCCCCCAGATAATTCCCCTGAAAAATGTCAGACACATAAAATTGAGTCGAAAAAGATAAAAAAAAAGACAAATAAAAAGAATGTTGTGAAGGAATTCTAGCAAATTCCCAAAGTGTAAAATTTTCCCTGGGAAGCTCAGCCCCAGAAACTTCTCTCCCCATGCATTCCTTTACCCCAAATTAGAAATTTCCCCCGCAAAAAATGTCTGTACACTTCCAAATAATAAATGATATCTGTAAACTAAGAACAAACTTTGTAGCTTGTAACCCTTCCTCCAGGGGCTGTGGGGGGTCTTGTTATCTCCAAATGCAGAGCTATTGAACTTTTCAACTGTGCTGAATAAAAACAATAGCTCAAAGTTTTGTTGTTCGGACGACTTTGGCGAAAAAGGGGCGTGAGAAAGGGGCTAGTTGCCATCCAGTTATTTTGGTCACTTAAAACGGGCACTAGAACGTTTAATTTTGGTTAGAATGAGCACTCTCCCGATATCCTAGGACCGTTGGTTTGATACGATCACGCCTGAAAAAAAAAACAGCAAAAAATAAAGACGCATCCGTGATCTTTTTTCTGGCAAAAAAAGATGTATCAAACAGTTCGCGGTAACGAAAAGTAAGTAAGGAGCCACCCGGCTCCATAGTAACCGAAACTTTAAAAGACGGAATTTTGATACTAGAAGATACATCAACAGAATTGAATTTTTATGAGGATTTGAAATGTATAAGCTTCATCAAGTTTAGTCTAATCCATCAAAAGTTACGAGTCTGAAAAAATTTGCATTATTTTCGAAAAAAGGGGGGAAACACCCTCTAAAAGTGAAAGAATCTTAATAAAATCAAACCATCAGATTCAGCATAACAGACAGCCCTACTGTGGATGTTTCAAGCTCCTGTCTGTAAAAATTTTGAATTTTTTTTTGCCATAAAAAAGATCACGGATGCGTGTTCATTTGTTTTTTTTGTTTTTTTTTTACCAGGGGTCATCGTATCGATCCAGTTGTCGTAGAATATCGTGAGAAGGCTGATTTGAACGGAAATTAAAAGTTCTACTGCCCTTTTTAAGTGACCAAAAAAATTGGAGGGCAATTTGGCCTCTACCCACGCCCATTTGTTTCCCAAAGTCACCCAATCAAAATTTTTATATAGCCATTTTGTTCAGCATAGTCGAAAATCTAATAATTATGTCTTTGAGGATGACTTAGTTCCCTACAGTTCCCGGGGAAGGGTTGCAAGTTATGAACTTTGCCCATTGTTTACATATAGTATTGGTTATTGGGAAGTATGCAGACGTTTTCAGGAGGGATTTTTTCTGAGTGGGGAGGTCGGAAGAGGGGGTTAAGTGAGAGAATTTTTCCATGGTGGATGTTTCCTTGAGGAAAGGGACATTTCTATGAAGGGGGCGCCGGATTTCCCAGCATTATTTAAAAAACGATCAGAAATTAAATAAAAAAACAAGTTTTTTCAACTAAAAGTAAGGAGCAACACTAAAACTTAAAACGAACAGAAAATATTACGTATATAAGGGGGTTCTCACCCTAGTCAATACCTCGCTCTTTACGCTTAAGTTTTTTTTAGTATTTTCAAAAGAACTATCTATTCAAATTAAACGGATCTTTGGGATTCAGGGATTTGTGATTCGAACAAAACTCGAATTTTAGCGTAAAGAGCGAGGTATTGACTAGGGCGTGAAATTCTGTTCATTTTAAGTTTTGATATTGCTCCTTACTTTCAACTGAAAAACTTTTTTTTAATATAATAAATGTATAAACCCACATTTTTGAAGATGGGAGCTTGAAACCTATACAGAAAGGCTTTCTGATACGCTAACTTTAATGCTACGGTTTTGAATAGGATTCCTTGAATTTTCGGGGGTGTTTTTTCGAAAATCAGGCAAATTTTCTCTGGCTCATAACTTTTGATGGGTATCAGTAAACTTAGTGAATCTCATATATTTGGAATCAGCACAAAAAATCAAATTCCTTCGATTATTCTATTGATATAAAAATTTTATTTTTCGAGTTTTGTTTACTATTGAATTGAGTTGCTCCTTACTTACAGTTTGTTGCCACAAACTGTTTGACATGGACTGTTTTTTTCAACCTCCAATTGGCTATAAAGGAAAGACAGATGAATAAATAAAAATTTTAATTACCAAAAGCAATGTACAGTTAAGGTTACTTCTCTATATTTCTCCTTGAAGATTGATGTATTTGTCATATCTGTGAGCAAGTTTTGTCTTATCCTTTCCATAAAATGTCGCTACTGATGATTTGGTTGTTGTGGATTCTTTGTACTCCTTCTCTGTTCGGAAGCTCTGCCACTCAAGCCACTTCTTTCATTCAGGAAACGGATGGACGGCACTCGGCACTAAGTCAGGACTCTATGGTGGCTGTTCAAAAATATTCCATTTAAATTGCTCAAAGAGCTGCTGGGTTGCACCTTCACTGTTAGGTCAGACATATTATGGATCAGAAAAATTCCAAAAGTCAGCAGGCCTCTATTTCTGATTTGAATAGGCATCGCAAAGCTGAACAATAAGGAAATGCAGTACTCGTTGTTCCAAGCTGCCTCCAAAAGCCTCTACAAGCCTCCACAAGCAGTTCAACTGTTTGATCTAAGAAATCGTTGCCATAATTTTGTAGTTATTGGAAGTTTGTTTGATTTTTGGAAGCTTGTTAGTTGTGAGTATCGTTTCGTTTCAAGCGCGCCAAATTCAACCCAGAACAGATCACCTGTCATCTAATCACCTGTTACCACATGTCATTTGGAGACGTAGCTAGGGCAGTGCTTCAAAATTGACGAGGAGCTCAAAGGAGCCGTTAACAACTCGCTTCAAATGATTTCTGGCTACATTTTACGAAGAGGGTATTGTAAAGCTAGTCAAATAGTTCGTGTTAATGGACTGTAAGTATGGAATGACCAAAACTCTAAAAAAAATCGATAACAATTGATATGAGTAGTAACCTATCATGAGCTCCCAGACACCACCACTGCTGCCATCTACAATTAAGTCTAACACTGACAGGTTATAAGTTATTCAAGGATTATCGATCGAGTCTAATGGGATCAAGGTCAATTGATTTGTTGTTGTTTGTCTAGGTGTATTGACACTGGGGGTGAAGTTTGCACATGCGCATTGACTGTGGGGAAGAGATGTATTGATCTAGGACTCGACGGGAAAAATGAATTTCTGAAAACTTGATTGTGTAATCGACTAGAATAAGTGAATTTCCGAGAAATTGATTACGTAATCGACTAGGACAAGTGAATTTCCGAAAAATTGATTGCATAACCTAACCTAACCTCATGAGCTCGTGATGGGAGCTCATGTAATTGTAAATGGCAGCAGTGGTGGCGTGTGGGAGCTCGTGATAGGTTACTACTGATATGCTAAAAGAATTAGATTTTATTTTAGATTTCAATTATAAAATTCATTAAATTTAATGTTTCCTATCAAAAGCTAAGGCCCTGAAAAAATTTGCTAGATTTTCGAAAAAGAGGAGAAACCCCCCCAAAAAGTCAAGCGATCTTAATGAAAATAGTACGTCTGATTTAGCATATAAGAGAATTATACTGTAGAGATTTCAAGGTCCTATCTCTTGAATTCAAAATTCAAGTCTTTGGTCTTATTCAAGACCAAAAAGATTGGGGGACAACTAGTGCACCTCCCATTCCCGATTTTCCCCCGGAGGCATCCGATCAAAACTATGGGATGGCTATTTGGTTCGAAATACTCAAGTTTATATATGGAGAGAAAGCTCCAGGAGAGTTATCCAAGGAAATTTTCAGCAGAGAGGGAATTTTCTGCAGGATTTTTTTCGTGGCGGATTTTTTGCCAAAGGGAATTTTCTATCAGGGAATTTATGGCAGGAGGTACCTTTTCATGGGGCTTGGGGATTTTCCTGGAAAGTTTTCCATGGAGGATGAATTTTTGGCATGATTTGAAAAATGATTAAAAATTTAGTAAGATAAAGGATTTGTTTTCAAATGAAAGTAAGGAGAATCTTCCAAGAAGCATTGTCGGGGGGAAATTTTCTAGGAAGAGTTCAGAGCGAGTATGGAATTTCTCGGGGATAATTTTCCAAGGGGAGGTAATATGGGAAGAATTTTACATAGGAAACTTTTCCACATGAGGTATCTTTTGTGGGGGAAGGTTAATTTTAAATGGAAAGGAGCGGATTTCCTGGTATAATTTGAAAAAGATCAGAACATAAATTTTTTTTTTCAACTGAAATTGCAGAATAGCATTAAAGCAAATAGAAACTCGTATATGAAAAGGCCAATCCCCACTATTTACTCTAAACTTTGACTTTTTGTCCCAATTCTTCAAGAAAGACACGTGGAATACAAGGGCCATTTAATTGAAATAATAAGTTTTCTTAAAGCACTGAAAAACTGTAGCAAAACGAGTGAGGAATTGAGAATGGGGCAGCCCATTCATATACGGAATTAAATAAAAAAACAAGTTTTTTTTAACTGAAAGTAAGGTGCGACATTAAAACTTAAAACAGACAGAAATTATTCTGTATATGAAAGGGGCTTTCCCCTCCTCAATGCCCCGTTCTTTACGCTAAAGCTTGACTCTGTCTCATAACTTTATTTTTTAAAACAATAAAAAAACTTGAGCGTATAGAGTGAGCCGTTGAGGAGGGGACTGCCCCTTTCATATACGGAATAATTTTTGTTTGTTTTAAGTTTTAATGTCGCTCCTTACTTTAAGTTAAAATAAACTTGTTTTTTTGTTTTTTTAATTTCTGATCGTTTTTTAAATACTACAAGTCTTGATTTTGGCTCAAGGTACATGAATAATTAAAACAAAACTTGCATATTAATTATACTTTTCGTCTTTTTTTTTTAGCTAAATGGTTTTCTCGAAAGTTGTTTAATTTTGTTTACTAACGTTTTTATTAGTAATAAATATACGTAACCTACGAATTAATTTACGTAACGAACCTCTATATTCGTATATTTTTGTTATTGCGTTTATTAGGGGGGTTCGCCCGCCTAGTCAATACCTCGCTCTTTACGCTAAAGTTCAATTTTTTTTTCCAATTCTTTAAGAATGACCCCTTAATCACAAAAGTCGTTAATTAGAATAAATAGCTCTTATGAAAGTACTAAAAAAAACTTTAGCGTAAAGAACGAGGTATTGACTAGGGGGCAGACCCAATCACATGCGTAATATGTTCTGTTCGTTTTAAGTTTTGATGTTGAAAAGCTATCAGTTGAAAAGTTTTTCAGTTGAAAACTTGTTGTTTTTATTCAATTTCTGATCTTTTTTTTTTAAATAATACTGGGAAATCCGGCACCCCCTTCATAGCAATTTCCCTTCCCCAATGAAAACTTCCTCCATCAAAAAATTTCTCACGTAACCCCCGATCCATCCACCCCACTACCAGAAAATATTCCCCCTGAAAACGTTTGCATACTTCCCAATAACCAATACTATATGTAAACATTGGGCAAAGTTCATAACTTGCAGCCCTTCCCCCGGGGAGTGTGGAGGATTAAGTCATCTTCAAAAACGTGAACAAAATGGCTTTCTCAAAATTTTGATCGGGTGACTTTGAAGAAAATGAGCGTGAGAGGGGGCCTAGTTGCCCTCCATTTTTTTGGTCCCTTAAAAAGAACACTGGAAATTTTAATTTCCATTCGAATGAGCCCTACCACGATATTCTAGGACCATTGGGTCAATACGATCAACCCTGGGAAAAAACAACAACAAAAACAAACAAATAAAGGAGCATCCGTGTTCTTTCTTCTGGCAAAAAAAAACACAAAATTCCACACTTTTGCAGATAGGAGCTTGAAACCTCTACAGTAGGGTTCTCTAATACGCTGAATCTGATGGTGTGATTTTTATTAAGGTTCTACGACCTTTAGGAGGCTTGTTTCCTTTTTTTCGAAAATAAGTAACTTTTGATGGGTAAGACTAAACTTGATGAAACTTATATATTTGAAATCAGCATAAAAATCTGATTCTTTTGATGTATGTATTGGTATCAGAATTCCTGTTTTTAGAGTTTCGGTTACTATTGAGCTGGGTTGCTCCTTACTTACAGCTCGTTACCACGAGCTGTCTGATAATTTCTAACTCTAAAAAAAGGAATATTGACAAAAATCAGTACATCAAAAGAATTAAATTTTTATACTGCAGATTCCAAATACAAAAATACATTAAGTTTAATGTTGCATGTAGAAAGCTAGGACCCTGAAAAAAATTGCCTGATCTTCGAAATAGGAGGAAACACCCGAAAAGAGGCAAATGAAAGTGCATTGTCAGTTTAATATACATATACTGATATTTAGTAATCAAAATGTAATTATTATTTGATTTATTAAAGTTATAAAAGTAAAAATATTTATATTTTTTCAGTAAAGTGCAAATTTTGTTCTGACCTTGGGAAGGCATAGGGGTTTTGCGCCCAACTTATGTTAATTTCTGCTCGTTTTGAGTTTGACTCGGTTATTTATTTTAATTTCTGTTCGTTTAGGGTTTCATTTATTGATCAATGCTGATTTCTGGTAGTTTCACAATTGGTAGATTATTTGATTTTAGTTTGGCTCATTTTTTTTTAATGGAGTTCTTTGCTTTTCTTTGAAAAACTTATTTTGTGGAAATTTGTGGAAATTAATTTCTGTTCGTTTTATATTGACATAGTCTTTTCAGGGAAAAAGAAAATAATGCTTTAAATCTTTTCGTTTTTTAAGACTTTATAGTTTGGCCTGCTATTTGTATGCCGGAGAAAAATTTTCAGCAATTTTTAACAGCATACACCCTTTTAAAAATCTGGACACAAATAGTACTGTTTAATTTTGTTTCATAACTTCTCTAGTTGACCTGTAATGGAAAACTTGATACCATTCGCAAAAAAATCTGTTTACTTTCTTTGATAGCTTGGATGCACTTACGCTATTTGGATTTGGTTAAATTTTAAGAGCAGAAGTAGCCCCGAACGTTTGAACATAACACTCTTAGTCGTTCTTGGGATACTGCTGAGGTGATTTATTGGGAATTAGCATTATCACAGTGCATTTTAATTTAATCTTAAGTCAATATTTAGTTTTTAAACATATAAAAATTGCATTTGAGTAAGACTAAAATCTATTCTATAAATCATATACAACAACTTTCTATATAAACCTTATATGCTCCCAGGGCATAACTTACAACCTTTGCACCGAGGGCTCTGAGGGGTTGATCATCCTAAAAGACCTAATTTCCAGAACTTTTAACTACGTTGAACAAAATGGATATCTCAAAATTTTGATTGGATGTGTTTGGGAAAATGGTGGGTGTGAGAAGGGGCGTTAGTCGCTATCCAATCATTTTCAACTATTAAAAAAGGCACTAGCCCTTTCAATTTCCAATTTAATGAGCTCTTTTGAAGTTTCAACGACAACGCTTTCAATAAAAACTTTATATGCCCCCAGGGCATAACTTACAACCCCTGCCCTGAGGGCTGTGGAGGGAGGGGTTGTCATCCTTAAAGACCTAATTTCCAAAACTTTTAACTACGTTGAAAAGAATGGCTATCTAAAAATTTTGATTGGATGTGTTTTAGGAAAAGGTGGGCGTAAGAGGGAGGATAGTTGCCCTCACATACCTTTTGACTATTAAAGAGGGTAATATCCCTTTGAATCTAAAATCGAATTAACCATTTTTCAAGTTTTTACGACACAGATTTCAATAAAAACCTGATATGCCCCCAGGGCATAACTTAAAATCCTTGCTCTGAGGGTTGCAGGTGAGTGTCCTCCTTAAAAATATGTTTTCTATCTGGCAATCAACTACCCTGAACAAAATGGCTATCTCAAAATTGGTATTGAATGTGTTTGGGGGAATGATGGGCGGGGGGCGGGCTAGTTGCCCTCCAATCACTTTCGACTATTAAAAAGGGCACTAGCCCTTTGAATTTCCAGTCGAATGAGCTTTTATTGAAGTTTCTCAATCAATTCAGTCAATCAATTTATTCAATCAATAAACTCAACAAAATACACTTCAATATAAACTCCCCCGTAAGGCTCTCTGGCCAGTAAAAAAACAGGTGATAAACAAAAATGAAACAAATACAGAAAAGACTAAAACATTTTCAACATCATACATTCACACCTTTGAGACTCAACACAAGAAAGAAAAAAAAATTAATAAATTAAAATACAATGATCCATATAAAAATAAAGAAGCAAAAAAAGGAAAATCCAAAAAATCAAAAACTAAGCAGGGGACTAACAAGCAATCAATTTATTCCGCGTGGATCACCCTATGATCAATAAATCAATCGTTTTATTCAACCAATAAATTTACGACAAAAAAATATCAATATAGAACCCCTCGTAAGGTTCTATGGCCAGGAAAAAAACAGGGGAAAAACAGAAATGGCATAAATACTAAAAAAAAAAAAAAAAAAAAAAAAAAAAAAAAAAAAAAAAAGTATTTTCAATATAATGAATTGCATTTCAACCTTTCAAAGACGCAACACACACACAAAACAAAGAAGAGAAAAAACAATAATTAAAAAACCCAAACAAAAAGAGATTTTATGAGACCCCCCCCCCCAAAAAAAAGATGTAGGACAATCCGATAAATTAAACCAAATTCTAAATATATATTTGAAACCAAACCACAAAAAATAATAGACAAACTCACTACCCCTCACAACGAATGTTTCCAACCCAGGCTAGTGTCACCCCCCCCCCCAATAATAATAATAAAATTAACAGAAATATAATTAAACATGAAAAATCAAGACATTAAAAAGTTTCTTAAGATTCTTTTGAAAGTACCAAACGAATGACATTCTTGAGCTGACTGAGGTGGGCTATTCCAAACGATATGACAAGCAGTTAATCGATTAAACTCAGACCTCACCGATGGAGTAAATAAAATATTAATATTCCTTGAATTGCGAAGACGATGCGAAGACCTATCAGTGACGAAAGAAGGAGTAGTTTGAAGGGCTGTGGGAACATCACCATGAATTTGATGAAAAGTGAAAGACGCACACGAAAGAATGTGGAGAGACTGCAAATCAGGTAATAGGCTAGTTGGGTTAGTTTTAGTACACTTTGTTTCCTGTATAAGCCGTCTTGCCTTATCATATAACTTAGAAAGTGGTTTCAAAAAAGAAAAGAAATTTGACATCCATATTGTAGCGCAATAAGAGACGTAGGACTGAACTAGGCAATGGAACAGAATTTTTAAAACTGATCCAGGAAAAATGTGTTTTAGCTTCCTCAAAATTCCAAGACTCCTTGAGATCTTCATATTAATTAGTCCAATATGATGCTTGAATGAAAGGGTTTCATAGAGAAGAATAACGAGAAATTGGACATATCGTTCCTTAGGTCTACTGAGAGAGCCCCTTGAAAGCTGGGTATTAGATAACTTAGGGCATGACAGAGAAATACGGGAAAAAATTAAAAAACTAGAATTAGAAACATTTAGTGCAAGGCAATTTGAATCAAACCAAAGAACGACTCTCTCAAAAAGGTCAACTAATTTGGGAAGCATCTCAGACTCAGTTCCTACTACAGTACCAATGGTACTGTCATCAGCAAAAGCAACGAGAGTGTCCACATCCTGCGAAAATGATGGATTTTTCTTAGCATTGAAAGATTCAGGATGACATAAGCGACATAAAAATGTAGGTTTTTGATTCATAACCGCAACTATAAGGTCATTAACATAAATTAAAAACAGAGACGGTCCAAGAACAGAACCTTGAGGAACACCAAACTCAACTTCAGACGAAAAGTGGGAAAGGGAATCTACGGAGGTAGTTCTACCTGACAAATAGGAATCAAACCAAGCATGAGCCTGTCCTTTTACACCATTGTGTGATAGCTTATACAGCAGAATCTCATGAGTTAAAGAGTCAAAAGCCTTACGGACATCTAGGAATATAGCTGAAATCTACGGCAACGCCTTCTTTAAAAACCTTATATACCCCCAGGGCATAACTTAAAACCCTTGCTCTGAGGGATGTGGGGGAGTGTCCTCCTTAAAAAGATATTTTCCATCAGGAAATCAACTACGCTCAACAAAACGGATATCTTAAAATTTTGATTGGATGTTTTTAGGGGAATGAAGGGCGTAAGGGGGGGGGCTAGTTGCACTCAAATCACTTTCGACTATTAAAAAGGGTACAAAGCCCTTTGAATTTCTAATTGAATAAGCCTGTTTTGAAGTTTCTACGATAACGCCTTCTATAAAAACCTTATATGCCCCCAGGGCATAACTTAAAACCCTTGCCCTGAGGGTTGTGGGGGAGTGTCCTCCTCAAAAAGATATTTTCTATCTGGAACTCAACTACGCTCAACGAAATGGCTATCTAAAAATTTTGATTGGATGTGTTTGTGGGAATGCTGGGCCCGGGGGGGGCTTAGTGCCCTCCAATCACTTTCGCCTATTAAAAGGGTACTATCCCTTTGAATTTCAAAACAAATGAACCAGTTTTGAAGTTTCTACGACAACGCCTTCTATAAAAACCTTATATGCCCCAAGGGTATAACTTAAAACCCATGCCCTGAGGGTTGTGGGGAGTGTTCTCCTCAAAAACATATTTTCAATCTGGAAATCAAAGTACGCTGAAAAAAATAGCTATCTGATAATTTTGATTGGGTGTGTTTGGGGGAATGATGGGCGTGAGGGGGGGGCTAGTTGCCCTCCAATCACTTTTGACTATTAGAAAAGGGTACTAGCCCTTTGAATTCCCAATCGAATGAGCCCTTCTTGAAGTTTCTACGACAACGCCTTCTATAAAAACCTTACATACCCCCAGGGCATATCTTAAAACCCTTGCCTCGAGGGTTGTAGGAAAGTGTCCTCCTCAAAAACATATTTTCTATCTGGAAATCAACTACGCTGGACAAAATGGCTATCTCTAAAATTTTGATTGGATGTGTTTGGGGGAATAATGGTCGCGGGGGGGGGGGCTAGTTGCCCTCCAATCACTTTCGACTATTAAAAAAGCTCTACCCCTTTGAATTTCCAATCGAATGAGCCTTTTTTGAATTATCTTTGACAACCCCTTCTATAAAAAACTTATATGCCCCCAGGGCATAACTTAAAACCCTTGCCCCGAGGGTTGTGGGGGAGTATCCTCCTCAAAAAGATATTTTCTATGTAGAAATCAACTACGCTGAACAAAATGGCTATATCAAAATTTTGATTGGATGTGTTTGGGGGAATGATGGGCGTGGGGGGGCCTAGTTGCCCTCCAATAACTTTCGACTATTAAAAAGGGTACTAGCCCATTGAATTTCCAATCGAATGAGCCTGTTTTGAAGTTTCTACGACAACGCTTCTATAAAAACCTTATATACCCCCAAGGCATAAATTAAAACCCTTGCCCTGAGGGTTGTGGGGGAGTGTCCTCCTCAAAAACATATTTTCTATCTGGAAATCAACTATGCTGGAAAAATGGCTATCTCAAAATTTTAATTGGATGTGTATGGGGGAATGATGGTCACGGGAGGGGGGCTAGTTGCCCTCCAATCACTTTCGACTATTAAAAAATGCTCTAGCCCTTTGAATTTCCAATCGAATGAGCCTTTTTTGAAGCATCTACGACAACACCTTCTATAAAAAAAACTTATATGCCCCCAGGGCATAACTGAAAACCCTTGCCCCGAGGGTTGTAGGGAAGTGTCCTCCTCAAAAACATATTTTCTATCAGGAAATCAACTACGCTGGACAAAATGGCTATCTCAAAATTTTGATTGGATGTGTTTGGGGGAATGATCGGTGTGGGGGGGGGGCTAGTTGGCCTCCAATCACTTTTGACAAATAAAACGGGCACTAACCCTTTGAATTTCCAATCGAATGAGCCTTTTTTGAAGTATCTTCGACAACACCTTCTATAAAAAAACTTATATGCCCCCAGGGCATAACTTAAAACCCTTGCCCCGGGGGTTGTAGGAAAGTGTCCTCCTCAAAACATATTTTCTATCTGGAAATCAACTACGCTGAACAAAATGGCTATCTGAAAATTTTGATTGGATGTGTTTGGGGGAATGATGGGCGTGGGGGGGGGGGGCTATTTGCCCTCCAATCACTTTCGACTATTAAAAAGGGTACTAGCCCTTTGAATTTTCAATCGAATGAGCCTGTTTTGAAGTTTCTACGACAGCGCCTTCTATAAAAACCTTATATACCCCCAGGGTATAACTTAAAACCTTTGCCCCGAGGGTTGTGGGGAGTGTCCTCCTCAAAAACATATTTTCTATTTGGAAATCAACTATGCTGGAAAAATGGCTATCTCAAAATTTTAATTGGATGTGTTTGGGGGAATGATGGTCGCGGGGGGGGGGCTAGTTACCCTCCAATCACTTTCGACTATTAAAAAATGTTTTAGCCCTTTGAATTTCCAATCAAATGAGGCTTTTTTGAAGAATCTACGACAACACCTTCTATAAAAAAAAACTTATATGCCCCCAGGGCATAACTTAAAACCCTTGCCCCGGGGGTTGTAGGGAAGTGTCCTCCTCAAAAACATATTTTCTATCTGGATATCAACTACGCTGGACAAAATGGCTATCTCAAAATTTTGATTGGATGTGTTTGGGGGAATGATGGGTGTGGGGGGGGGGCTTGTTGCCCTCCAATCACTTTCGACAAATAAAACGGGCACTAGCCCTTTGAATTTTCAATCGAATGAGCCTTTTTTGAAGTTTCTACGACAAAACCTTCTTTAAAAACCTTATATGCCCCCAGGGCATAACTTAAAACCCTTGGGCGTGGGGGGGGGGGCCAGTTGCCGTCCAATCACTTTCGACTATTAAAAAGGGTACTAGCCCTTTGAATTTCCAATTGAATGAGCCTGTTTTGAAGTTTCTACGACAGCGCCTTCTATAAAAACCTTATATGCCCCCAGGGTATAACTTAAAACCTTTGCCCTGAGGGTTTTGGGGAGTGCCTTCCTCAAAAACATATTTTCTATCACGAAATCAACTACGCTGGACAAAATGGCTATCTCAAAACTTTAATTGGATGTGTTTGGGGGAATGATGGTTCCGGGGGGGGGGGCTAGTTGCCCTCCAACCACTTTCGACTATTAAAAAGGCTCTAGCCCTTTTAATTTCCAATCGAATGAGCCTTTTTTGAAGTATCTACGACAACACCTTCTATAAAAAAACTTATATGCCCCCAGGGCATAACTTAAAACCCTTGCCCCGAGTGTTGTAGGGAAGTTTCCTCCTCAGAAACATATTTTCCATCTGGAAATCAACTACGCTGGACAAAATGGCTATCTCAAAATTTTGATTGGATGTGTTTGGGGGAATGATGGGTGTGGGGGGGAGGGGGGGGCTAGTTGCCCTCCAATCACTTTCGACAAATAAAACGGGCACTAGCCCTTGGAATTTCCAATCGAATGAGCCTTTTTGAAGTATTTACGACAATGCCTTCTATAAAAAAAACTTATAGGCCCCCAGGGCATAACTTAAAACCCTTGTGCCGAGGGTTTTGGGGGAGTGTCCTCCTCAAAAAGATATTTTCTATCTAGAAATCAACTACGCTGAACAAAATGGCTATATCAAAATTTTGATTGGATTTGGGGGAATGATGGGCGTGGGGGGGGCCTAGTTGCCCTTCAATCACTTTTGACTATTAAAAAGTGTACTAGCCCTTTGAATTTCCAATCGAATGAGCCTGTTTTGAAGTTTTTACGACAACGCTTCTATAAAAACCTTATATGCCCCCAGGGCATAAATTAAAACCCTTGCCCTGAGGGTTTTGGGGGAGTGTCCTCCTCAAAAACATATTTTCTATCTGGAAATCAACTACGCTAAACAAAACGGCTATCTGGAAATTTTGATTGGACGGGTTTGGGGAAATGATGGGCGTGGGGGGGGGCTAGTTGCCCTCCAATCACTTTCGACTATTAAAACAGGTACTAGCCCTTTGAATTTCAAATCGAATGAGCCTGTTTTGAAGTTTCTACGACAGCGCCTTCTATAAAACCTTATATGCCCCCAGGGTATAACTTAAAACCTTTGCCCTGAGGGTTGTGGGGAGTGTCCTCCTCAAAAACATATTTTCTATCTGGAAATCAACTACACTGGACAAAATGGCTATCTCAAAATTTTAATTGGATGTGTTTGGGGGAATGATGGTCGCGGGGGGGGGGGGGGCTAGTTGCCCTCCAATTACTTTCGACTATTAAAAAATGCTCTAGCCCTTTGAATTTCCGCTCAAATGAGCCTTTTTTGAAGTATCTACGACAACGCCTTCTATAAAAAAAACTTATATGCCCCCAGGGTATAACTTAAAACCCTTGCCCCGAGGGTTGTAAGGAAGTGTCCTCCTCAAAAACATATTTTATATATGGAAATCAACTACGCTGGACAACCTAGCTCTCTTACATGTAAGATTTGATATGTTTGGGAGAAAAATGGGTGTGGGGGGCTAGGTGCCCTACAATAACTTTAGGTAGTCAAAACTGGTCCAATCCCAGTGAATTTCCAAACAAAATGGCCTGTTTTATAGCTTCTTCTACAACGCCTTCTATAAAAACTGTATTTTTCCCCCGGGCAGAACTTAAAACCCTTGCCCTGAGGGTTGTGGGGGATTTTCCTCCTCAAAAAGATATTTTCTATTTGGAAATCAACTACGCTGAACAAAATGGCTATCTCAAAATTTTGATTGGATGTGTTTGGGGGAATGATGGGCGTGGGGGGGGCTAGTTGCCCTCCAATCACTTTCGACTATTAAAAAGGGTACTAGCCCTTTGAATTTCCAATGGAATGAGCCTGTTTTGACGTTTCTGCGACAACGCCTTCTATAATATCTTTATATGCACGCAGGTCATAAGTTAAAACCCTTGTCCCGAGGGTTGTGGGGGCGTGTCTTCCTCAAAAATATATTTCCTACCTGGAAATAAACTACCCTACGCTGAACAAAATAGCTATCTCAAAATTTTTTTTGGGTGCGTTTTGGGGAATGATGGGCGGGGGGGGGGCGAGGTGCCCTCTAATCACTTTCAACTATTAAAAAGGGTGCAAGCCCTTTGAAATTCCAATCGAATGAGCCTGTTTTGAAGTTTCTACGACAACGCCTTCTATAAAAACCTTATATACCCCCAGGGTATAACTTAAAACCTTTGCCCTGAGGGTTCTGGGGAGTGTCCTCCTCAAAAACATAATCCGGATATCAACTACGCTGAACAAAATGGCTGTCTCAAAATTTTGATTGGATGTATTTGGGGGAATGATGGGTGTGGGGGGGGTTCTAGTTGCCCTCCAATCACTTTCGACTATTAAAAAGGGCACTAGCCCTTTGAATTTCCAATCGAATGAGCCTTTTTTGAAGTTTCTACGACAACGCCTTCTATAAAAAACCTTATATGCCCTCAGGGCATAACTTAAACCCTTGCCCCGTGGGTTGTGGGGGAGTGTCCTCCTCAAAAAAATTTTCTATTTGTAAATCAACTACGCTGAACAAAATGGCTATCTCAAAATTTTGATTGGACGTATTTGGGGAATGATGGGCGTGGGGGAGGGGTAGTTGCCCTCCAATCACTTTCGACTATTAAAAAGGGCACTAGCCACTCCAATTTCCAATCGAATGAGCCCTTTTCGAAGTTTCTGGACGACTCCTTCGATACGAAGTGCCAGTGTATGAAGAAAAAAAAAAAAAAACAGCGCTAGCGCGCTGCCTATGATATCAGAGCACCATACTGAAGACGTTTCAAGTACCCATTGTATAAAATCACATGATTGTTTCCAGATTTAGATTTGGCTGGGAGTTACTAAACTAACTATCTATGTGGGTAGATAATACACTATGCGCGTTTTTTATTTATTTTAATTTTTTATTGTTTTTTTTTTCTAGGGATAATCGTATCAAATCAATGGTCATAGAAGATCTGATGATGACATTTGAATTAAAATTAAAAGTTCTAGCACCCTTTTTAGGTGACCAAAAAGATTGTGTACCGGGAAAGCGACACATTCTGCTATTTTATGGCACCAAACTATTGGACCAATTTGCTATGGATTGAAAATTCTGAGATAGCCAATCAATTTAAAAGTATAAAAAAAACTATATAGTTGAGCTTCTCAGTTGAAGAGGGTGTAGTGCCAAATGGTGGAGCACTCGTTCCTGAAAAGTCACGTAGTCCATACAAGATAAATGGTTAATACTGACATCTATCTTAATGCTCGATTTATCTAAGTTGATTCACTTGAATTTTTAAGAAATGCACAATGACGCATTAGCAATTTTGTGGGAGAGGGAGTGGGTCATTGGGTAGGCGGGGGTTTTTGGTCCCAGACGCCGATAAGAGGACATTTAAAGAGGGTATTAGAGGGCATTACGCTGCTTATATATATATATATATATATATATATATATATATATATATATATATATATATATATATATATATATATATATATATATATATAAGCAGCATCTTTTTAGCTTCATCAAAACTGCTCATCACTGAAAACTTTTATTAAATATTTAAATTTTTTCAAAACATTTAATTAAAATCTAACATTTAATTCTTAAGCTGAAAAGACGCTGCCAATTTATTTACAATTATTTATATATAGGCTACAATTCAAATGCAAGAAATTGGTGGCTTATTGAGCCTGTAGCCCACATCATATCTTGGTTAAGTCTTGGCACAACTTGAAAAACGATAAGAAAATAAATAAAAAAACAGGCATTTTCAACTGGAAATAAGGAATAACATTAAAACTTAAAACGAGCGAAAATTATTCTTTATTTGTGCAGGGCTCCCCCTCCTCGACCCATCGCTCTGTACATCATAGTTTGACTTTTCTGATTATTTACGAACAATTGCTGAAACACAAGGGCTATTGAATTATAATAAAAAACGATTTTTAAATCACAAATCAGCTTCAGCGTAACGAGCGAGGGATTGAGGAGGGAGCAGCCCTCCTCATATACGGAATAATTTCTGTTAATTTTAAGTTTTGATTTCACTCTTTACTTTCTGTTAAAAAACGGGCACTGTTGCGCTTAATGGTACACACCGCTATAGACTCTATTAAGGTAACTAGTCAAACGGGAGAGACAGATACCCGATTATAATGATAAAATAAAAGTTCAAAATAGGGATAAAATCCTTTTTAATAGACAGTGTATAATAAATTTCACAAAAAATACCAGATATTTCGGTCACATATACAGTGACCGACATCGTCTTACTACTGATGACGGTCACTGTATATGTGACCGAAATATCTGGCATTTTTTGTGAAATTTATTATACACTGTCTATTAAAAAGGATTTTATCCCTATTTTGAACTTTTATTTTATCGTCATGGAAAGGCAGTGGGCTCTCCTAAATTATCTCCGATTATAATGGTTTATGAAACAAATTTAGGCTATATATTTGCAAATTAGGGGGGTAAGGGGGTAAAGCATAGCATATATTAATTACGTAACCTAACCTATATACCCCCCCCCCTAAACCCAAAAAAAAACAACAGTTTAAATATTGTTAAATTCAATGAGAAACCACCCTCTTCGATCAATTAGATAGCAATTACCCGCTTTGCGGGTCTTCATGCTAAAATGCTATAGGGTCTGAGCGGTGTGTACCATTAAGCGCAACAGTACCGAAAGACGTATTTTTTCTTTATTTGGCAATTTTAAATCGAGATAAAAACCCAAAAGAAGCAATATACTGGTTTCTCAGGCATCCCCAATTTGCAGAATAAGGCCAATGCGGGGAATTTCACTGAAAGCTGTTTAAAATATTTATAAAATGCTTCAATTCACAAGGTCAATGGGTATGAATGAGATCGATGGCGATAAGGAATGTACAACATCTCTAGTTTACGTACCAGGATAGAGATCGCCATAATCCTTTTATGAATCAAATAATAATTCAGTAGTATTTGATTTATTAAATCGTAATTCAATAATTTTTTGAAACGTATTTGAGATCTTCAACAGTTCTAACTTTTATTTTTGGCTTTTGCTTAAAACAAACTAAAAATACCCTAAAAAAGGAAAAAAAAACGGATGTGACTCCAGTAGTGAGCTCATACTTGCAAAAATTCTTATGTCTACACCAGAACATTGAACTATACATAGTAAATTTACCTCTGTTTTTAAACCATCATCAAATGGTTTATTGCCAAGGCCGTCCACATTTGAAAATTACCAAAGCTAACAAATGCGGTATATTGGTCAAAAGCAGAACTACTGAAGAGGAGTGATAATGCAATATAATTAATATCATGTGTCTTTTTTCTGTGTGTCATTCTTCTTGTCAAAAAGCACGGCTTCTTCATATTTCCTGATACAATAAAGGTTTTTGACCTTATATGTAAATTATAAGATTGTGAGAATAGGGATTTACCGCCATTTAGAAACCTAATTCTAAGTTGGGAAATTGCACAAATTGCACATTACGAAATTGCACAAAGTCACATTACGAAATTGCACAAAGTCAAAAACAGCGCAGTAGCGCTGTCAAAGTAAAGAATGAAGTGGCTCGTATGACATACAAGCAATGATACATAGCCTACAATGTATGTGTTATTTACTTTTTTTTTCAACCCCTTCCTATTGATGGAATTGTCGTAAGAACTCTGGAGGGGGCTCATTGGGTTGGAAACAAAAAGTTTAACTGCTCTTTTTAAGAGCCTAAAGCGGTTGGAGGGGAATCATCATCCTGTGTCCTTTTTTCCCCTTCCCCCTACCGTAACACCCCAAGATGTACGATCAAAATTTTCAAATATCTATGTTATAAACGATTCGATAATATGCCTCTGGGGATGACATTACCCAACAGAATGTGGAGCGAGGGCTTTAAATTATACTACTTGCCCGTTTTTCACATATCGACTTTTTTATGAAAAAAGGAGGGCTTGTCTGATCCTGGGTGTCCGATTAGCTCAAAACTCTCACAGACTATTCTCTGGGAAAAGTTAATCGTACATTGTGTAGCCAGTGTGTGTGGGGGGGGGGGCACAAGTTATGAATAAACAAATCTGAAAATGCACACAAATTAAGATGAATAATCAAGCACACTTAAGATGAACAGAAATGGCCACAAACAAGTGTTGGGGTAACTTCTATTAAGCCTTCTAAAGTGAGGCATTTAAAGCAAATAAAGTGGTGTTGAGACATTGGGCTCTCAGACGTCAAACGTTGGTAGTCAGTTTCAATCCAGGGTATAAAAACCGTTGACTCCCAGACAGTCCAGAGTCTTAACACCATTAACGTGAGACAAACAATCCTATACATTCTCTCCAGAAAATGATAAGTGCAAACAGGTCCGTATCCAGGATCTTTTTTTATCTATGTGGGAGGGGAGAGGGTTTTACCAAAAAAAAAAAAAAATTGGTTCCAAGAAATTTTTGTTCGATGCATTTTTTATACCAATTTACGAGTCGGAGAAATATTTTCATGAGATATAGTCTTTTTACCTTTACTTAAATACAATTTAAAAGTCGGATGCATTTTTTGGGGTTCAAACCCGGTAATCTCTCTCCCTGGGATACATCCCCTGAGGACTATTGAGTTAGGTCAAGACCCACGATGATGCTTGGGTTTTTTCTCTGCTGTTTGTCTTATGAACTTGGTTAAATTTGCATCTGAATGTCCTTATGCAAGCTTAAATATAATTAATTATTAACCCAATTATTATTAGAGCCTGCCGAACGACAGGCATAAAATATGTATACTATCTTCTGAGGACCTACAGCCAACTGACTCTGATTGTACAATGGATAAAAACTAGTTGTAGGTACCCATTGTATAAAATTACATGATTATTTTCGGATTTGTGATTGGCTGGAAGTTACCGAACTAACTATCTATGTGGGTAGATAATAAGACCATAACTGCACCTTCTTCGTTGGAATAATTAAAATCTGATTTTGACCATCGCTCGACCGAATATTATGAAATACTTAGCAAATAATTTCATTATGATAAACTGGTACAGTCGGGGGAAAAGCAGGCAGAACATCGCAGCTTCATTTGCTTTTAAATAATTAGTATTCAATTAAATTGTGGATGTGTCAATTTATAAAGCATAAGAAAATAAGAATTATTAACATTGTAAAGCTCGACTTATATCTTCAGAGTTCAGAGTTTTATTTGCCATTAAATACGTAATGGAAATACAATACTCTCATTCCCCCTCGAAAGGCTCTATGGCCAGGGATACAAAAAAACAATACGATATAAGCAACAACCAAAAAAAGAGAACAATAGCCAAATAACATATAAGATTAAAAAGAGAACATACCTGAGGCCTGAGAGTCAAAGCGAAGAGATGACAACCATGCACCATGAAAAAAACACTCAGGGGACACCAACTCTTCAGAAGAAAAGGACAAAAAATTGTTATTCTGTTTGACTCTTAACTAAATAGTCCTTAAGAATCCTTTTAAAAGTCCCAAACGAGTGTCATCTCTGTACTGAAGAAGGTAGGGAATACTAGACCGGGTGACAAGCAATGAGGGGATTTTTGTGGCGCTGTCTGTACTTTTTAATTTCTATTCAGTCCATGTAAAAGGCCTGTTTCCCAAACTCTTTGGCAAGAGTCCTGATAACCGAATTGAAGTAAACAAAGATTTCTTGGATTAGGCGTTGATTTATCACTTGCACTTTCCAAGAAAGTGATAGTTCCCTTATCAAATTTGAGATAGGATTATAATAATGAAGATTATATAATTAAAACCTAATACGTCTTGAAGTTTCAAGGACATCAAAACATAAAAATTTTCGGTCCCCTGGACCTTCTCTCTTCTAGATCCTATTCTGGACCTACGCTGGTAAAGATTCTAATGAGTGTTGCACACATTCGAGACGTGACGTCTATGAATTCTTGAGACTTTGAAGTATCCCTTTCTTCCTTTGAAACTGCAAAAGGTGATTTTTGTTTCCAAATTAATTTATAATTTTACCGGATGAGCAGCTGGGATTCCATTTACCAGAAAATGGAGTTGTCACTTTTGTAGAAGCTTTCACATAGCAATTATTCAGTCATGAACTGTAAAATGTCCACTGCTAGCTAAAAGTTTTATCCCTGTCTATAGGGGTCATTCTGACACATTTTGTCCTAAGGAACAGACCAAAGGTCAAGAGGACATTTTTTGAATAGAAAGTGTAAGTCACCATAACAAGTGTACATAAAACTACTATCCAAATGAGAATAGCTATAAAAAAAATAAAGCATGCGGCACTAAACTCCAAAACAACTCCAAACCTGCGGTGCTGATCTCCGTTTCATGGCCCTTCAGCCAGGATGTGCAATGGGGGAGGGCGGCTAGTCATCCTGTGCTTTCACACACCTTTTCTGTTTACCTTCTCCAGATTTCTCCAGGTACCCATTTAGAGCTGGGTCAAATCAGGCTTAGCTTACAGAGTCATGCTAATGACTCCTGTTCCAAACCAAATAATCAGCGACACAAGGACACGAACCGGTGTCCTTACAGACACATGATTTCAAGACTAGTGTGCCAACCACTCAGTTAGGACGAGAATAGCTATAGACCATTATTATAGGCTAACACCTGTAGCCAAAACCCGCCGGGAGAATTTCAGAATTGAGATTGCTCCTAATAGTTAATACCATGCTGGTTTTGTTATAACTTGTTTTGTTATAAGAGTCAAAAGAGAGTGGAGGGCAACTAGCCCCCCCCCCTCTTCCACGCCCTAAATGCATCAGATCAAATTTTGAGATAGACCTTTTGTTAAAATAGTTGAAAGTTCTGATAACAAAAAACTCCGGTGTCGACACAGCCAACCAGGGCCCGGGGGTAGGCGTTTCAAGTTATGCCCGGGGGGGATATAAACAATCAAACAATCATTAAATAAACAATGAATGCAAACAAACATAAAATAGATTTTAATGTAAATTAATAAATAAATTTAGTTTTTAAAATTAATTTTCTTATGTTACTAAGTTTTAGACAATAGAAAACTGAAGGTCATAAATGCAATAAAGTTTCAATTTTTTATTGTTTTTTAGTTGTGCACTAAGATTAGTGAAAACAGGGCCACCAATGGGAAGGTTGTGCACAGCCAGCCCCGTCCGCCCACCCTTTAGGACTAAACCCGACCCCCTAATATCCTCCCATTTGTAGCGAAAATGTGAGGATAGCCTTATATAGTGCTTGTTAATTGTTATCTCTTTTGTAAAGTTATTATAGTTTTTTTTTAATTAATTTTTTTCTGTTACCAAGTTTTAGACAATAGAAAACAAAATGTCAAAAACACCATAAGGCTTTAATGTTTAATTGGGTCTTTACTCCTCATATTGTTGTGTACAGCCAGCCCTGCCCACCCACCCCTTAGCATTAAACTCGACGCCCTGATATCCTCCCATTTGCTGTGCAAATGGGAGTATAGGTCTGTCCAACCCCGTAATATCCTCGCATTTGCAGTGCAAATGGGAGGATAGCTCTATATACTGCTTGTGAATTGTTATCTCTTGTGTGAAGTTAGTTTAGTTTTTTAGATTAATTTTCTTATGCTACTAAGTTTTCGACAATAGAAAACTAAAGGCCATAAGGGCAATAAGGTTTCGATGTTTTATTGTTTTTTAGTTGTACACTAAGATTAGTGAAAACAAGGCCACCAACGAGAAGGTTGTGCACAGCCAGCCTCGTCCGCCCACCCCTTAGCATTAAATCCGACCCCCTCCTCCCATTTGTAGCGCAAATGGGAGGATAGCGCTATATACTGCAACGATTATATAAATCTCTCTAGATACTAAAAGATTTTTTTCTGTTTGTAGATTTTGCTTCCATATAAAAAGAGTTCTTCATTGCCCTACAGGCAATAAGGTTTCGATGTTTTATTGTTTTTTTTAGCTGTGCAATAAGATCAGTGAAAACAGGACCACCAACTAGAAGGTTTTGCACAGCCAGTCCCGTCCGCCCACCCCTTTGCACTAAACCCAACCCCCTCCTCCCATTTGTTGCGCAAATGGGAGGATAGCTCTATATACGGCTTGTTAATGGTTATCTATTTTGTAAAGTTATTTTAGTTTATTTTAATTAATTTTTTTCTGTTACTAAGTTTTAGACAATAGAAAATCAAAGGTAATAACGACCATAAGACTTTAATGTTTTATTGAGCCTTTTTCTAAAAACTTCTCATTTTGTTGTGCACAGCCAGCCCCACTCGCCCAGCCCTTAGCATTAAACCTGACCCCCTAATATCCTCCCATTTGCAGCGCAAATAGGAGGATAGATCTGTCCAGCCCCCTAATGATAGCTCTATATACTGCTTGTGAATGGTTATCTATTGTGTAAAGTTATTTTAGTTTATTTTAACAGAAAATAGGGCATGTTTGATCCTGGATCTTCTGGATGCGCTGTTAGTTGTGTATAAAGGCACTGAGATTCGTGAAAACAGTGCTCTACTGTAAAGGTTTTACACAGCCAACCCTGTCCACCCCCTAGCATCAAACCCGACCCCTTTATCTTCCCACTAACAGCGCATGTAAATATGAGTCTGTGAGTCTCATAGCTCCATAGACTTCTTGTCCATAGTTATCATCTATATAAATTATCAAATTAATTATGATATCCTCCCATGGTTATATGGTTATCTCTTGTGTAAAGTTATTTTAGTTTATTTTAGCAGAAAATAGGGCATGTTTGATCCTGGATCTTCTGGATGCGCTGCTAGTTGTGTATAAATGCACTGAGATTTGTGAAAACAGTGCTCCAATTTAAAGGTTTTACACACCCAGCCCTGTCCGCCCCCTAGCATCAAACTCGACCCCTTAATATCCTCCCACTAACAGCGCATGTAAATTTGTGTCTGTGAGTCCCATAGCTCTATAGACTTCTTGTCCATGGTTATCACCTATATAATTATAAATTAATTATGATATCCTCCCATGGTTATATGGTTGTCTCTTGCGTAAGGTTATTTTAGTTTATTGTAGCTGAAAATAGGGCTATGCAAGCTTTCTATTGTTCATACATAAGGTTTTTATCAAAGAGGTAATCGTATAGACTTTGAAAAAAGCCTCATTCGATTTAAATTCAAATTTCTAGATCCGTTTTTTAAAGTCCAGAATATTCGGACAGTAAGCAACCCCCCCCCCACGACATAAAAACTTGAAAATTTTTGCAATAAAAGACGAACAAAAATTAATTAAAAAAACTTTCTGTAAAAGAAATTTTTAAAAGAAAAGTATAGGCCATTTTAAACTTAAGCCCAGTAGATAAAAATACCTGTTAAAGTTCAAACTCAAAACAACCAGAAATTATTATTAAAGAATAAATGAAACCCAAAACGAACAGAAATTAAATAAACAATCATAGCAAAAAACATACAACAAGTAATAATATAAATGAATAAATAGATCTTAAAGCGAATAATGCTTAGTTTGAATATGAAAATCAAGCTTAAAACGGAAAAGAATAGTTTGCTATTAAAGTATAAATGAAACTTAAAACGAACAGAAATTAAATAAACAATCAATGCGAGCAAACATACAATATATATTAATGTAAATGAATAAATAAATCTTAAAACGAGTGAAACTTAAATTGAATATGCAAATCAGGTTTGAATCGAATAACAATAACCAAACAAGAGTTAGGGTATCGCCTCACTGCAGAAGCCTAAAACCCATTGCGTCATTGGCGCTTTACTGAAAACGAATCATATTGCAAATTTTTTTTTTATACTTAATGTTGAAAATAAATATTAAAATTACAGTAAAATTTTGAACTGATGAGCTTTCAGCAATTAATATCATTATACATCAAATATTCAGTCTAATTTATTAGATCTTTCCAAAATTGGTCAAGAAAAATATAGTTTCACTACAAATAAAATTTGGATACTGCCCCCTTCTTTAACTGCAAAAACCTAAAGCCTTCTGCGTCATTGGCGCTTCACTGAAAAAGAATTACTCGTATATTACAAATTGATTCTTTTCCAGTTCTTACAGCATTGAAAATGAAAATAAAAATTACAATGAAAAAAAATCTTGAACTGATGGATCTTTCAACAATTAATATTATTATATATCTAATATTCAATTTGATTTTGTTTATACTTTCCAAGACTGTTCAAGACTCATATAGTTTTCAGTAAGGCGCCAATGATGCAGTAGGTTTTAGGCTTGTCTTTAGGGAAAAGGGGGGTGTCAGAGGGGGGCTAGTTGCCTTCCAATTTTTTGGTCACTTAAAAAGGGCACTAGAACTTTTGATATCCGCTCGAACGAGACCTCTCCCAATCTTTTAAAACCATCGATTCAATCCCATCATCCCTAGGGAAAACAAAAAAACAAGCAAACACACTTCCATGACATTTATTCTGGTAAAAAATTACAAAATTCCACATTTTTGTATATAGGAGCTTGAAACCTCTACCCAAGGGTTCTCTGATGCTCTAAATCTAATGGTGAGGCTTGCATCGAGTTCACTTGCCTTTTAGGGCGTGTTTCACCTTTGTTCAAAGTTCACACATATTTTCTTTAAACCTAAAGAATGTTATATATTTGGCATCGTAATAAAACGCCAATTCTTTTGATTTGTGTTATAAACATTCCTTTTTTTAATTTTCAGTTGCTATCAGCCAAAGTCACTCCTTACTTACAAGTATTATTAGTAAAGACGGCAGGTGCGGTGAAGATTTTAAAATTAGAAGGCCAAGGCCCATGGTTTTTTTTTCACAGCTGAAAAGTTTGGAAGAATTGAAAGATAAATCTGTAAACTAGGATTAGAATATTGCTACAGTGACTACAGTGGTTCAGCATGGCTCTGAAGCGTAGATGCTCCCACAAACAGAGAAGGATTTGTTAGGTGTTTTCCAGAGTAGTTGTCTACAGATTGTTTTGAGTATCTGTCTGACTGAACATAATTCAAACAGAATGAAAAGTGTGGCTCAACCCTGCTTTCTAGGGCTATAATGCGAAAAAGGTTTGGACGGCTAGGACATGTTTCGTAGATAAAGGATGGAAGATTGTCCTGGTTGGCCAACCTTCTAGGGCGTTCGTTACCACGGATTGTTTGATTCTGCTCAAGTATCCAATTTTCTCATCAAATAACATTACCTCTTCACCCTTATTTATTCCTTGTCTACGCCACTTATTTCTTGCCTATTTTAGGAGGACTTAAAATATTTTAAGATTTTCACCAAAGCATATACAGGACAGTATTTTTTAAGCATGCAAGGTATCTGCTACAAGTATCTCCTTTGGTTAGAAATCGCCATGTCGGTGCTAAGTACGGTATTGTTGAGGCTCTTGGCGCAGTTGAAGAGGTCATGCTAACAGTTCATGGGAACTGTAAATAATGAGTGACTCGGCTCAACAGTAAATGAAATTCTAAAAAACAGAATTTTAATAGCAACAGATACATCAAAAGAATTGAGTTTTATGCTGATTTCAAAAATATAAGTTCACTAAGTTTAATATTACCCATCAAAGGTTACAAGCCGGAAAAAATTCGTACAATTTCTGAAAAAGGGGAAAACATCCCCAAAAATTCAAGCGATCTTAACGAAAATAACACCATCAGATTCAGCTTTACTCCGAAACCTAGTTGGGCTAGAGGAATGACCGAAAGGGGATTAGAAAATAAAATTAACTTTTCTGGGCTGAAGTGTCAAACCAACAACATAATTGAATGTAACTTACATAAATATTTTGGTGCATAAAGATAGTCCAATTTGAACATATAAATTTTCAAAAACGAATGGTCAAATAATTTTTAACTATAATTCAATACTTAAAAAACTTGACAGGGAGAGTAATTGGAAACCGGTTTGTAGTTGCGAGCAATTTTTACCGTATGTGGATCAAACTTACGAGCATGTTGTAACGGGGGATTTGTCCATTATAAAGCATCTTGATCTTCAAAATATAATGCAAATGGGGGCTAAATTCCGTCTTTCTTACCGCATAAAGCCAGCAGATATTCTTAGGGGATTAAAGAATGATTTAAATTTATTTATTGATAAATGGTGCAAGAAGGAGAAAATTACTAGTAGTAAGTATCTATTGAATTTGCTTGGCCCAATAGCAATTCCTATGTTATTTGCTTGGCCCAATAGGAAAAACATTTCCAGAGCATGTTCTAAGGGTTTATATTCCCTCCCATGCTATTTTAAGGGTTTATGTTCCCTTCCATGCTATTCTATAGCGCTATGTCCCTTCCATTGTTATTCTATGGGAACCTCTACACGTGATTAAACACGTTATGAAACTAAGTGCTATTTGCTTATGTCCCGTTGGTACCAGTCTAAACGAGTGGGGATTCCCCACCTGTTCCTAAACATTGCAAAAACGATAACAGTATGAACGGGGATTCCCCACACAAAATTTTTTCAACTCCAAGTTTTTCAACCAGGCTGGTTTTTTGAAAGCATAGTGTGTACATGTGTGTAGGCTTTGTTATTAAAAACTTGGACACTACAATCAGAATTGTTTGATTGACATTTAAAAAGGGGTAATGAGATTTGCGAATTGGAGTGTAGTATTCGCGAATTTGATCCTATTAAGGATTTACTTGAACTAAAAATTTTTAACTAGAAATGGCTGAAAAGTGTTTTGGGGAGGATGGGGTGATTGTCTACTGTATAATACACATGTGATGTTTGGACAGTGTTGTCAATTTAAAATAGTTTAACTTTCCCTTCGTTCCCCCATTTCTGAGGACAGGGGAGGGGGGGGGGGTCAATTTTGGAGTGAAAAACAAAAATACTCAGAATCAAAAATAAATGGGATCTGCCTCAAGGGGAAGGCTCAGAGGTCCTTCGTTCCCCCATTTCTGAGTACAGGGGGGGGGGTGTCAATTTTGGAGGGAAAACCAAAATACTCAGAATCGAAAATAAATGGGATCTGCCTGAAGGGCAAGGCTCAGAGGCCCTTCGTTCCCCCTTTTCTGAGGGCAGGGGAGGGGGGGAGGTCAATTTTGGAGGGAAAATAAAAAATGCTCAGAATCGAAAATAAATGGGATCTGCCTCAAGGGGAAGGCTCAGAGGCCCTTCGTTCCCCCATTTCTGAGAGCAGGGGAGGGGGGGTCAATTTTGGAGGGAAAACCAAAAATACTCAGAATCGAAAATAAAGCGTGATCTGCCTCAAGGGGAAAGCTCAGAGGCCCCTCCTTCCCCCATTTCTGAGGGCAGGGGAGGGGCGGAGGTCAATTAGTGAGGGAAAATAAAAAATACTTAGAATCGAAAATAGATGGGATCTGCCTCAAGGGCAAGACTCAGAGGCCCATTGTTACCCCATTTCTGAGAGCAGGGGAGGGGGGGTAAATTTTGGAGGGAAAAACAAAAATACTCAGAATCAAAAATAAAGCGTGATCTGCCTCAAGGGGAAGGCTCAGAGGCCCTTCGTTCCCCCATTTCTTAGGGCAGGGGAGGGGGGGGGGTCAATTTTGGAGGGAAAACCAAAAATACTCAGAATCGAAAATAAATGGGATCTGCCTCAAGGGCAAGGCTCAGAGGCCCCTCCTTCCTCCATTTCTGAGGGCAGTGGCCAATTTTGGAGGGAAAACCAAAAATATTCAGAATCGAAAATAAACGGTATCTGCCTCAAGGGCAAGTAGTTCATTTTGAATTTCTTTCATTGAAATGCAAGAGTTGGAATATTTCAGTACTGTTTTGTTGTGCTTTTCCTTGTCACAGTTACATTCTCTTAATTTTTCAAAGTTCATTTTGAATTTCTTTCACAAAATGCAAGAATTAGAATATTTCAGTAGTATCTTGTCGTAGTTTACTTTGTCAAAGCTATATTCTTATGATTTTTCTAAGTTGATTTTGGATTTATTTTGTTGAAATGCAAGAGTTGAAATATTTAAGTAGTGACTTGTTGTGTTTTACCTTGTCACAGTTACATTCTCTTGATTTTTCGACGTTCATTTTGAATTTATGTCGTGAAATGCAAGAGTTGGAATATTTCAGTAGTGATTTGTTGTGCTCTACCTTGTCACAGTTACATTCTGTTGATTTTCATAGTTCATTTTGAATTTCTTTCATTGAAAAGCAAGAGTTGGAATATTTTAGTAGTGTTTTGTTGTGCTTTACCTTGTCACAGTTACATTATCTTAATTTTTCAAAGTTCATTTTGAATTTCTTTCGTGAAATGCAAGAATTGGAATATTTCAGTAGTGTCTTGTCGTGGTTTTCATTGTAACAGCTACATTCTCATGATTTTTCAAAAGTTCATTTTGAATTTCTGTCGTGAAATGCAAGAGTTGGAATATTTCAGTAGTGACTTGTTGTGCTTTACCTTGTCACAATTACATTCTCTTGATTTTTCGAAGTTCATTTTGAATTTCTGTCGTGAAATGCATGAGTTGGAATATTTCAGTAGTGTTTTGTTGTGCTTTACCTTGTCACAGTTACATTCTGTTGATTTTCATAGTTCATTTTTAATTTCTTTCATTGAAATGCAAGAGTTGGAATATTTTAGTAGTGTTTTGTTGTGCTTTACCTTGTCACAGTTACATTCTGTTGATTTTCATAGTTCATTTTGAATTTCTTTAATTGAAATGCAAGAGCTGGAATATTTCAGTAGTGTTTTGTTGTGCTTTACCTTGTAACAGTTACATTCTCTTTATTTTTCTAAGTTCATTTTGAATTTCTGTCGTGAAATGCAAGAGTTGGAATATTTCAATAGTGTTTTGTTGTACTTTACCTTGTCACAGTTACATTCTGTTGATTTTCATAGTTCAATTTGAATTTCATTCATTGAAATGCAAGAGTTGGAATATTTCAGTAGTGTTTTGTTGTGCTTTACCTTGTCACTGTTACATTCTCTTAATTTTTCAAAGTTCATTTTGAATTTCTTTCGTGAAATTCAAGAATTGGAATATTTCAATAGTGTCTTGTCGTGGTTTACCTTGGCACAGCTACATTCTCATGATTTTTCAAAGTTCATTTTGAATTTCTGTCGTGAAATGCAAGATTTGGAATATTTCAGTAGTGACTTGTTGTGCTTTACCTTGTCACAGTTACATTCTCTTGATTTTTCGAAGTTCATTTTGAGTTTCTGTCGTGAAATGCAAGAGTTGGAATATTTCAGTAGTGATTTGTTGTGCTTTACCTTGTCACAGTTACATTCTGTTGATTTTAATAGTTCATTTTGAATTTCTTTCATTAAAATGCAAGAGCTGGAATATTTCAGTAGTGTTTTGTTGTGCTTTACCTTGTCACAGTTACATTCTGTTGATTTTCATAGTTCATTTTGAATTTCTTTCATTGAAATGCAAGAGTTGGAATATTTCAGTAGTGTTTTGTTGTGCTTTACCTTGTCACAGTTACATTCGCTTAATTTTCAAAGTTCATTTTGAATTTCTTTAGTGAAATGCAAGAATTGAAATATTTCAGTAGTGTCTTGTCGTGGTTTACCTTGTCACAGCTACATTCTCATGATTTTTCAAAGTTCATTTTGAATTTCTGTCGTGAAATGCAAGAGTTGGAAAATTTCAGTAGTGACTTGTTGTGCTTTACCTTGTCACAGTTACATTTTCTTGATTTTTCAAAGTTCATCTTGAATTTCTGTCGTGAAATGCAAGAGTTAGAATATTTCAGTAGTGTTTTGTTGTGCTTTACCTTGTCACAGTTACATTCTGTTGATTTTCATAGTTCATTTTGAATTTCTTTCATTGAAATGCAAGAGTTGGAATATTTCAGTAGTGTTTTGTTGTGCTTTACCCTGTCACAGTTACATTCTCTTAATTTTTCAAAGTTCAATTTTGAATTTCTGTCGTGAAATGCAAGAATTGGAATATTTCAGTAGTGACTTGTTGTGCTTTACCTTGTCACAGTTACATTCTCTTGATTTTTCGAAGTTCATTTTGAATTTCTGTCGTGAAATACAAGAATTGGAATATTTCAGTAGTGTCTTGTCGTGGTTTACCTTGTCACAGCTACATTCTCATGATTTTTCAAAGTTCATTTTGAATTTCTGTCGTGAAATGCAAGAGTTGGAATATTTCAGTAGTGACTTGTTTTGCTTTACCTTGTCACAGTTACATTCTCTTGATTTTTCGAAGTTCATTTTGAATTTCTGTCGTAAAATGCAAGAGTTGGAATATATCAGTAGTGACTTGTTATGCTTTACCTTGTCACAGTTACATTCTCTTGATTTTTCGAAGTTCATTTTGAATTTCTGTCGTAAAATGCAAGAGTTGGAATATTTCAGTAGTGTTTTGTTGTGCATTACCTTGTCACAGTTACATTCTGTTGATTTTAATAGTTCCTTTTTGAATTTCTTTCATTGAAATGCAAGAGTTGTAATATTTCAGTAGTGTTTTGTTGTGCTTTACCTTGTCACAGTTACATTCTCTTAATTTTTCAAGGTTCATTTTGAATTTCTTTCGTGAAATGCAAGAGTTGGAATATTTCAGTTGTGTTTTTAAGTGGTTTTCCTTGTAATAGATTCACTCTCATTATTTTTCAAAGTTCATTTAGTATTTATTTAGTTGAAATTCAAGAGTTGTAATATTTCAGTACTTTCTTGTTGTGCTTTACATTGTCACAGTTACATTCTGTTGATTTTTTGAATTTACTTTTGAATTTATTTCTTTAAATGCAAGATTTGGAATATTTCAGTATTGTTTTTTTGTGCTTTACATTTTCACAGCTATATTCTGTTGATTTTCTGTCGTGAAATGCAAGAGTTGGAATATTTCAGTAGTGACTTGTTGTGCTTTAACTTGTCACAGTTACATTCTCTTGATTTTTCGAAGTTCATTTTGAATTTCTGTCGTGAAATACAAGAGTTTGAAAAATCATGAGAATGTAGCTGTGACAAGGTAAACCACGACAAGACACTACTGAAATATTCCAATTCTTGCATTTCACGAAAGAAATTCAAAATGAACTTTGAAAAATTAAGAGAATGTAACTGTGACAAGGTAAATCACAACAATACACTACTGAAATATTCCAACTCTTGCATTTCAATGAAAGAAATTCAAAATGAACTATGAAAATCAACAGAATGTAACTGTGACAAGGTAAAGCACAACAAAACACTACTGAAATATTCCAACTCTTGCATTTCATGACAGAAATTCAAAATGAACTTCGAAAAATCAAGAGAATGTAACTGTGACAAGGTAAAGCGCAACAAGTCACTACTGAAATATTCCAACTCTTGCATTTCACGACAGAAATTCAAAATGAACTTTGAAAAATCATGAGAATGTAGCTGTGACAAGGTAAACCACGACAAGACACTACTGAAATATTCCAATTCTTGCATTTCACGAAATAAATTCAAAATGAACTTTGAAAAATTAAGAGAATGTAAATGTGACAAGGTAAAGCACAAAAAACACAACTGAAATATTCCAACTCTTGCATTTCAATGAAAGAAATTCAAAATGAACTATGAAAATCAACAGAATGTAACTCTGACAAGGTAAAGCACAACAACACACTACTGAAATATTCCAATTCTTGCATTTCACGACAGAAATTCAAAATGAACTTCGAAAAATCAAGAGAATGTAACTGTGACAAGGTAAAGCACAACAAGTCACTACTGAAATATTCCAACTCTTGCATTTCACGACAGAAATTCTAAAAGAACTTTGAAAAATCATGAGAATGTAGCTTTGACAAGGTAAACCACGACATGACACTACTGAAATATTCCAATTCTTGCATTTCACGAAAGAAATTCAAAATGAACTTTGAAAAATTAAAAGAATGTAACTCTGGCAAGGTAAAACACAACAAAACACTACTGAAATATTCCAACTCTTGCATTTCAATGAAAGAAATTCAAAATGAACTATGAAAATCAACAGAATGTAACTGTGACAAGGTAAAGCACAACAAAACACTACTGAAATATTCCAAATCTTGCATATCACGAAAGAAATTCAAAATGAACTTCAAAAAATCAAGAAAATGTAACTGTGACAAGGTAAAGCACAACAAGTCACTACTGAAACATTCCAACTCTTGCATTTCAACGAAAGAAATCCAAAATGAACTTTGAAAAATTATGAGAATGTAGCTGTGACAAGGAAAACCACGACAAGACACTACTGAAATATTCCAATTCTTGCATTTCGCGAAAAAATTCAAAATTAACTTTGAAAAATTAAGAGAATGTAACTGTGACAAGGTAAAGCACAACAAAACACAACTGAAATATTCCAACTCTTGCATTTCAATGAAAGAAATTCAAAATGAACTATGAAAATAAACAGAATGTAACTGTGACAAGGTAAATCACAACAAAACACTACTGAAATATTCCAACTCTTGCATTTTACGACAGAAATTCAAAATGAACTTCGAAAAATCAAGAGAATGTAACTGTTACAAAGTAAAGTATAACAAGTCACTACTGAAATATTCCAACTCTTGCATTTTACGACGGAAATTCAAAATAAACTTCGAAAAATCAAGAGAATGTAACTGTGACAAGGTAAAGCACAACAAGTCACTACTGAAATATTCAAACTCTTGCATTTCACGACCGAAATTCAAAATAAACTTTGAAAAATCATGAGAATGTAGCTGTGACAAGGTAAACCACGACAAGACACTACTGAAATATTCCAATTCTTGCATTTCACGACAGAAATTCAAAATGAACTTTGAAAAATCATGAGAATGTAGCTGTGACAAGGCTAACCACGACATGACACTACTGAAATATTCCAATTCTTGCATTTCACGAAAGAAATTCAAAATGAACTTTGAAAAATTAAGAGAATGTAACTGTGACAAGGTAAAGCACAACAAAACACTACTGAAATATTCCAAGTCTTGCATTTCAATGAAAGAAATTCAAAATGTACTATGAAAATCAACAGAATGTAACTGTGACACGGTAAAGCACAACAAAACACTACTGAAATATTCCAACTCTTGCATTTCACGACAGAAATTCAAAATGAACTTGGAAAAATCAAGAGAATGTAACTGTGACAAGGTAAAGCACAACAAGTCACTACTGAAATATTCCAACTCTTGCAATTCAACGAAAGAAATCCAAAATGAACTTTGATAAATCATGAGAATATAGCTGTGACAAGGTAAACCACGACAAGACACTACTGAAATATTCCAATTCTTGCACTTCGCGAAAGAAATTCAAAATGAACTTTGAAAAATTAAGAAAATGTAAATGTGACAAGGTAAAGCACAACAAAACACTTCTGAAATATTCCAACTCTTGCATTTCAATGAAAGAAATTCAAAATGAACTATGAAAATCAACAGAATGTAACTGTGACAAGGTAAAGCACAACAAAACACTACTGAAATATTCCAACTCTTGCATTTTACGACAGAAATTCAAAATGAACTTCGAAAAATCAAGAGAATGTAACTGTGACAAGGTAAAGCATAACAAGTCACTACTGAAATATTCCAACTCTTGCATTTTACGACAGAAATTCAAAATAAACTTCGAAAAATCAAGAGAATGTAACTGTGACAAGGTAAAGCACAACAAGTCACTACTGAAATATTCCAACTCTTGTATTTCACGACAGAAATTCAAAATAAACTTTGAAAAATCAGGAGAATGTAGCTGTGACAAGGTAAACCACGACAAGACACTACTGAAATATTCCAATTCCTGCATTTCACGACAGAAATTCAAAATGAACTTCGAAAAATCAAGAGAATGTAACTGTGACAAGGTAAAGCACAACAAGTCACTACTGAAATATTCCAACTCTTGCATTTCAACAAAAGAAATCCAAAATGAACTTTGAAAAATCATGAGAATGTAGCCGTGACAAGGTAAACCACGAAAAGACACAACTGAAATATTCCAATTCTTGCATTTCACGAAAGAAATTCAAAATGAACTTTGAAAAATTAAGAAAATGTAACTGTGACAAGGTAAAGCACAAGAAACACTACTAAAATATTCCAACTCTTGCATTTCAATGAAAGAAATTCAAAATGAACTATGAAAATCAATAGAATGTAACTGTGACAAGGTAAAGTACAACAAAACACTACTGAAATATTCCAACTCTTGCATTTCACGACAGAAATTCAAAATGAACTTCAAAAAATCAAGAAAATGTACCTTTGACAAGGTAAAGCACAACAAGTCACTACTGAAGTATTCCAACTCTTGTATTTCACGACAGAAATTCAAAATGAACTTTGAAAAATCATGAGAATGTAGCTGTGACAAGGTAAACAACGAGAAGACACTACTGAAATATTCCAATTCTTGCATTTCACGAAAGAAATTCAAAATGAACTTTGAAAAATTAACAGAATGTAACTGTGACAAGGTAAAGCACAACAAAACACTACTGAAATATTCCAACTCTTGCATTTCAATGAAAGAAATTCAAAATGAACTATGAAAATCAAGATAATGTGACTGTAACAAGGTAAAGCACAACAAAACACTACTGAAATATTCCAATTCTTGCATTTCACGACAGAAATTCAAAATGAACTTCGAAAAATCAAGAGAATGTAACTGTGACAAGGTAAAGCGCAACAAGTCAGTACTGAAATATTCCAACTCTTGCATTTCACGACAGAAATTCAAAATGAACTTTGAAAAATCATGAGAATGTAGCTGTGACAAGGTAAACCACGACAAGATACTACTGAAATATTCCAATTCTTGCATTTCACGAAAGTAATTCAAAATGAACTTTGAAAAATTAAGAGAATTTAACTGTGACAATGTAAATCACAACAAAACACTACTGAAATATTCCAACTCTTTCATTTCAATGAAAGAAATTCAAAATGAACTATGAACATCAACATAATGTAACTTTGACAAGGTAAAGCACAACAAAACACTACTGAAATATTCAAATTCTTGCATTTCACGACAGAAATTCAAAATGAACTTCGAAAAATCAAGAGAATGTAACTGTGATAAGGTAAAGCAGAACAAGTCACTACTGAAATATTCCAACTCTTGCATTTAACGACAGAAATTCAAGATGAACTTTGAAAAATCATGAGACTGTAGCTGTGACAAGGTAAACCACAACAACACACTACTGAAATATTCCAATTCTTGCATTTCACGAAAGAAATTCAAGATGAACTTTGAAAAATTAAGAGAATGTAACTGTGACAAGGTAAAGCACAACAAAACACTACTGAAATATTCCAACTCTTGCATTTCAAAGAAAGAAATTCAAATGAACTATGAAAATCAACAGAATGTAACTTTGACCAGGTAAAGCACAACAAAACACTACTGAAATATTCCAACTCTTGGATTTCACGACAGAAATTCAAAATTAACTTCAAAAAATCATGAGAATGTATCTGTGACAAGGTAAAGCACAACAAGTCACTACTGAAATATTCCAACTCTTGCATTTCACGACAGAAATTCAAAAAAACTTTGAAAAATCATGAGAATGTAGCTGTGACAAGGTAAACCACGACATGACACTACTGAAATATTCCAATTCTTGCATTTCACGAAATAAATTTAAAATGAACTTTTAAAAATTAAGAGAATGTAACTCTGACAAGGTAAAGCACAACAAAACACTACTGAAATATTCCAACTCTTGCATTTCAATGAAAGAAATTCAAAATCAACTATGAAAATCAACAGAATGTAACTGTGACAAGGTAAAGCCCAACAAAACACTACTGAAATATTCCAACTCTTGCATTTCACGACAGAAATTCAAAATGAACTTTGAAAAATCAAGAAAATGTAACTGTGACAAGGTAAAGCACAACAAGTCACTACTGAAATATTCCAACTCTTGCATTTCAACGAAAGAAATCCAAAATTAACTTTGAAAAATCATGAGAATGTAGCTGTGACAAGATAAACCACGACAAGACGCTACTGAAATATTCCAATTCTTGCATTTCACGAAAGAAATTCAAAATGAACTTTGAAAAATTAAGAGAATGTAACTGTGACAAGGTAAAGCACAACAAAACACTACTGAAATATTCCAACTCTTGCATTTCAATGAAAGAAATTCAAAATGAACTATGAAAATCAACAGAATGTAACTGTGACAAGGTAAATCACAACAAAACACTACTGAAATATTCCAATTCTTGCATTTTACGACAGAAATTCAAAATGAACTTCGAAAAATCAAGAGAATGTAACTGTGACAAGGTAAAGTATAACAAGTCACTACTGAAATATTCCAACTCTTGCATTTTACGACAGAAATTCAAAATAAACTTCGAAAAATCAAGAGAATGTAACTGTGACAAGGTAAAGCACAACAAGTCACTACTGAAATATTCCAACTCTTGCATTTCACGACCGAAATTCATAATAAACTTTGAAAAATCATGAGAATGTAGCTGTGACAAGGTAAACCACGACAAGACACTACTGAAATATTCCAATTCTTGCATTTCACGACAGAAATTCAAAATGAACTTCGAAAAATCAAGAGAATGTAACTGTGACAAGGTATAGCACAACAAGTCGCTACTGAAATATTTCAACTCTTGCATTTCACGACAGAAATTATAAAATAACTTTGAAAAATCAAGAGAATGTAGCTTTGACAAGGTAAACCACGACATGACACTACTGAAATATTCCAATTCTTGCATATCACGAAAGAAATTCAAAATGAACTTTGAAAAATTAAGAGAATGTAACTGTGACAAGGTAAAGCACAACAAAACACTACTGAAATATTCTAACTCTTGCATTTCAATGAAAGAAATTCAAAATAAACTATGAAAATCAAGAGATTGTAAATGTGACAAGGTAAAGCACAACATAACACTACTGAAATATTCCAAATCTTGAATTTCACGACAGAAATTCAAAATGAACTTTAAAAAATCATGAGAATTTAAGTGTGACAAGGTAAAGCACAACAAGTCACTACTGAAATATTCCAACTCTTGCATTTCAACGGAAGAAATCGAAAATGAACTTTGAAAAATCATGAGAATGTAGCTGTGACAAGGTAAACCACGACAAGACACTACTGAAATATTCCATTTCTTGCATTTCGCGAAAAAAATTCAAAATGAACTTTGAAAAATTAAGAGAATGTAACTGTGACAAGCTAAAGCACAACAAAACACTACTGAAATATTCGAACTCTTGCATTTCACGACAGAAATTCAAAATGAACTTCGAAAAATCAAGATAATGTAACTGTGACAAGGTAAAGCATAACAAGTCACTACTGATATATTCCAACTCTTGCATTTCACGACAGAAATTCAAAATAAACTTCGAAAAATCAAGAGAATGTAACTGTGACAAGGTAAAGCACAACAAGACACTACTGAAATATTCCAACTCTTGCATTTCACAAAATAAATTCAAAATAAACTTTGAAAATCATGAGAATGTAGCTGTGACAAGGTAAACCACGACAAGACACTACTGAAATATTCCAATTCTTGCATTTCACGACAGAAATTCAATATGAACTTCGAAAAATCAAGAGAATGTAACTGTGACAAGGTAAAGCACAACAAGTCACTACAGAAATATTGCAACTCGTGCATTTCAAAGAAAGAAATCCAAAATAGACTTTGAAAAGTCATGAGAATGTAACCGTGACAATGTAAACCTCGACAAGACACTACTAAAATATTCCAATTCTTGTATTTCACGACAGAAATTCAAAATGAACTTTGGAAAATTAAGAGAATGTAACTGTGACAAGGTAAAGAACAACAAAACACTACTGAAATATTCCAACTCTTGCATTTCAATGAAAGAAATTCAAAATGAACTATTAAAATCAACAGAATGTAACTGTGACAATGTAAATCACAACAAAACACTACTGAAATATTCCAACTCTTGCATTTCACGACAGAAATTCAAAATGAACTTCGAAAAATCAAGAGAATGTAACTGTGACAAGGTAAAGCACAACAAGTCACTACTGAAATATTCCAACTCTTGCATTTCACGACAGAAATTCAAAATGAACTTTGAAAAATCATGAGAATGTAGCTGTGACAAGGTAAACCACGACAAGACACTACTGAAATATTCCAATTCTTGCATTTCACGAAAGAAATTCAAAATGAACTTTGAAAATTAAGAGAATGTAACTGTGACAAGGTAAAGCACAAAAAAATACTACTGAAATATTCCAACTCTTGCATTTCAATTAAAGAAATTCAAAATGAACTATGAAAATCAACAGAATGTAACTCTGACAGGGTAAAGCACAACAAAACACTACTGAAATATTCCAACTCTTGCATTTCACGACAGAAATTCAAAATGAACTTCGAAAAATCAAGAGAATGTAACTGTGACAAGGTAAAGCACAACAAGTCACTACTGAAATATTCCAACTCTTGCATTTCACGACAGAAATTCTAAAAGAACTTTGAAAAATCATGAGAATGTAGCTTTGACAAGGTAAACCACGACATGACACTACTGAAATATTCCAATTCTTGCATTTCACGAAAGAAATTCAAAATGAACTTTGAAAAATTAAGAGAATGTAATTCTGGCAAGGTAAAACACAACAAAACACTACTGAAATATTCCAACTCTTGCATTTCAATAAAAGAAATTCAAAATGAACTATGAAAATCAACAGAACGTAACTGTGACAAGGTAAAGCACAACAAAACACTACTGAAATATTCCAACTCTTGCATTTCACGACAGAAATTCAAAATGAACTTCCAAAAATCAAGAGCATGTAACTGTGACAAGGTAAAGCTCAACAAGTCACTATTGAAATATTCCAACTCTTGCATTTCAACGAAAGAAATCCAAAATGAACTTTGAAAAATCATGAGAATGTAGCTGTGACAAGATAAACCACGACAAGACACTACTGAAATATTTCAATTCTTGCATTTCGCGAAAGAAATTCAAAATGAACTTTGAAAAATTAAGAGAATGTAACTGTGACAAGGTAAAGCACAACAAAACACTACTGAAATATTCCAACTCTTGCATTTTACGACAGAAATTCAAAATGAACTTCGAAAAATCAAGAGAATGTAACTGTGACAAAGTAAAGTATAACAAGTCACTACTGAAATATTCCAACTCTTGCATTTTACGACGGAAATTCAAAATGAACTTCGAAAAATCAAGAGAATGTAACTGTGACGAGGTAAAGCACAACAAGTCACTACTGAAATATTCCAACTCTTGCATTTCACGACAGAAATTCAAAATGAACTTTGAAAAATCATGAGAATGTAGCTGTGACAAGGTAAACCACGACAAGACACTACTGAAATATTCCAATTCTTGCATTTCACGACAGAAATTCAAAATGAACTTTGAAAAATCATGAGAATGTAGCTGTGACAAGGCTAACCACGACATGACACTACTGAAATATTCCAATTCTTGCATTTCACTAAAGAAATTCAAAATGAACTTTGAAAAATTAAGAGAATGTAACTGTGACAAGGTAAAGCAAAACAAAACACTACTGAAATATTCCAACTCTTGCATTTCAATGAAAGAAATTCAAAATGTACTATGAAAATCAACAGAATGTAACTGTGACAAGGTAAAGCACAACAAAACACTACTGAAATATTCCAACTCTTGCATTTCACGACAGAAATTCAAAATGAACTTGGAAAAATCAAGAGAATGTAACTGTGACAAGGTAAAGCACAACAAGTCACTACTGAAATATTCCAACTCTTGCAATTCAACGAAAGAAATTCAAAATGAACTTTGAAAAATCATGAGAATATAGCTGTGACAAGGTAAACCACGACAATACACTACTGAAATATTCCAATTCTTGCATTTCACGAAAGAAATTCAAAATGAACTTAAAAAATTAAGAGAATGTAACTGTGACAAGGTAAAGCACAACAAAACACTACTGAAATATTCCAACTCTTGCATTTCAATGAAAGAAATTCAAAATGAAATATTAAAATCAACATAATATAACTTTGACAAGGTAAATCACAACAAAACACTACTGAAATATTCAAATTCTTGCATTTCACGACAGAAATTCAAAATTAACTTAGAAAAATCAAGAGAATGTAACTGTGACAAGGTAAAGCACAACAAGTCACTACTGAAATATTCCAACTCTTGTATTTCACGACAGAAATTCAAAATAAACTTTGAAAAATCAGGAGAATGTATCTGTGACAAGGTAAACCACGACAAGACACTACTGAAATATTCCAATTCTTGCATTTCACGACAGAAATTCAAAATGAACTTCGAAAAATCAAGAGAATGTAACTGTGACAATGTAAAGCACAACAAGTCACTACTGAAATATTCCAACTCTTGCATTTCAACGAAAGAAATCCAAAATGAACTTTGAAAAATCATGAGAATGTAGCCGTGACAAGGTAAACCACGAAAAGACACAACTGAAATATTCCAATTCTTGCATTTCACGAAAGAAATTCAAAATGAACTTAGAAAAATCAAGAGAATGTAACTGTGACAAGGTAAATCACAACAAACACTACTAAAATACTCCAACTCTTGCATTTCAATGAAAGAAATTCAAAATGAACTATGAAAATCAACAGAATCTAACTGTGACACGGTAAAGAACAACAAAACACTACTGAAATATTCCAACTCTTGCATTTCACGAGAGAAATTCAAAATGAACTTCAAAAAATCAAGAGAATATAACTGTGACAAGGTAAAGCACAACAAGTCACTACTGAAATATTCCAACTCTTGTATTTCACGACAGAAATTCAAAATGAACTTTGAAAAATCATGAGAATGTAGCTGTGACAAGGTAAACTACGACAAGACACTACTGAAATATTCCAATTCTTGCATTTCACGAAAGAAATTCAAAATGAACTTTGAAAAATTAACAGAATGTAGCTGTGACAAGGTAAAGCACAACAAAACACTAATTAAATATTCCAACTCTTGCATTTCAATGAAAGAAATCCAAAATGAACTATGAAAATCAACAGAATGTAACTGTGACAAGGTAAAGCACAACAAAACACTACTGAAATATTCCAAGTCTTGCATTTCACTACAGAAATTCAAAATGAACTTCGAAAAATCAAGAGAATGTAACTGTGACAAGGTAAAGCGCAACAAGTCAGTACTGAAATATTCCAACTCTTGCATTTCACGACAGAAATTCAAAATGAACTTTGAAAAATCATGAGAATGTAGCTGTGACAAGGTAAACCACGACAAGACACTACTGAAATATTCCAATTCGTGCATTTCACGAAAGAAATTCAAAATGAACTTTGAAAAATTAAGAGAATGTAACTGTGACAAGGTAAAGCACAACAAAACACTACTGAAATATTCCAACTCTTGCATTTTAATGAAAGAAATTCAAAATGAACTATGAAAATCAACAGAATGTAACTGTGACAAGGTAAAGCACAACAAAACACTACTGAAATATTCAAACTCTTGCATTTCACGACAAAAATTCAAAATGAACTTCGAAAAATCAAGAGAATGTAACTGTGATAATATAAAGCAGAACAAGTCACTACTGAAATATTCCAACTCTTGCATTTAACGACAGAAATTCAAGATGAACTTTGAAAAATCATGAGACTGTAGCTGTTACAAGGTAAAGCACGACAAGACACTACTGAAATATTCCAATTCTTTCATTTCACGAAAGAAATTCAAAATGAACTTTGAAAAATTAAGAGAATGTAACTGTGACAAGGTAAAGCACAACAAAACACTTCTGAAATATTCTAACTCTTGCATTTAAATGACAGAAAGTCAAAATGAACTATGAAAAACAACAGAATTTAACTGTGACAATGTAAAGCACAACAAAACAATAATTAAATATTCCAGCTTTTGAATTTCACAAAATAAATTCAAAATGAACTTAGAAGAATCAAGAGAATTTAAGTTTTACAATGTATAGCACAACAAGTCGCTACTAAAATATTTCAACTCTTGCATTTCTAGACAGAAATTCAAAATGAACTTTGAAAAATCATGAGAATGTAGCTATGACAAGGTAAACCACAACAAGACACTACTGAAATATTCCAATTCTTGCATTTCACGAAAGAAATTCAAAATGAACTTTGAAAAATTAAGAGAATGTAACTCTGACAAGGTAAAGCACAACAAAACACTACTGAAATATTCCAACTCTTGCATTTCAATGAAAGAAATTCAAAATGAACTATGAAAATCAACAGAATGTAACTGTGACAAGGTAAAGCACAACAAAACACTACTGAAATATTCCAACTCTTGCATTTCACGACAGAAATTCAAAATGAACTTGGAAAAATCAAGAAAATGTAACTGTGACAAGGTAAAGCACAACAAGTCACTACTGAAATATTCCAACTCTTGCATTTCAACGAAAGAAATCCAAAATTAACTTTGAAAAATCATGAGAATGTAGCTGTGACAAGATAAACCACGACAAGACGCTACTGAAATATTCCAATTCTTGCATTTCGCGAAAGAAATTCAAAATGAACTTTGAAAAATTAAGAAAATGTAACTGTGACAAGGTAAAGCACAACAAAACACTACTGAAATATTCCAACTCTTGCATTTCAATGAAAGAAATTCAAACTGAACTATGAAAATCAACAGAATGTAACTGTGACAAGGTAAATCACAACAAAACACTACTGAAATATTCCAATTCTTGCATTTTACGACAGAAATTCAAAATGAACTTCGAAAAATCAAGAGAATGTAACTGTGACAAGGTAAAGTATAACAAGTCACTACTGAAATATTCCAACTCTTGCATTTTACGACAGACATTCAAAATAAACTTCGAAAAATCAAGAGAATGTAACTGTGACAAGGTAAAGCACAAAAAGTCACTACTGAAATATTCCAACTCTTGCATTTCACCAAAGAAATTCAAAATAAAGTTTGAAAAATCAGGAGAATGTATCTGTGACAAGATAAACCACGACATGACACTACTGAAATATTCCAATTCTTGCATTTCACGACAGAAATTCAAAATGAACTTCGAAAAATCAAGAGAATGTAACTGTGACAAGGTAAAGCACAACAAGTCACTACTGAAATATTCCAATTCTTGCATTTCACGACAGAAATTCAAAATGAACTTTGAAAAATCATGAGAATGTAGCTGTGACAAGGTAAAACCATGACAAGACATTACTGAAATATTCCAATTCTTGCATTTCACGAAAGAAAATCAAAATGAACTATGAAAATCAACAGAATGTAATTGTGACAAGGTAAAGCACAACAAAACACTACTGAAATATTTCAACTCTTGCATTTCAATGAAAGAAATTCAAAATGAACTATGAAAATCAACAGAATGTAACTGTGACAAGGTAAAGCACAACAAAACACTACTGAAATATTCCAACTCTTGCATTTCACGACAGAAATTCAAAATGAACTTCGAAAAATCAAGAGAATGTAACTGTGACAAGGTAAAGCACAACAAGTCACTACTGAAATATTCCAACTCTTGCATTTCAACGGAAGAAATCCAAAATGAACTTTGAAAAATCATGAGAATGTAGCTGTGACAAGGTAAACCACGAAAAGACACTACTGAAATATTCCAATTCTTGCATTTCGCGAAAGAAATTCAAAATGAACTTTGAAAAATTAAGAGAATGTAACTGTGACAAGATAAAGCACAACAAAACACTACTGAAATATTCCAACTCTTGCATTTCAATGAAAGAAATACAAAATGAACTATGAAAATCAACAGAATATAACTGTGACAAGGTAAATCACAACAAAACACTACTGAAATATTCCAACTCTTGCATTTTACGACAGAAATTCAAAATGAACTTCGAAAAATCAAGAGAATGTAACTGTTACAAGGTAAAGCATAACAAGTCACTACTGAAATATTCCAACTCTTGCATTTTACGACAGAAATTCAAAATAAACTTCGAAAAATCAAGAGAATGTAACTGTGACAAGGTAAAGCACAACAAGTCACTACTGAAATATTCCAACTCTTGCATTTCACCAAAGAAATTCAAAATAAACTTTGAAAAATCATGAGAATGTAGCTGTGACAAGGTAAACCACGACAAGACACTACTGAAATATTCCAACTATTGCATTTCAAGAAATAAATTCAAAATGAACTTAGAAAAATCAAGAGAATGTAACTGTGACAAGGTAAAGCACAACAAAACACTACTGAAATATTCCAACTCTTGCATTTCAACGAAAGAAATCCAAAATGAACTTTGAAAAGTCATGAGAATGTAGCTGTGACAAGGTAAACTACGACAAGACACTACTGAAATATTCCAATTCTTGCATTTCACGAAAGAAATTCAAAATGAACTTTGAAAAATTAAGAGAATGTAACTGTAACAAGGTAAAGCACAACAAAACACTACTGAAATATTCCAACTCTTGCATTTCAATGAAAGAAATTCAAAATGAACTATGAAAATCAACAGAATTTAACTGTGACAGGGTAAATCACAACAAAACACTACTGAAATATTCCAACTCTTGCATTTCACGACAGAAATTCAAAATGAACTTCGAAAAATCAAGAGAATGTAACTGTGACAAGGTAAAGCACAACAAGTCACTACTGAAATATTCCAACTCTTGCATTTTACGACAGAAATTCAAAATGAACTTCGAAAAATCATGAGAATGTAACTGTGACAAGGTAAACCACGACAAGACACTACTGAAATATTCCAATTCTTGCATTTCACGAGAGAAATTCAAAATGAACTTTGAAAATTAAGCGAATGTAACTGTGACAAGGTAAAGCACAACAAAACACTACTGAAATATTCCAACTCTTGCATTTCAATGAAAGAAATTCAAAATGAACTATGAAGATCAACAGAATGTAACTATGACAAGGTAAAGCACAACAAAACACTACTGAAATATTCCAACTCTTGCATTTCAATGAAAGAAATTCAAAATGAACTATGAAAATCAACAGAATGTAACTATGACAAGGTAAAGCACAACAAAACACTACTGAAATATTCCAACTCTTCCATTTCAATGAAAGAAATTCAAAATGAACTATGAAAATCAACATAATGTAACTGTGACTAGGTAAAATAAAACAAAACGCTATTGAAATAGTCCAATTCTTGCATTTCACTACATAAATTCAAAATTAATTTCGAAAATCAAGAGAATGTAACTTTTACAAGATAAAATACAACAAAAAACTACTTAAATATTCCAACTCTTGCATTTCAATGAAAGAAATTAAAAATGAAGTATGAAAATTAACAGAATGTAAATGTGACAAGGTAAAGCACAACAAAACACTACTGAAATATTCTAACTCTTGCATTCCAATGAAAGAAATTCAAAATGAACTATGAAAATCAACAGAATGTAACTGTGACAAGGTAAAGCACAACAAAACACTACTGAAATATTCCAACTCTTGCATTTCACGACAGAAATTTAAAATTAACTTCGAAAAATCAAGAGAATGTAACTGTGACAAAGTAAAGCACAACAAGTCATTACTGAAATATTCCAACTCTTGCATTTCACGACATAATTACAAAATGAACTTTGAAAAATCATGAGAATGTAGCTGTTACAATGTAAACAAGTACAAGACACTACTGAAATATTCAAATTCTTGCATTTCACAAAAGAAATTCAAAATGAACTTTGAAAAATTAAGAGAATGTAACTCTGACAAGGTAAAGCACAACAAAACACTACTGAAATATTACAACTCTTGCATTTCAATGAAAGAAACTCAAAATGACCTATGAAAATCAACAGAATGTAACTGTGACAAGGTAAAGCCCAACAAAACACTACTGAAATATTCCAACTCTTGCATTTCACGAAGAAACCGAAGACTTGCAAGAATGACGACTTCTGAAAACATTGCACACGAAGAAATTCTGAACTGTGTACTGGACAAGGTAAAGCACAACAAAACTCTACTGAAATATTCCAACTCTTGCATTTCAATGAAAGAAATTCAAAATGAACTACATGCCCTTGAGGCAGATCCCGTTTATTTTCGATTCTGAGTATTTTGGGTTTTCCCTCCAAATTTGACCCCTGCCCTCAGAAATGGAGGAAAGAGGGGCCTCTGAGCCTTGCCCTTGAGACAGATCCCATTTATTTTCGATTCTGAGTATTTTCGGTTTTCCCTCCAAAATTGAGCCCCCCTCCCCTGCCCTCAGAAATGGGGGAACGAAGGGCCTCTAAGCCTTCCCCTTGAGGCAGATCACGCTTTATTTTCGATTCTGAGTATTTTTGGTTTTCCCTCCTTAATTGACCCCCCCTTCCCCTGCTCTCAGAAATGGGGGAACGAAGGGCCTCTGAGCCTTCCCTTGAGGCAGATCCCATTTATTTTCGATTCTGAGCATTTTTTATTTTCCCTCCAAAATTGACCCCCCCTCCCCTGCCCACAGAAATGGAGGAAGGAGGGGCCTCTAAGCCTTGCCCTTGAGGCAGATCCCATTTATTTTCGATTCTGAGTATTTTTTGTTTTCCCTCCAAAATTGACCCCCTCCCCTCCCCTGCCCTCATAAATGGGGGAACGAAGGGCCTCTGAGCCTTCCCCTTGACGCAGATCCCATTTATTTTCGATTATGAGTATTTTTGGTTTTCCCTCCAAATTTGACCCCTCCCTCCCCTGCTCTCAGAAATGGGGGAACGAAGGGCCTCTGACCCTTCCCCTTGAGGCAGATCCCATTTATTTTCGATTCTGATTATTTTTGGTTTTCCCTCCAAAATTGACCCATCCCCCCGCACCTGCCCTCAGAAATGGGGGAACGAAGGGCCTCTGAGCCTTCCCCTTGAGGCAGACCCCATTTATTTTCGATTCTGAGTATTTTTGGTTTTCCCTCCAAAAGTGACCCCCCCCTCCACGGTCCTCAGAAATGGGGGAACGAAGGGAACGTTAAACTATTTTAAATTGACAACACTGTCCAAACAACACTTGTGTATTATACAGTACACAATCACCCCATCTCCCCCAAAACACTTTTCAGCCATATCTAGTTAAAAATTTTTATTTCAAGTAAATCCTTAATAGGATCAAATTCATGAATCCTACACTCCAATTCGCAAATCTCATTACCCCTTTTTAAATGTCAATCAAACAATTCTGATTGTAGTGTCCAAGTTTTTAATAACAAAGCCTACACACTTGTACACACTATGCTTTCAAAAAATCAGTCTGGTTGAAAAACTTGGAGTTGAAACAAATTTGTGCGGGGAATCCCCGTTCATACTGTTATCTTTTTTGCAATGTTTAGGAACAGGAGGGGAATCCTCACTCGTTTGGAATGGTACCAACGGGACATAAGCAAATAGCACGTAGTTTCATAACGTGTTTAATCACGTGTAGAGGTTCCCATAGAATAACAATGGAAGGGACATAGCGCTATAGAATAGCATGGAAGGGAACATAAACCCTTAAAATAGCATGGGAGGGAATATAAACCCTTAGAACATGCTCTGGAAATGTTTTTCCTATTGGGCCAAGCAAATAACATAGGAATTGCTATTGGGCCAAGCAAATTCAATAGATACTTACTACTAATACTAAAGACAGATTTCAGAATTGGATAAGTTTGATTTTGACTAGTCTACGAAATAGCAAGCATAGATTTAATCCAACAAATTCTGAGAAAAATTCAATATTTTATAATGCCAATATGAAACAAGCGCTTGCCAATATACAGAATGAATTTGTAATTGTACCAGTTGATAAAGCTAGCAATAATTTTGCCATAATTTGTCAGAAACTCTATTGTGATATTTTATCAAAAGAGTTACAAATACATACGAAAAGGCTCATATAGAGGAGAATAGTTTAATTGAAAATATAGAAGAAAGATTTTTGAAAAAATTCAATATTAAAATAAATGATAATGATAAACAGTTTCCTTTCTTATATTGGACGATAAAATTTCATAAAAATCCACCAAAACCACGTTTTATTACTGGGGCAGCAAGGTGTCCAACCAGAACTGCGGCTACTGACCTATCTTTAATTTTAGGAGAAATTAGAAATAAATTTAAAGTATGTTGCTCCGGAATTAAAAATTTTTCTAACTATAACCCATATTGGAGTGTTAATAACTCGTTACAAGTGATAGATTCTTTGGCTAATGTTTCAGCTAAAAGAGTCGATTCATTTGATTTTACTACTCTGTATACAAATTTGTTACTTAATTTAGTATTAGAAAAATTGGAAATGGTCATAAAGAAATCTTTTCTTTTGTCTAATATCGGATTTTTGAAAATTGATAAAAAAGCCCGATGGACGAATTTATTTAGAAGTACTATTAATTCAAGATGTTATAGCTTGCATATGGTATGTGATTTATTGGAATTTGTTCTATTTAATACTTTTATAAGATTTAATGGTAAGTCATATAAACAAACTGTAGGCATTCCTATTGGTGGGAATGCGAGTCCATTCATAGTGGACTTGTTTTTAAGTCAATTAGAATACGAATATATGACAAATAAAAATAGCCCAAGCAATGTAAAATATAACCTTTCAAATAATAAAAGATATCTGGACGATCTCTTAGTAATAAATTGTGCAGAGTTTATTGAGATTTCAAAAAATATTTATCCACAAGAGTTAATTCTAGAGCCTAGCTATGGGATAGAACACTCTGACCATTTCTTAGATTTAATTATTAATATTTCAGATAATAATAAATTAGTTTTTAAAATATATAATAAAACGGATGATTTTAATTTTGAAGAAATTAATTTTTCATTCTTTGAAAGTAATATGCATTCAAATATCACTTATTCAGCTTATTATTCCAAATTATTTAAGTATGCAAAAATTTGCAGTAATTGCACAGATTTTAAAATTGATGTAAAAAGCTGAGCGAAAAACTGATCTTAAGAGGTTTTTCTGCCAAAAAAATTAGTTGGCAATTCAAAAAATTTAGTTTTATGTATCATGAACTTTTAGGTAAATATAAAAAAAAACTATAAGGAAATACTTAATGATATTTTAATATAATTTCTCTTTCGCTTGTGTTTTTTGGAACTTTGAATTTGTCGACTGTTTTCAAACAAGCTTGAAGAACTCTTAATCTGTAATTGGTTCCGGATACCAATAAAAGACTTTTTTTATAACTCACATCTGGATCAGTCTTCATTTGTTCCAGAATGGTCTTTGCTCAGTGACCTCTGGGATTTTATTAAGGAAACAATGAAACTCATCTTGTATGTAATTTTGAATAGCTTTACTAGTATGCATGTATTTCAGAAGTTTTACCTGACATAGGGATACCATATAGATCTTATGGTAGAGGCTTCACTGTGCCGGGCAAAGAAAGTAAAGCCTCAAAATCCGTTAAGGCAGGTGGTATTTCTTCTGATGAGCCCTAATGGAAGGTTCTACTTGGAAACATTTCGCTAGGCTTAAGGTGCTTTTGCTTGTAAATTTACAACGACTTACATTTATTGATGACGACTTTGCATGGATTTGGACATTTCTATTTGGTTGATTGGTCGGTTATACTGTTTGGTCCTAGGTAGTTGGATAGATGAGTAAGGTCAAAACCTCGTTCCAGTGCATATTTGTCTCAATTGCTGGATTAGGATGACAGTTTTTTTTTCTTGCCAAGTAATTACCTCTAAAACATAATATACAAAAACTAAGGTCACTTCTTTCGTGGGTGCCATTCAGACGCCGTCAGTCAACCCTGTATAACCCTGTATAGATATAATATACAGATATTGATTAAACTTAACAATATCTATAGGTACAATGAAGAAATATTAAGTCAGCGAGTATGATGACTCATACAGCAAAATTAATGCAGTAAACCAAGGTATTCTCTTAAGCTAGATTGAGTTAGAAAAATTAATAAATTTAAAGCTCGAATTGAAAGTACTTTATATAGGAGAATTTAAAGCACGGATGAAATTACTTTGTATATACAGGAGAAACGGTACATTCATCTGATAATTGGAGCCAGGGACCCAACACTCACTGAGAGAAACAATATGATTTTTGTAACTGTTTATCGCTTTTTCCATCTGTTTTTTACAATCAGTTTCCTTTTTTCAATTCAACTTGCCTTTTATACTTTTGCTCCCTTCTAAATCTGAAAAACGAACAGACGATAGAAATACCATCGACATATGCGCGATAGATTTCCGCGATAGAAAATTTCCGCGATAGAAAATACGATTTCCGCGATAGAAAATACCATACACATATGCCGTATTAATGCAAATAACTGGACGTTATATGTTTAGTGTCCATTAATCGAGTAAAGCTAGGTGCCCACAGAAAGCGAATTCACAGACGAATTCCTGAGTTCGCATCACGACAGCAACACCGTAAGACATACTTTTGCATAAGAACCGTTAATTAGATAGATTCTTAATGAATTTAAATTGATTTTTCGTTCAATTAACCACTTAACAAAGCCTGGATCAAAAAGATAAGGCATAAACTAGAAAAAATTCTCTATCTATGTTCAAAAGAGATTGCAGGGAAATCCATGAAAGCTACTTAGTCAAATAGGTTACGTGCCCTTAAACTACGCTTTTTGTCGAAGGAAATTGTAAAGCCGATTAAACGTAATCGAAGACAAGAGAAAAAGTGAAGCTTATTAAAGCGTAACTTTTTAGCATGATAGAATAAATTGTGACATTCTCTATATAAATAAATAATGAAATTGAAATATAACAACAATTATATATATATATATATATATATATATATATATATATATATATATATATATATATATATATATATATATATATATATATATATATATATATATATATATATATATATACATATATATATATATATATATATATATATATATATATATATATATATATATATATATATATATATATATATATATATATATATATATATATATATATATATATATATATATATATATATATATATATATATATATATATATATATATATATATATATATATATATATATATATATATTATAGGGGTGGATAAATGATATAGTATAGCACAGTCAAAATTAAAATGTTAATAAAATATATACAAATAAATAAAATAGCCCAAAAACTTTGAACTTTAGAAGGATTGGCTAAGTAGTAATAGGTTTGACAATTGGATGTTAGTTCAAAACTTTAGATTGTGCTCAAACTTTTAAGCAAGTTGATTAGTTACTACCCTCGTAGCCCGTAGCTCCCTTTCGTAGCTCCCTGGCGGCACCCATATATTGGAGCTATCCAACCTGTTATCAATTAATCAGTTCTAGAAGTCTCCTAGATGCTTTTTGATTTGGTTTTATAAAACAGAACCGGGACCTTAAATTGTTTCCATTTTTTTAACAGTCTTCCTTGACAAATACTGTGCGAAAGAAATAAGTGAGTTTCTGTTTCTGGCAACACAGAACAAAAATTAATGTTGAAAGAAATTAAAATCATTATTTAGTTGACAATTAGTTGATGTAGACTGAACTGGGTGAATTAGGACTTTTATTGTGGAGGGGCAGGGGGTCTAATCCGTGTTTTTGCAGCTTGTTTGGTTTTCACAATAACTAAAAGCTTTGTTTAGTTTTGAATTGCCTTTTCTTTAATTCCTGTGTTTGTACATTTAATACTCTACTAGACATCCAATATTGAAATAAATCAACACTTTGTACCTTCGTTTGGGTTCGCGGATGTTAAACCAGGGCAAACATACCCCTCCCTGTCCCCAATATAGAAGCATCGGAATTCTCGTTATGGAGAAATATTAAACCTCTGGAGTTTGTATCCCAAAGATTTTCAACAGTCGTACTGACTAGTGATATTTTTTCCCCTACACGTCTTGGGAAAAATGTTCACATACACATATTTAGAGGAACTCACGTTTACTGACAACTTCGATGTAAAAAAGCGACTTGCGAACTAATTAAATAAAAACAAACTGTACAAAGGCAAATGAAATGTTTTGGCTAAAATCAGGGACATACGCAGAAGGGTAAGAGGACTCAGGTCTCGGGCCCACCAAATCCTAAATTTCTCTGTTTTTTTGGCTACCTAGTATTCAAAGCATCGAATAACATTTGTTTTTTTTATTGATCGAGGGGAGGATGTATCCCCTCAATTTTTACCATTCTACCCCCCTCCCCTGAACAGAAGTATTCCGTGCAAGCCCAGGTAGTAATTATATACCTCGTATACTATATACCTCAGTGTACATATCTCATATACCTCAATGATTTATATTTACCTCATTTCAGCGTGAATCTAGCGTAGTTTTCCGGTGAACAATTAACTGAAAAACACCCAACATTTATATCAAAACGTGACATGTATCACTTTTCAAATCCTAATAACTCAAAATTTTGGAATTTTTATATAAAATTATTTGTTATCATGCATGCTAAACAAAAACTGTCTTGGTGCAAACGACGGTTTAGCAACAATCAAAAAACTAAAAAAAAATGTACTTTTAAGCTTTTTATTTCACTTGTAAAATGTACAAAGGTGCCAACTCCCAAAAATATAGAGGGGGGGACTTATTTAATTTTTTCAAATGTCGATACAAAAAGGTATTTTTAAAACCTAGATTTGGGGGAGGGGTAATATTGCATTTCAACCCCCCCTCCCATACTGTCCACCAATTGGCACCTCAAAACTTATATTTTGGAACATAAGTCCTTTTGAATTACCACCACTGGAATGTGACGGTTAGATTGTGATAGTACCTTCTGTTGCCTCACTGATACATAATGTCTTTCATGTATGTTGCTCTGCAAGCGTAATACTAATAAGCCTGTCGACACTTTATTACAAACAAATCTATTTTTATAAAAAAAATTATCTTATATACTAAATACAAAATCATTTCTTTAATGACGTACTTAACGATGATCAACGTCTGACTAGTCTTGACTAGATTTAGAACTAATCTTAAAACACAAAGGACAGTGAAAATGAAATTTCATTGCTTGAATGGATTACGTGTAAACTTACACAACCTACATGGAAACAATTGGCTTATTATGCTGATTCCAAATATATGAGATTCATTAAGTTTAGTATTACCCATCAACTGTTATGAACCTGAGAAAATTTGCCTAATTTTCAAAAAATAGAGGAAACATCCCCAAAGGGTCAAGAAATTTTAATGAAAATCGCATCATCAAATTTATCGTATCAGAGAACCCTACTGTAGTGGTTTCAAGCTTCCATCTACAAAAATGTTGATTTTTATTTTATTTTTTGCCAGTTCCCCAGGGATGGAGAGAGGGCTCACTCAAACGGAAATTAAAGGTCCTTGTGCGCCGTTTAGGCGACCAAAGGGATTTTAGGGCATCTAGCCCCCTCCCAAGCCTCTTTTTTCCAAATTCGTCTGATCAGAATTTTGAGATAGCCATTATGTTCGGCATAGTTTAAAGGTCCAATGTCTATGCCTTTGGGGATAAAAAGATCCCCCACAGCCCCATGGGAAATGACTGTAAGGTGTGAAATTTGACCATTATTTAGGCATAGTAGTTGTTATTGGGAATTAGACAGACATTTTTCAGGGGGGGGGTGAATTTTCTGCTGGGGGATTTTCCTCGGGAATAAAGGTTCAAGAATAAAATATCCAGGGGAAGTTTTACACTGGGGAATTATGCCAAAATTCTTAATTTGAAATTCTTTTTAGTGTATTTCTTTCTCTTTACCGACTCAGTTTCGCATGTGGGGATGTTAAGTAGAATTGTCCGGGGTGGGCAGAATTTTCAGTTGGGGCAGAATTCTATAGAGGATTTTTCGTTGGTAAGGACTTTCCACGGGAGAAATTCTCCAGGAGAGAATTTTCCACGGAGAAATTCTCCATGGGGAAAATTTCCGCGGGAGCAACTTTCTGCTGGCAGGAGGGATTTCCGGTAAACATTTTCAACGGAGAGAGAATTTTTGGCATGATTTGAAAAAACAAACATCAGAAATTAAAATCATTTTTCAAATGCAAGTATGCTAAGGACAATTTTTTAGGCGGAATTGCCCGCAAGAAATTTTCCGGAGGAAGTTTTAGCGAAAATGGAATTGTTCAGGGGAGGGTGTTTTACGTGGAAGGATACTTCCATGGAGGAATTTCCATGGGAAGGGAATTTTCCATGAAAGGGGAGTCGGATTTCCCGGCACTATTTGAAAAACGGTCAAAAATTAAATTAAAAAAAAAAAAACAACGATGAAAGTAAGAAGCAACACTAAAACTTAAAACGAACAGAAATTATTTCGTAATTGAGGAGAGTTATCCTTTCCTAATACACCTCGCTATTTACGCTAAAGTTTTACTTTTTCGTCCGAATTCTCTAAGAACGAATCCTGAAACCCAATGGCCGTGCAATTAGAATTAGGAACTTTTCTAAAGTAGTAAAAAACTTCAGCGTGAAGAGCGAGGTATTGAAGAGGGGAGATCTTCTTCATACTTTACAGAATAATTTCTGTTCGTTAAGTTTTAATGTTCCTCCTTACTTTCAGTTGAAGAAACTTTTATTTACTTAATTTAATCAAAAACCCTCCTGATGCAGTTGAGTAGTTTTTTGCTCTAGCGGGCACCAAATTAAAACGAAAGGAAAAGGTGGATGAAAAAAAGCAAAAACGAGCGAAAAATATATGATGCAATATAGCTTAAGAAGGTCTAAGTTTCTTTTGAAGGTGTAGTTGTACTTTGGAATCAACATATTGTTAATGTATGATTCTTTTTTTCGGGCTAAAAGCATCGTCAAATTTAACTAATTAAGTTTCTTTATTTATTTCCACTGTTCAGCGTGGCAACACTGATGAAACTTTGGTACTGCTCTAAGAAATTTCTAATTTGGAACAGTTGAAAAAAAAATCCTAGGAAATTGCGGTTTTCAGGTATGAATAAACCTAAGATGTTCAGGAAGTAAAAACTGTTTCACTTTGACGTCCTCGCCACGTTAATAGAATTACTATTTCGTTTGATGGCCAGCGTTTACCCCCCCCCCCCCCCGCATGGAAAATGCCCCCCTAAAAATCCCCCCGTGGAAAATAAGGCTTTCCAAATTTGAGAATTTTATTTGAGTTTTGTTCTTTTATTTTCCGTAGGGGAAGGAATTTTAGTACTTGTGCGTTATACGCCACTTACTCAAGTTTACACTGTGTTAAACTCGAGAAAAAACCGGTTTCTTCGTTAGTTTCTTTCAGCTTAGCGTGAGACAAGACAAAGACAAGTGACAGAATAGACGGAAAATATTTAATTTGCACAAATATTTGCACAAAGGGGGGGGGAGTAAGTTTGAAGTCAGAAAACAATTCTTACTTCATAATATGCATAATAATTGTATCTAATATATTTTGCATGCAAACCCGCTATACTTTACCCCCACTCCTAATGTTCAAATATATAGCCCAAATTTATCTATAAAGTAACGAAGAAACTAACGAAGAAACCGATTTGTTCTCGAATTTTACACATCGTAAACGTAATTGAGTGGCGTAGAATACACAAGTACCAGATTTTTTCACGGAGAGAGAGCCAGATTTCCCGGTATTATTTAAAAATGATCAGAAATTAAATAAAAGAAAACAAGTTTTTTCAACTGAAGTAGGGAGTAACATCAAAACTTAAAACGAACAGAAATTATTGCGCATATGAAAGGGGTTGCCTCCTCCTTAAGACCTCGCTCTTTACGCTTAAGTTTTTTTTATAGACCTTTCATGTTAATTTTTGCTTGTTTTGAGTTTGAATCGGTTATTTATATAGCAATTTCTGTTCATTTTGGGTATTTTTCATTTATGATGGTGATTTGTAGTAGTTTTACGCTTGGAAAATTATTCAAATTTATTTCTACTCATTTTTGGCTTAATGAGGCTCTTTACTATTCTTTTGAATTTTACTTTTGGTTTTTTAAAAATTAATTTCTGCTCATTTTTATTGACTTAGTCTTTTTCATAGAAAAAATATTTCATATCTTTTGTTGTTTTTTTTTCTATTATACTCCATAGTTTTTACTTTGAAGATTATTTGACTTTATTTCTGCTCATTTTTGGTTTAATGGGGCTCTTTACTTTTCTTAAAAAAAAAACTTTTCCGTTTGTTTCCCATTGACAAATACTATCTGCAAGTAATTAAATAAAAAACAACAACAATTTTTTCAACTGAAAGTAAGGAGCAACATCAAACCTTAAAACGAACAGAAATTATTGCGCATATGAAAGGGGTTGCCTCCTCCTCAAGACCCCGCTCTTTAAAATAAAGGTTTTTTTTATATAACTATGAAAAAAAGCTTATTGTTCTAAATACGCGGCCATTGTGTTTCAGGAATCGTTCTTAAAGAATTAGGACAAAAAGTCAAAACTTTAGTGCAAAGAGCAAGGCCTTGTAGAAGGGGCAGTTTTTTCATATACGTAATAATTTCTGTTTTTTTTAAGTTTTGATTTTGCTCCTAGTTTTTTTTAAAATTTAATTTCTGAACGTTTTTAAACAATAGGCCTACCAAAAAATCCGGCTCTCTCTCTCCATGAAAAATTTCGGTACCTGAGTATTATACGCCATTCACTCAAGTTAACGTCGTGTAAAACTCGAGAACAAACCAGTTTCCTTGTTAGTTTCTTCGTTAATTCAGAAACAAATTTGGGCTATATATTTGCACATTAGGGGTGGGGGTAAGGTATAGCGGGTCTGCATGAAAAATGTATTAGATACAATTATTATGCATATTATGAAGTAAGAATTGTTTTCTGACTTCAAACTTACCGCCCCCCCCCCTTTGTGCAAATATTTGTGCAAATTAAATATTTTCCGTCTATTCTGTCACTTGTCTTTGTCTTGTCTCACGCTAAGCTGAAAGAAACTAACGAAGAAACCGGTATGTTCTCGAGTTTTACACAGCGTAAACTTGAGTGATTGGCGTACAATATGCAAATACCAAAATTCATCCCCCCTACGGAAAAAAAAACAAAATAAAAGAAAAAAATTATCAAATTTGGAAAGCCTTATATTCCACGGGAGGTATTTTACGGAGAGGTATTTACCGGGGGGTATTTTTTACGGGGCGGGGGTATTTCCGGGGGGGGGGGGTGCTTCCCGTGGGGTGTATCTTCCAGAGGGGGGTAAACGCCGGAGAGGTAAACACCTAGAACCATTCTTTTTGAGGGTAGTGCAAACATTCAACCGTGATATTTGTTTACTTTGGAAAAACCTAGTGGACGACCAAAACTCATTTGATTAAAGTTCGGTAGCTGACTAAACTATTGAAGTACCAAGGACAGTTAAATCATGTCTTTGTCTCAGATTCGGACTCGAGTTTGGGGATCGTGTCATATCATTCACCGACCTTTCTTATTTGAACATTCTATTGCACTCCACAGAGCAACTGTTGGAAATGCTCCGAATTCTGCAGGATGAAGCAGCAAAAGCTGGATTTCAGATGAACTTGAATAAAATAATATCAGAGCCATTGACCCGTCCTCTGCTTCTGGTGACTCTTCAGTGAACCTGGACAACATCACTAGCATTAATGTTGTTACAAAGTTCAACCACTTGGGCTCTATAATTCATTCTGATGGCTCACTTCTCTCTGAGCTGCAAGAGAGAATGCCCAAGGCCTCTTCAGACATTTGGAGACTGAACTCTTACCCCTGTAGAAAACTAAATATCATCCGTAAATCAAACTGCAGATTTTCAACGTCCTCGTCAGCTCTGTAGTGATTTATGCAGCTGAGACGTGGCGATCATCAGCCATAGTTATCATAGACATTTTCAGTCTAAGAAGCAACAAAGTTGTGCGACGGTTCGACTTCGTTAACATTGAAGGGTTGCTCCAACTTAGGAATCAACATCGGTTTTTTACCCAAATAGCAGAACGAAACTTACGTTGGTTTGGACCCCTGCTTAGACTGCCACCGCATCTACCCAGAAAGACCACCTATAACTTTCATCCTCTCGCAGCTGGTTGCAAACAACCTCGCAGCTGACCAAAATTCGCTGGTGCAACAGCCTGTTCAATTTTCTGGCGCTCGATATAATCAATCTTGATGAAGTATAGACGCTCGCCATGCCCCGAAACAGATAGAGGCTACTGATGTCACTCTCTATGCCGTTCAGTGTCAGGCAGGAGACAGCGTCAGTCAAGTCATTAACATAAAAAAATCCCCCCCTGGATCCATCTTAGGTCTGAAAGCCGTAATTTGCAGTTTTTTCTTTTGTTTTTTTAGAGTCTTTCTTAGGATAACACAACATTTTCGTCAGTATTACCACCTTGAACCGTAAAAATAAATAAGCGGACAAACAACCGTAAAAACAAATAACAAATAAGTAAAAATAAATATCTAATCACTTATATTTGACAACGCTCTTTGTTCATAAGAAATACAAGCATCAACAATGTGCCAATTCCCAAAGGCAACTACATCTATATAGAAACACAACTATTCAAATATGTTTGGTACTATTTGTTTTAGCTTATCATTCGCCAATTTTTCACCCACTTTTCTTTTTCTTCAATTTGGTGTACTCTCAACCAAAAAACCGCATATGCAGCGTTTTTTTCATTATAAACTGAATTCCCCAAATTCAAAAATTCAGGTTTCATTTTGCTGTTCTTTGTACTTCGACTAATTTAATGGAATCACTGAATTGCTTCAAGGTTGTGAGCACTAATTCATCAAATTTAGGTATTTTACCACCCCCGGGTTTGAATTAACAAATTTATCGTACTGTGTTTTTAGTCTTCTCAGAAGGGGAGGAAGGGGGAGGGGATAAAAATGATAAACAAATACAATTTCTTTGATCAAATTACACGGAAAGCAAGTCACTTACTTTCTATTCCAAAGATTTCTTTTTTTTTAATTAAGTGGGCAGAAGCAGCGTTACTACTATTCTCGAATTTTTCATGGATTCTTCAAAAACCTGTGTTATATATATATTTATAACCTATATATATATATATATATATATATATATATATATATATATATATATATATATATATATATATATATATATATATATATATATATATAATTCCCCGGGTATACATCTAATTTCGTACGTAGAAAAGAGTCAGCACAAGGAGGATTAGGAATCTACACAAAGAGAGAATACCCAGTCTGTGTTAATGGCCAACTGACTCGAAATGTAGAAGGTATTTTTGAGTATTTTTGAGGTATTTTTGAGGTATTTTTGAGGTATTTTTTTCTTGATATGTTACTTCCTTCACAACGGAAGTTAATCGTAGGAGAAATTTACCGATCACCGTCAGGTTCTGTTTCTTCGTTTATGAAATATTTACTGGAAACACTCCAAATGCTTGAAAAACAGAATCATGATATGGTCATCATGGGTGATTTCAACATCAACCTAGCCTATCCCCTAACTAATACCGCTAAAGAACTTCTCACTCTTATGTCTGGATCCAATCTTTACCCGTCGATAACTATCCCAACGAGAGTAACTGAGAGTACTCATTCACTATTAGACAATATTTTCTCTACTCTACCTCCACTCTCGGCTTCAGTAATCATCGGTGACATGTCGGACCCCTTCCCCTTATGTACCGTTTTCGAAACATCAAAGGCAACAAGGTCATTTTCAAAAACTAAGGATGATATTCCGGTTTTAGATCTGAGTGAAGAAAACTTACAGTTACATAACGAGGAATTGGAAAAAACGACCTGGGATAGCGTTATGGAGAAGGAAGATCTGAATGAAGGATTTGAAATTTTTTGCAGTATATTTACAACACTATATGAGGCATGTTGTTAAAAAAAAAAAAAATAAAGAAAATGTGGAAGAAAAAACGCACCAATTTGCCCGTGGGTTACAAAAAGTTTACTCAGGTGTATCAATAAAAAGAATTATCTTTGGGCGGAACATCGTAATCTACCAAGTGTAGCTAGCCTGCGGACCTGTGAACCTTATAAGAAATGCCTACGGTCAGTTTTCAGATAAGTTCACAGGGATTACTTTAATCAAAGGCAAGCCGAAAGTGGGAAGGATGGAAGGAAAGTGTGGCAAACAATTTGTTCAGTGTTACAACCGAATAACCAACGGCCTGAACTACCATCCAGAATTACGGTTGATGGGGAAACCTTTACTGAACCAGCACAAGTTGCAAAAGCTCTTTGTACCTTCTTCGCCAAAATTGGAGAAAAAACACGGCTAACACAGTGCTACCCCCCAGAAAGTCCAACAAGGACTTTTTGGGCCATGCGTGTGCCAAGTCGATGGCTCTCATTCCTGTAACTTTGACGGATCTTTCGATGACTGTCAAAGGTTTGAGGGGAGCATCTGCCTCTGGTTTCGACCGCGTCCATACTAAAGTGTTGAAAGCAGTATTGTCGTCCGTACTACAACCTTTAACACATTTGGTAAACCTCTCCTTAGAGACGGGCGTACTTCCGTCACTCCTCAAGAAGGCAAGAATAGTTATCCTCCACTAAGGTGGCCCTCAGGACGACCCGTCTAACTTTCGACCCATATCTATTCTTTCGGTATTTTCCAAAGTGTTGGAAAAACCTGTGAAGTACCAACTTTACTCATTTCTGGGAGCTAAGTGATTTCTTAACCAACTGCAATTTGGATTCAGACCCGGACATTCGACGGAAGATGCTCTGGCACCACTAAGCCTATTCATTAACAAAGCACTTGACCTGGGACTTGTGCAAGCTGCTATTTTGCTTGCCATACAAAACGCGTTTGACAGTATGGATCATGGGATTCTATTAGATAAACTAGAGCACATTGGAGCTAGAGGAGAGGCTATACAATGGTTCCAGTCTTACCTTAGTAGCCGACGTTTTTGTATAGGAGAAAATCCGCTGAATGACACCATTGTAAACTTCGGTGTGCCGCAAGGCTCAATTTTAGGCTCACTGTTATTCCTGGTTTATGTGAATGACATAAGTCGCGTTCTGAACCCTAACTCCAGGACTTCACGGTGCTGCAAATTATGTTGCGACCAAGAAATTTCGAGAAACGATCATGAATCGGGTGAACTTGTGGCGTTTACGGATGACACTACAATGGCCTCCTGTGACACCGACATTTCAGCGCTCCAGAGTAAGCTAGAGGTCATCTTAGAAGAAAATTACATTTGGATGGATGCCAATCGATTCGTAATAAATGTTAGCAAATCTTGCGTCTCTTCTTCTCAAAGATTGAAATTCTTTGCCCAGAAGTATCGGGGATAACGACTTCTGAGAGGATCGGACGACCAAAAACTGGCTATGCCAGGTACCTAGGTGTACTCCTTGACGAAAACTTATCTTTCGTACATCACATCCACGCTGTGGAGCTGAAGCTCTCCCGTAATCTTGTGATTATCAGGAGACTGAAATACACATTCCCTCAAAAAATCCTTCGTCTACTTTATAATGGACTTACCAAGCCTCATCTACAGTATTGTGCATTAATTTGGAAGTCAACATTTACATCCCACCTGAAAAGGCTTGATTCAATTCACAAACATGCCCTGAAAATAATCGGAAATATGGACGATTTTCATTCCCGTCAGTCACTTTATCATTTATCATGCTCGATTATCGTTTTCAAATTTTTGTTCGGATTACTTCCCCCAGCATTCCACAGTATATTCCAGTTGGTATCAGAACAACATCCTAGGAACACGAGATCTGCCTTACACCTTTTGGTGAGACGAACACCTACAGTACGGTCAGATTTTGCACTGGATGTGGCATGCTCGAAAGTGTGGAACGTGCTTCCACAAGAGCTGAGATGTAGGAGCTCCCTTGGGTCTTTTAAAAATAGTTGGAAAAAATATCTTATTGAATTTCAAAAACTGGAGATAATTAATAATTGAGATTTTTTTGTCGTGTTTTAAAAATTATTATCAGTATTATATCGGTTTGTTTTTTATTTTTATTCATTTGTTATTATTTTGTATCGTTTAAGGTAGCTATGCTTTCAGGAAGGAAGGGGGGGGAATCTCTTAGATAATGATTTGTGTGGATGCAGGATGCGATTGTGCTGAAGAGTAAAGCGAGAGTCGTAAAGCGTGATTAGGAGGAATGGTTTTTTTTAAGGGACTAAGAGTCCGTTTTTTTTGCATAAATTAAGGCACAATTCCACCATTGTTGGTGTGGTAAGGTACGGGTGTCACCACTTATTGGTGCAAAATTGGTGCTAAACCACTTACTGTAGGGAAAAGCCCCTGGCGGCGCCAAATTTTATGGGATGCCCGCGTCTACCCCACCGGTTCTGTAAATATCGGGTTCAGTTATACCCAATTTACAGTATACCCGGCCCCAGGGTATGATAACGTGATCGAGCGGTCAAATGGCCACTTTAAGGCCAAGGCTACCCACCCTGGGTTACCGCTAATTTCTGACTATCTCCTTGGAGGTAAAGAACCCCCCTGTCAATATAATAATGACGGTATCTCGTAACTCGGTTCCTACCCTGTCTGGATTTCTGGAAAAATAATCTCACACGGCTGTAGAAAATAGCTTACTTGTATTCTTCCAAAAGGTCGCTACTACGGGGTCTCTAAGTAGACTGACTGAAAAATAATATTCGTTCTGTACACAAACTTTGAATAGGGGTGGACCTTCGCTTGACCCTGACCAATCCTCTAAATCCCCATTCAAAATCCATCCTACTTTTTCTTAACTTTACCTTTCAATGACTCAAACCAGGAAGTCCAAAATAGAATTTAGTTGAAAGCTTGCTTATTGCGAAAGAATCTAACTTAGCAACCAGAATTCAACTTGGGATTAAAAATTATCTTATAGGCAAATATAATTACAGAAAGGAAAATGGGTCATTTATCTGAAAAGAAAAGAAACAAGGGTGGAACCCCAACATATATATATATATATATATATATATATATATATATATATATATATATATATATATATTATATATATATATATATATATATATATATATATATATATATATATATATATATATATATATATATATATATATATATATATATATATATATATATATATATATATATATATATATATATATATATATATATATATATATATATATATATATATATATATATATATATATATATATATATATATATATATATATATATATATATGTATAGATCACAGAAAAAGAGAATATACAGAACCGATGAAAACCATACTCTCCATTAAAAATATGTGACACAGATCTAAAACCACACAAGATTCACACTCTCGCCTTCGCGCACGCGCGACTCCGTTGTACACATCGCGGTGGACGGCGTTTACCACCCCCCCTTCCCCCAGGAAATACCCCTCCCGTGGAAAATACCCCCCTCCCACTGAAAATATCCCCCCCCACGGAAAGTACCCCCACCCCCTGGAAAATAAGGCTTTCCAAATTTGAGAATTTTTTTTAGTTTTAATTTTTTAATTTCCGTAGGGGGAAGGAGTTTTGGTACTTATCTATTATGGGCCAGTCACTCAAGTTTACGCTGCGTAAAACTCGAGAACAAACCGGTTTCTTATCTAGATTTTTTCAGCTTAGCAAGTTACAAGACAAAGACAAGTGACAGAATATATGGGAAATATATAATTTGGGCCAAATATTTGCGCATAAGAGGGGGGGGGTATTTGGACATTTTGAAGTCAGGAAACAATCCTTTCTAGTTATATGGCCACTAAAAAATTACAGAAGAATAGCGAGGTATCTGGAAATCTTGTTAACTACAAAAAAAAATTAATATTAGTAAAGTAAAAAAATTAATTAGTAAAAAAAAGTAAAGTTAATGTATTGTTTCAGTTAAGTGTTTTTTCCAAGTCTTAAGTGCTTTTTTTTCAATGACCGTTTTTCCAAGTATTAAGTACTATTATTAGGTTAATGTTGTGTTTCATTTAAGTGTTTTATGACGATCGCTCATCAAAGTTTATGATATTTGTGCCTTTCATTTATGCTATTTTACTGTGTTCATGGCCATATATTTGGCTTTTAAATACTTAAATGCGTAAACTTGAGTGAATGGTGCATAATACACAAATACCAAAGTTCTTTCCCTCTACGAAAAAAATTTAAATAAATAAAGCTCACATACAATTCTCAAATTTGGAAAGACTAAATTTTCTCTACGGGGGGGAGGGGAGGGATAAACGCCTAGAACCACACATCACGATGAGCTTATAGCAACTGAACTAGGCTGTGACGATATGGCTCACAGTCTTTACGCGCGGTATGAAATGTGTCATGTTTGGAAAAAGAAGTCACTACTGTATATTGTCTCTACTGTGATATATATATATATATATATATATATATATATATATATATATATATATATATATAATTTTTTCTAGTTTCCATCTGGATCAAAAATTTTATTTGTTTTTGCATATTTCCCTTTATATTGTAAACTGAAAGGCAGTGAGCCTTAAAAACTATTTGTCTAATTCAGCGTATAACATGGAGGGAGTGAAAATTTTCTGTAGATGGTTACGTTGCTTAAGATCAATCATCAATCTAATCCATAACTTAGACGAATAAAAGAAACCGATCCAACCCACCCCGGCAAAACTCTACTCAGGTTTTTGCTTCGCTCGAAGAACCGAATTGAGTCAAATTTTATTAATGCTTTGAAAACTAGGTAGCCAAAAATGCAGGAAAATTTAGGATTCGGGGGGGGGGGGGACCCGAATCCTATTGAAGAACCAAATTGTACATTCTTTTGTTGCTACTGGGAGCTGGCGGCAGCAACTTTTGCAAGTCTCGCTTCCTTTGATTTGTGAATTTTAATCTTTTTTTTTTATAGTGCCCTTTTCTTAATTTGTCAGGTTAATAGCTTGTATTCTTTCTTTTTTCGTTTTATCCCTCCTTTTTCTGTTTCATTCTGTTTTTGTTGCCGTTTCTATATAGTTTCTATTTTCGCTGAAGAGCAAAATATATTCTCGTCTTGTTCTCTTTTTTTTTCTTTTTTGCTCATATCTTACCTGTTTCTTTGCAGCAATGTTTCCTTTTGTTTTGGATGGATAAATAGTTCATTAGCTGCTTCCTGACAGTCTGTTCCTATTTCAGAAATTATTTTTAAGTCTTAGCCATAACTTTATCAAGCGCATACAACACATAAGATCCATATACTTTTATACACAAGCTTTTTTCCCAAGGTGTCTCCCACTTCAAAAATGGTTATATAATATATATATATATATATATATATATATATATATATATATATATATATATATATATATATATATATATATATATATAACCATTAATGCTCCAAGGTGTGCACCAGCGGGCCAAGAGTGGGGAACCCATTGCTATTCCAGAAGATTTAAAATGTCAATTGGGAAATCAACGTTTATTCAAAATACCTATTCAAGTTCCAACAGATTAAAATGCATATGGCTTGCGTAACTCAAATTCTTGTCTTTTAGATATCAAAACTATTATTTCATCTTTGTGTGTATCTTAGATTCTTAGTAAGTAAACACGTCAATTATGCGATAATTCTCACGAAAGTTTCCCAAATTGTCAGCAGATAAAATTAACACTGTTACCAATCTAAATTATCGAGCAGTATTTTATTAAACATTCAAAATAAAACTCTTCAAAGTTTAGAAATTTTTCTGGATCAGAGGAAACTAAATAAGAGAATCCTTTTCGGCCAACCGTCTAGGACTAACGAAAAGCAGGTCGTCAGCGGTTGCGGTGGGAGGATGACGTAAAGAAAGATTTATGGAAAATGGAAACTTCCTGGCAAGGTCTAAAGAGGGAGGCTTTGAATAGATTGGGATGGAGGAGGAGCATGCGTAGCTGCGTTGGCCTCAGGCGGCTTGGCGTTGCGGTGAGTTGTTAATAGTTTCTTCTTAAAAACCAAGCTCCCGTCACCACTGTTTTTTTTTTTTTTTTGCAGTCTGGTTTTCTTATTATCCCTTAAAATATGGGCGTCAGGCTAGTTAACTTCTAAGTTTATTTACCACAATTATTTATTTATTCATTAGTTGTTTGGTTGGGGCACATTTCGCTGGATTGGGAATGTGAGGAATTGTTGACATATAGTAGCGACTTGGAATGACATTTTGTTCAATGTATTGTGGTTTTTGCTTGTTTTCTGTAACTAGCTTTCTGAAAGTGTATATTGTGTACAGAGGCGTCACTATCCAAAATATTGGGGGGGGGGATTTGATCAACTTTTTGGTCATTTTTACCAACTGACTTGGTGACATTGCTATTAAAATTACTTAATTTTTTGCTTTCTACAGACTGAGACTGGTCTTTTATCACTTATTTTACATCATATATTCCTTCAGCTAATATACCATAACAAAAAAACTAAAATAAAAAAAAAACTAATAAAATAGAGGTACTTCGTGCCCCTATTTTACCGACTCAAATTTTTCACCGACTGGCTCAAAACATTTGCGGGGTAACTTCCAGTCCCCATAAGTGAAGCCCCTGACTGTATTTTATTCGAGAACTACCTCGGTGGCATAATTTTGTAAGCAATTCAATGTTGCTTGCGCTCACCTCCCAAATGTAAGTTCTCCTTCCAAATAGCACAAATTAGTCCCAGGTGGTTCGAACACCTACTACGTATGCCGACGACAAGTCTAGCCCGAATAGTTTATAATGTCAACCCAAAAGCTCATGGCTGGTTGCAACCGAGGTGCAGACACCGAATAAGTTAGTAGGATAGCCTGAAAAAACTCCTGGAGGTTGCTAATATTTCTGTCGACGAGGCCCCATTCTTATCAGCAAACCAGTCAACCTAGAGGAGCAGAGTTGTCATGCTCGCTTTTTTTTCTTTGTGTCTTTTTTTCTCTATTTATTGTTATTAATGAGACGGACGACTCTTGGGTGGGTTAGGAATTCTTGTTGTGTGGGGTGTTTGACTTGTGCTTAGCATCTCTCGTGGCTTGGTATTTTGAAATGTTTGGCTAAGTCACATTCAATTTTCTAAAACTGACTAAACATAATGAGCATTATAAAGGAATTAAATTGATTAATAAAAACGCAAAAACAGTTTAAGCTTTGTGGCTAAAAACGACGAAATACAGTATAGTAAAAGAAAAAATAAGAGAACAAATGTACAAAAACTACGTTTAAAATTAGTAATACAAATCTTATACAATGAGTAGTAAAAGGGTGTAGGGGGTTGAGAGACTTAATATATCAATATGTAGAGGACAAAAGTCTTCAACATCTTTCTGTGGAAAATCTTGTTAGGATAAAATGGAGATTTTGGCCGAAGCAGAACGAGGGAGGCGAAGTCTAAGGGGTAAAACTGGCAAGAAAAAGGTGAATTAGGAGAGCAGTAGTGATGAAGTGAAAGGAAATTATAAACTTCCTTCACAATTCGAATTATAACTTTCACTGTTACTAACAAGATAAAACGAAAAGAAAATACTTTTATTTGGCCGAATTAAAACAAAATTTCCACAAATAAGACTGATAAAAACAGAAACTTCTATGAAGGCCCATTCCTAAATATAACAATTTAGGACCCTACACTTGATATTTACCCATTAAAGCTTGACCTTGTCTGTGTCCTATTGCATTTCTCATATTTTCATACCAATGCCTAATTTTCGTATTTGCTAACAGGTCTTGAAAAGCTTTGCATCCTTCGATAGAATTTAGGCAGCCGTAGACAGCCAAGTCGCCCAGATCAGGGGCATTGCCTCCCATAAAAGGTGTACCTTTCTTTTGTAAGGCTTTGAGCCAGATGTTGACTTCTTCGTATAGGCTTTGACGCACGTCGTCACGTAGATTATGCCTATAATAAAACATCTTTTTTCATTCCTTACAAGTATGGTGAAAGCTACTTAAAGATAACTAGGCATATTATTAATTGTACATTTTTTGGTCAGCAAAAATTAGGACATCGGGTGAATAGGTTTTCTTTTTCTAAAGACAACTGAGGCTCGTGGGAATAGACAGTCTAGTCCATTGTCTTTTTTCTTTATTGTATAAAAAAAGAAACTTCTAAGCATGTTGAGAAACACATAAAAATGAAGCTGATCAATCGATCTATCCTTCTAATTTTGAAGCATGGGGTACAATAGAACGGCCAGTAAGTTTCCCTGGGATAAGATAATAAGTACTACATTGATATTTATTTTTATAATGATATAAAGGGAGGGGGTAATTCTTATTCTCGTCTTTTATGTCTTTTATATCTCTTTCTCTCATGATGTACTACAAATCTTAGTTTGATGTGAAAAAAAAATGCCATATCAAGGAGGCACACTTGTGCCTCTTTAAAGAGGTGACGCACCACAATGTTAAGCGATTTCCGGGCCTAGCGGTCGCAGAGAGACGGCGGTGATCGCATTTTGTAGCCTAAGCTATAACTAAGAGACATGCAAAATTTCACCCCCCCCCCCCCTCCGACTTTATTTTCATGGGGGAGAGTGGGCCGGAAGTTTCGACCCTCCCACCATATCCCCCCTTTAACGTTGTCTGATCGGGCTGAAATTTAGAGGATAAACTTTCCTAGGGCCTGGGAGCTTATCCTCAAAGTTTCAGCTCTATCCAATCACTCCTTCCCTGTTTTCCAAAAACCAAATGTAGCCACTTAAATGTTCATCAGAATTTTTTTTTTGTTAGCCACGCCTACAGGCCACAGTTGGCAACGGATCCGGGTGAATGAGGACTCATTCGAAGCGGAATTCGACCTGTTAGGGCCTTTTGATATTTTCAGACCAAAAAAATTATCCCCCGAATTTACATTTACGAAAAACCTCTTTTTTTCCCATAAGAGCCCATGTTAGACGAATGCCGCGAAGAGCTTGCATCAGCATTCGTCTTGGAACTACGTCATTCACTGATGATTGTCAAGAAATTTTAATTACGCAAGTCGATAAAACCTTACATCTCGTCTGATAAAAATTAAAAAAGATTTTAATAGTATAAAAATAAAGCATTTTAGGATTGTTGCTTAATTTTTTTTCGTTTAATTTGACATCACTTCTGTACAATGAGGTCAGTCCAATGATTGTAGCGGGGGGTTTGGGGGGCGGCAGCCCCCAACTTTAACTCCTGACACGATCAGCTAACAGTTAGTCAAGCAATAATAAGCAATAAACTGTACAAAAACGTGCAGAAATTATTTGAAAAAAAACTACGTTTTCTAAAGACTTAAAGAGGCCGAGTCACAAGTTCGAACCTTAAAACGTACAGGGATTAGGAGGTACAGTTGGTGGGCTGCCGCCCCCAAAACCCCCGCTTCCATATATGAAAGGGGCTATGCCCTTCTCAACGCCTCGCTCATTACGCTAAAGTTTGACTTTCTCACAACAGTAGAATGGCCCCTATTGACACGAGCGGGAGTCCATATATGGGCATAGCCTCCCTGGGGAGAACACGTGGTTAATGGGGTCAATGACCTAAATTTCCAAGGTCGATGTTGTTGTTGTTGTAAGTGCACGCTCTCAGCGAATGTCAAGGTCGATGTTGTTGTAAGTGCACGCTCTCAGCAAATGTTATGCCGTCCAGGAATTTGGAACACCTGTGCTGTCGACCTCAATTCACCTATCGTGAATCAATAATTTCCCTTAGAAACAACAATTAATTCCCTTTCTTGTCAGATCAATCAACCAATGACATCATCTGTCAGACTTTAAAAATTTTGGTATAGAAACGATTCTCCAGGAATAGATCCAAGTCATTAATGTCTTTGCCTCGGAAACAACTCTTTTGGTCGAACTCCAAAGGATATTAATAACCAAACGCCATGGAAACAATTCTCCAAGAAACATCTTAGCAATGAATTGTTTTAGCGCGGGAATCAGGTTTCTTATTCATTTGAAATGCATTAGCGCAGAGATGCCAAAACAACAGGAACACGCTGAATTACGTTTAGGGATTATTTGGGCGAAACTGTTTTAGACAGGTTATGGAACTATTTCGGCGAAACAGATAGAGACATTTTAAAAGATGATTTTTGAAGAGATTTTGGAAGAGGATTTGAGGGTCAAACTCTGTGGTCGTTATAATACACAAGTTTCATTTGAACAGTGTTGTGAGGTCCTCTACCACAACCCCAAAGGCTTCCGATCCCCCTACCCCAACCCCGAAGGAAGCCCCCGGTCCTCAAAGGTCCCCCAAGCTCCCAAAGAGCCCCAGCCCCCCAAACGCCCTCCTCAGACCCCCCCCCCCCGGCCCCCAAAGGGCCCCCCTTGACCCCAAAGGGCCCCTCCCCTCGCTCTTCCTCCCTCCTCCTCCCCTCCCCTCCCCCTCCCACCTCCTCCTCCCCTCCCCTCCCCCATTTTTTATACTTTTTTTGTGCATTGAGACACAGAACGACCCCCTCCCCCCGGCCCCTCCCCTCCAAAGGTCTGATTTTTCAAAGTTCATTTTGAATTTCTTTCGTTGAAATGCAAGAGTTGGAATATTTCAGTAGTGTTTGGTTGTGGTTTACCTTGTCACAGTTACATTTTCTTGATTTTTCAAAGTTCATTTTGAATTTCATTCATTGAAATGCAAGAGTTGGAATATTTCAGTAGTGTTTGGTTTACCTTGTCACAGTTATATTTTCTTGATTTTTCAAAGTTCATTTTGAATTTCATTCATTGAAATGCAAGAGTTGGAATATTTCAGTAGTGTTTGGTTGTGGTTTACCTTGTCATTGTTACATTTTATTGATTTTTCAAAGTTCATTTTGAATTTCCTTTGTTGAAAGGCAAGAGTTGGAATATTTCAGTAGTGTGTTGTTGTAGTTTACCTTGTCACAGTTACATTCTCTTGATTTTTCAAAGTTCATTTTGAATTTCTTTCGTTGAAATACAAGAGTTGGAATATTTCAGAAGTGTTTGGTTTTGGTTTACCTTGTCACAGTTACATCTTCTTGATTTTTCAAAGTTCATTTCGAATTTCCTTCGTTGAAATGCAAGAGTTGGAATATTTCAGTAGTGTATGGTTGTGGTTTACCTTGTCACAGTTACATTTTCATGATTTTTCAAAGTTCATTTCGAATTTCTTTCACTGAACTGTAATAGTTTGAATAATTCAGTAGTATTCGATAGGTCATGACCACCTCACAACTAAATTTTATTAAATGTTATGTATTTATTTGAATTATTTTCGTTGTCAAGCAAGTGTTTGACGAATTAATAACTGTTTTTTTGTGGTATTCCACGTCACACTTAAATAATCTTTACTTTTCATGGTTCATTTTGAATTTCCTTCGTTGAAATGCAAGAGTTGGACTATTTCAGTAGTGTTTGGTTTTGGTTTACCTTGTCACAGTTACATTTTCTTGATTTTTCAAAGTTCATTTCAAATTTCTTTCGTTTAAATGCAAGAGTTGGAATATTTCAGTAGTGTTTGGTTGTGGTTTACCATGTCACAGTTACATTTTCCTGATTTTTCAAAGTTCATTTCGAATTTCTTACATTGAAATGCAAGAGTTGGAATATTTCAGTAGTGTTTCGATATGGTTTACCTTGTCACAGTTACATTTTCCTGATTTTTCAAAGTTCATTTTGAATTTCTTTCATTGAAATGCAAGAGTTGGAATATTTCAGTTGTGTTTAGATATGGTTTACCTTGTCACAGTTACATTCCCTTGATTTTTCAAAGTTCATTTTGAATTTCTTTCATTGAAATGCAAGAGTTGGAATATTTCAGTAGTGTGTTGTTGTAGTTTACCCTGTTACAGTTACATCTTCTTGATTTTTCAAAGTTCATTTTGAATTTCCTTCATTGAAATGCAAGAGATGGAATATTTCAGGAGTGTTTGGTTATGGTTTACCGTGTCACAGTTACATATTCTCGATTTTCAAAGTTAATTTCTAATTTCTTTCTTTGAAATGTAAGAGTTGGACTATTTAAATAGTGTTTGGTTGTGGTTTACCGTGTCATAGTTACATTTTCTTGATTTTTCAAAGTTCATTTTGAATTTCTTTCATTGAAATGCAAGAGTTGGAATATTTCAGTAGTCTTTGGTTGTGGTTTACCTTGTCACAGTTACATTTTCTTGATTTTTCAAAGTTCATTTTGAATTTCTTTCGTTGAAATGCAAGAGTTGGAATATTTCAGTAGTGTGTTGTTGTAGTTTACCCTGTCTCAGTTACATTCCCTTGATTTTTCAAAGTTCATTTTGAATTTCTTTCGTTGAAATGCAAGAGTTGGAATATTTCAGTAGTGTTTGGTTGCTGTTTACCTTGTCACAGTTACATTCTCTTTTTTTTTCAAAGTTCATTGCGGATTTCTTTCCTTGAAATGCAAGATTTTGAATATTTCACTAGTGTTCGGTTGTTTTTTACCATGTCACTGTTACATTCTTTTGATATTTCAAATTTCATTTTGAATTTCTTTCGTTTATATGCAAGAGTTGTAATATTTCAGTAGTGTTTTGTTGTGGTTTACCTTGTCAAAGTTATATTCTCTTGATTTTTCAAAGTTCATTTTGAATTTCTTTCGTTGAAATGCAAGAGATGGAATATTTCAGTTATGTCTCGTTGTGGTTTACCTTGTCACAGTTACATTTTCTTGATTTTTCAAAGTTCATTTTGAATTTCTTTCATTAAAATGCAAGAATTGGTACATTTCAGTAGTGTTTGGTTACGTTTTACCATGTCGCAGATACATTTTCTTGTTTTTTCAAAGTTCATTTTGAATTTCTTTCGTTGAAATGCAAGAGTTGGAATATTTCAAAAGTATTTGATTGTGGTTTACAGTGTCACAGTTACATTTTACTGATTTTTCAAAGTTCATTTTGAATTTCTTTAGTTGAAATGCAAGAGTTGGAATATTTCAGTAGTGTTTGGTTGTGGTTCACTTGTCACAGTTAAATTTTCTTGATTTTTCAAAGTTTATTTGAATTTCTTTCGTTGAAATGCAAGAGTTGGAATATTTAAGTAGTGTTTGGTTGTGGTTTACCCTGTCAGATTTAAATTTTCTTGATTTTTCAAAGTTCATTTTGAATTTCTTTCGTTGAAATGCAAGAGTTGGAATATTTCAGTAGTGTTTGGTTGTGGTTTACCTTGTCACGGTTCCAGTTTCTTGATTTTTCAAAGTTCATTTCGATTTTCTTTCGTTGAAATGCAAGAGTTGGAATATTTCAGTAGTGTTTGGTTGTGGTTTACCTTGTCACAGTTATATTTTCCTGATTTTTCAAAGTTCTTTTCGAATTTCTTACTTTGAAATGCAAGAGTTGGAATATTTCAGTAGTGTTTGGTTTTGGTTTACCGTGTCACAGTTACATTTTCTTGATTTTTCAAAGTTCATTTCGAATTTCTTTCTTTGAAATGCAAGAGTTGGAATATTTCAGTTGTGTTTCGATATGGTTTACCTTGTCACAGTTACATTTTCCTGATTTTTCAAAGTTCATTTTGAATTTCTTTCATTGAAATGCAAGAGTTGGAATATTTCAGTAGTGTTTGGTTGTGGTTTACCTTGTCACAGTTACATTTTCTTTATTTTTCAAAGTTGATTTTGAATTTCTTTCGTTTAAATGCAAGAGTTGGAATATTTCAGTAGTGTTTGGTTGTGGTTTATCTTGTCAGAGTTACATTCTCTTGATTTTTCAAAGTTTATTTTGAATTTCTTTCGTTGAAATGATAGAGTTGGAATATTTCAGTAGTGTTTGGTTGTGGTTCACCTTGTCACAGTTACATTTTCTTGATTTTTCAAAGTTCATTTTGAACTTCTTTCGTTGAAATGCAAGAGTTGGAATATTTCATTAGTGTTTGGTTGTGGTTTACCTTGTCATTGTTACATTTTCTTAATTTTTCAAAGTTCATTTTGATTTTCTCTCGTTGAAATGCAAGAGTTGGAATATTTCAGTTGTGTTTCGTTGTGGTTTACCTTGTCACAGTTACATTTTCTTGATTTTTCAAAGTTCATTTTGAATTTTTTTCGTTGAAATGCAAGAGTTGGAATATTTCAGTAGTGTTTGGTTGTGGTTTACCTTGTCACAGTTACATTTTCTTGATTTTTCAATGTTCATTTTGAATTTATTTCATTGAAATGCAAGAGTTGGACTATTTCAGTAGTGTTTGGTTGTGGTTTACCTTGTCACAGTTACATTTTCTTGATTTTTCAAAGTTCATTTTGAATTTCTTTCGTTGAAATGCAAGAGTTGGAATATTTCAGTAGTGTTTGGTTGTGGTTTACCGTGTCACAGTTACATTTTCTTGATTTTTCAAATTTCATTTTGAATTTCTTTCTTTGAAAAGCAAGAGTTGGAATATTTCAGTAGTATTTGGTTGTGGTTTACCTTGTCACAGTTACATGTTCATGATTTTTCAAAGTTAATTTTGAATTTCTTTCATTGAAATGCAAGAGTTGGAATATTTCAATAGTGTTTGGTTGTGGTTTACCTTGTCACAGTTACATTTTCTTGATTTTTCAATGTTCATTGTTAATTTCTTTAATTGAAATTCAAGAGTTGGAATATTTAAGTAGTGTTTGGTTGTGGTTTACCTTGTCACAGTTACATTTTCTTGATTTTTCAAAGTTCATTTTGATTTTCTTTTATTGAAATACAAGAGTTGGATTATTTCGATAGTGTGTTGTTGTAGTTTATCCTGTCACAGTTACATTCCCGTAATTTTCCAATGTTCATTTTGAATTTCTTTAATTGAAATGCAACAGTTGGAATCTTTCAGTAGTGTATGGTTGTGGTTTACCTTGTCAGAGTTACATTTTCTTAATTTTTCAAAGTTCATTTTGAATTTCTTTCGTTGCAATGCAAGTGTTGGAATATTTCAGTAGTGTTTGGTTGTGGTTTACCTTGTCACAGTTACATTTTCTTGATTTTTCAAAGTTCATTTTGAACTTCTTTCATTGAAATGCAAGAGTTGGAATATGTCAGTAGTGTTTGGTTGTGGTTTACCTTGTCACAGTTACATTCTCTTTATTTTTCAAAGTTCATTTTGAATTTCTTTCGTTGAAATGCAGGAGTTGGAATATTTCAGAAGTGTTTGGTTGTGGTTTACCTTGTCACACTTACATTTTCTTGATTTTTCAAACATCATTTTGAATTTCTTTCGTTGAAATGCAAGAGTTGGAATATTTCAGTATTGTTTGGTTGTGGTTTTACCTTTTCACAGTTACATTTACTTGATTTTTCAAAGTTCATTTTGAATTTCATTCGTTGAAATGCAAGAGTTGGAATATTTCAGTAGTGTTGGGTTGTGGTTTACCTTGTCACAGTTACTTTTTCTTGATTTTTCAAAGTTCATTTGAATTTATTTAGTTGAAATGCAAGAGTTGGAATATTTAAGGAGTTTTTGGTTGTGGTTTACCTTGTCGCAGTTACATTTTCTTGATTTTTCAAAGTTCATTTTGAATTTCTTTCATTGAAATGCAAGAGTTGGAATATTTCAGAAGTGTTTGGTTGTGGTTTACCTTGTCACAGTTACATTTTCTTGATTTTTAAAAGATCATTTCGAATTTCTTTCGTTGAAATGCAAGATTTTGAATATTTCATTTGTTTTTGTTTGTGTTTGTCATTGTCACTGTTACATTTTCTTGATTTTTCAAAGTTCATTTTGAATTTCTTTAGTTGAAATGCAAGAGTTGGAATATTTCAGTAGTGTTTGGTTGTGGTTTACCTTGTCACAGTTACATTTTCTTGATTTTTCAAAGTTCATTTTGAATTTCTTTCGTTGAAAAGCAAGAGCTGGGGTTAGCCTACGTACGCTTCACTTAGGTTAGGTGAGAGACAGGCAAAAAGTTAGGTGTATGATTAGGTTAGGTTAGATTAAGTTAGGTTAAGTTAGGTTAGGCTAGGTTAGCCTACGTACGCGCGTGTACGTAGGCTAACCTAGCATAACCTAACTTAACCTAACCTAACTTAACCTAACCTAACTTAATCTAACCTAACCTAACCTAATCATACACCTAACTTTTTGCCTGTCTCTCACCTAACCTAAGCTAACCTAAGTGAAGCGTACGTAGGCTAACCCCAGCTCTTGCTTTTCAACGAAAGAAATTCAAAATGAACTTTGAAAAATCAAGAAAATGTAACTGTGACAATGTAAACCACAACCAAACACTACTGAAATATTCCAACTCATGCATTTCAAGGAAAGAAATTCAAAATGAACTTTGAAAAATAAAGAAAATGTAACAGTGACAAGGTAAACCACAACCAAACACTACTGAAATATTCCAACTCTTGCATTTCAACGAAAGAAATTCAAAATGATCTTTGAAAATCAAGAAAATGTAACTGTGACAAGGTAAACCACAACCAAACACTTCTGAAATATTCCAACTCTTGCATTTCAATGAAAGAAATTCAAAATGAACTTTGAAAAATCAAGAAAATGTAACTGCGACAAGGTAAACCACAACGAAACACTACTGAAATATTCCAACTCTTGCATTTCAACGAAAGAAATTCAAATGAACTTTGAAAAATCAAGAAAATTGAACTGTGACAGGGTAAACCACACCAAAACACTAAATACATTGACCAAATAGTTCATTTCAAAGTATTAAATTAAAAATGAAATTTGAAAAATCAAGACTATTTAAGTCTGACAAGGTAAACAACAACAAAACACTACTGAAATATTCCAACTCTTGCATTTCAATGAAAGAAATTCAAAATGAACTTTGAAAAATAAAGAAAATGTATGTGTGACAAGGTAAACCACAACCAAAAACTTCTGAAATATTCCAACTCTTGCATTTCAATGAAAGAAATTAAAAATGAGCTTTGAAAAATTAAGAGAATTTAACTTTGATATTGTAACCCACAACAAACCACTTTTGAAATAGTTCAAATCTTTAATATAAAATAAATAATGTAGAAATCATGATTTAAAAATCCAGAAAATGTAACTGTGATAGTTTAAACCACAACCACACACTATTGAAATAGTCCAACTCGTGTATTACAACGAGAGAAATTAAAAGTGAACATTGAAAAATTAAGAAAATGTAACTGTGACAATGTGGACCACATACAAACACTACTGAAATATTCCAACTCTTGAATTTCAATGAGAGAAATTCAAAATTAACTTTGAAAAATTAAGGGACTGTAACTGTGACAAGATAAACTACAATAACACACTATTGAAATATTCAAACTCTTGCATTTCAACAAAAAAAATTCAAAATGAACTTTTAATAATCAAGAAAATGTAACTGTGACAAGGTAAACCACAGCCAAACACTACTGAAATATTCCAACTCTTGCATTTCAATGAAAGAAAATCAAAATGAACGTTGAAAAATCAAGAAAATGTAACTGTGACAAGGTAAACCACAACCAAACACTATTGAAATATTCCAACTCTTGCATTTCAATGAAAGAAATTCAAAATGAACTTTGAAAAATCATGAAAATGTAACTGTGACAAGGTAAACCACAACCAAAAACTGCTGAAATATTCCAACTCTTGCATTTCAACGAATGAAATTAAAAATGAACTTTGAAAAATCAAGAAAATGTAACTGTGACACGGTAAACCAAAACCAAAGACTAGTGAAATATTCCAACTCTTGCATCTCAACAAAATAAATTCAAAATGAACTTTGAAAAATAAAGATAGAGTAACTGTGACAAGGTAAACCACAGCCAAACACTACTGAAATATTCCAACTCTTGCATTTCAACGAAAAAAATTCAATATGAACTTTGAAAAATCAAGAAAATGTAACTGTGACAAGGTAAACCACTACCAAACACTACTGAAATATTCCAACTCTTGTATTTCAACGAAAGAAATTCAAAATGAACTTTGAAAAATTAAGAAAATGTAACTGTGACAAGGTAAACCACAACGAAACACAACTGAAATATTCCAACTCTTGCATTTCAACGAGAGAAATTCAAAATGAACTTTGAAAAATAAAGAAAATGTAACAATGACAAGATAAACCACAACCAAACACTACTGAAATATTCCAACTCTTGCATTTCAACGAAAGAATTTAAAAATTAACTTTGGAAATCAAGAAAATGTAACTGTGACAAGGTGAACCACAACCAAACACTACTGAAATATTCCAACTCATGCATTTCAACGAAAGAAATTCAAAATGAACTTTGAAAAATCAAGAGATTGTAACTCTGACAAGGTAGAACAGT